>NC_025994.2:76913268-76965246 GCF_000442705.2 Elaeis guineensis
ATTCGAGGTATTTTTTGAAAATCTTCACACTGTTCGCATTCTTTTGACCAAATGAAATCCTTAAGTTGTCACAAGAACTTGAAAAATAGAAGATTTTTGGTTGATCTAGAAACAAACCAGCAAAACCCTACTCGACTTGCCACTCATTGTACCTCCTTATGGTCAGATGCACATTTCCAGAATTGCTTTATCTTGTCTAGATTGCTTCTGTCCCTCATCTCATCACTATAAATCCCAAGAATTTTTTAGGTTATGTTGAAGGTACACTTGCTTGAATTAAGTTTCAGTTGGTGTTGCCTTAGTGCACGAATGCTTCCTCCAGATGATATTTGGTGTTGGCTTCTAAGCTCTATACCAACATGTTCAACATACACCTCCATATTACTGTCAATTTGATCTTCAAGTATCTTTAGCAAGGCATTGATATTCGCACCTATATTTTCAACTTAAAATGCATTACTTTATAACAATATAGACATTTTTAGTGATGAAGGCTATTTTCTTCTCATCCTCGGGCACCATCCAAATTTGATTGTAATCCAAAAAAGCATCCATAAACTCAATAACTTATGTTCTAAGATAGCATCAACAAGCTGATTAATCTTTGACAATGGAAAGCCATCCTTGGGACAAGTTTTATTGAGATGGTAAAATCTATGTAGATTCTACATTTGCTATTGGCCTTTTTTACCATCACACCATGGCTAGTCCATCGGAAACAGGCATTTTGGATAAAGTTACTACCAAAAGTTTGTCGATCTCTTCATCAATCACTTGTTGCCACTCTCGGCTGAAGCTTTGTTTCTTTGTCGTACAGGTCAATGCATCATATCGATGTTTACTCTACAATACAATAACATTAGCCGGTACCTTAGCATATCTAAAGTCGACCATACAAAGATGTTCGTGTTCTTCTAAAGAAATTTCACTAACCAGTCATGACGGTCGGTGGTCAGAAGAGACTCGACCTGGATAGTTTTGTTCGGCTCATATTCATTTGACAGAATAGAAAATTATCTGCTCCATCGATTCACCTCATTTTTTTTCATCTCGGAGGTCCAGTCCTTCAATAAGCAAAGATTCTATAGATTTATTCCTTTAATTATCATAATAAAATATTGTCGAGTGAATTGTGATCTCTTTGAACTTCATCGATCCTATGCTTTGTTGGGAATCGCATGAGAAGATAAAAGTCAATGCATGACAGAGCATATTAAGCCAGGTAAGCCGAGGATAGCATTATACACAAATGGACTCCGACAATAAGAAAAGTTAGGTGGATGATAACTTGTCGAGGTTCTTGGTTAGTAGTAACTAGAAGTGTGATTTCTCCTTCCACTTTGACTGAGTCTGGAGAACCCAACTAGAGGTGTGTTTACTTTCTTTAGTCAATCAATAAATAACTCCATCTAAAGAAATACATCATAAATAACATCTGTCGAGCTCCCATTATCTGCTAATATCATTTTTACATCATAATTAACTATTGTCATAGAGATTCTAGCATCATCAGAGGATCTGAACTCCTCATAAGTCGCTATCTGAAAAGATTACAACATCTTTGGTATGCTCCTCTTTGGCAAGTGATCTTCTATTTGACTTATTATCCCCTATCGTTGATTCACCCTGTGACCATATTGATAACTAATATTCTTTTACATCATAATTAGCTATTGTCATAGAGATTGATAGCATCATCATAAGGAGTCTAAACTCCTTGCAAGTCTTTATCTGAAAGATTACAACATCTTCGGTATGCCTCCTCTTTGGCAAGTGATCTTTTATTTGACTTATTATCCCCCTATTGTTGATTCACCCCATGATCATATTGATAACCTTGGCTGTTGGTAAATTATTGTTCTCCACTTCAACTAGGCATGGAGTTGATCATCAATAGGATGATTCTCTCAATCTCAAACATACTTCTTGAGATAGTCTCATCGGATCAAAGCTTCAATTTCATCCTTGAGCTGAAGACATCTTCGATGTTGTGGCTGTGATTTTGATGGAATCTATAATATTTTTGCATTGTTTGTCTATTTGCCTAGGCCTTCATCAGTTGGGCCTTTGAAGATACTCTTGGGGCTTAATCTCTATAAAGATTTGAGCCCGTGGAATAAATAAGGGGTAGTTCTGAAACGATGGGAGACTCCTCGATCTCGAGCTATGAGGCTGACATGGGACCTCCCTTTTAGTGCATGTGCTACTTCACTCTCCTGAGAATGCTTCTTATTCCTGAGAGCTGCCCTCAGATCGATGCTGATCAACTTGTCCCTCTTCAACACAAGCATAATTCTGAGCTTGCACGAGGAGCTTGACATAATCCTTTGGAAACTTCTTGTTTAGAGAAAAAATAAATCTAGAAATCTAAAGTTCCCACTTCATAGCTAACATAGAGACCCTTGGACAAGGTTACAAATCTCCAATGCGGTGGCATTAAATTAAGCCACATACTCTCTCAAAGGCTCCGCTTCCCTTTACTGGATGGAGAAGAGGCTGTCCGAATTTTGTTGCTACCTTAGTCACTACTAAAGTGCACCACAAATTTCTTTTCCAACTACTTGAATGAGTGAATAGGCCCTGTTGAAGATCAAAATACTACATCTGAGTAGACTTTTGAGGGTGGTGGGGAAGGCAAGGCAAATGGGTATCAAAAGCCCCTTGAATGATCATGAGAGCCTTGAAGCTCTCAAGGCGGTCCAGTGGATCTGAGGAGCAATCATATGGCTCCAATTATTGCATGTTGAATCAAGTTGGAATCGGTTCGTCCATGATATGCAAGAAAATAGAGGGCATGTGTCAAAGCTAATTCCATGCACTTGCCCCTTAGTGCTATCTTGGAGGACTGCCAGCCAATGATCAATCTCTTCAAGCTCACGATCGAGATTGGCCACTCCCTGAGGTTTCCTTCGATGAACATACTCGAGAGTTGAATCCTCCCTCTGAAGACTTTGAGAAATATCAGTGTTGTTCCTCTCACCTTGGGCTCATTAATTGGCGAGAATGTGCCTTATGGGCTAGGGGCTTTAAGTGATGAGCTCGCTTGGGCATGGGGCATGCCGATTAGGGCTTCAATGATGAGATCAGTAGTCATGATGAGAATGGGTAGCCAAGACAGTCGGGCCTCCTATCGCCATTGTTGCTGTTTGTCTGTCGTTTGTTGAAGGCTTTGCAGGATAATTGTAAGAGCTTGAACTTGTTCACGAGGACAGAGACCTGCTGCTGATATGTGGCAATAATGAGCTAAGATAGACCTTTGGCCTTATGTGGTGCTCCCAAGGCTTAGAGGATCAAGGCTAATTTGTCAAGGTCCTCTACGAGATGGTCATGGGGTTTCTAAGGCTAATTTGGGCCCTAGGGTGAAAAACTGTCAGCCTTTCGGGTCTTGAGGTTCAGAAATTTTGAGTCTTGAGGGGTTAACTTATATTTGGATTAGGATTGAGTCTAAGATTATTAGATTGAATCAAGTCATAGGTATACATGGGCTTGGGTGAGCGTAATCTTATATTGAGTTAGCTAGGGAAGTTTTTGGGTTGGATCACATTGACCCTGTATATAAAGATACATTGTATTTTGACTCGATGAAGTGAATGAATACTAAATCATTTTCTCCCTAATCTTCTCTTTCTTCCTTCCTCTCTCTTTGGTCTTCTCTACATTCTAGCAATAAGAAACCCTCGAATTTCTTGGCTGCCAATTCCAAAAAGGAAAGAAAGAAGGCGCTAGGGTTTCTAGCGCCTCCTTTGCACGTCCCCCTTTTGTGCACCCTCTTGGCACCCAAGAGGAGTTCCATGCCTCCATATTTTATTTTTTGAAGGCCTCATCAAAGGTGCTTCTAGATCTCAAAAGGTAGATTTCAGATCTAATAAAGAAGGAGTTCAAATCGTAGAAGAAATCCTACGACAGGATTTACAAGACTGCTAAAATCCTAAAGACTGTTTTTATGTTGCTTTTTACTGGCCTTCAAGGACCTCCACAATTTCCTTACTATTTTTTGACATCCACAACCTGAGAAAGTTATTCCAATAATTGGTATCAGAGTACGGATTGTATGGAGAAAGAAGGAGACTCCAGAAATTGAAAATCTTCAAAGACTGAAATTTCAGTAAAGATCTGTCAAGGTATTTCTCAAATCCTTGGAGTTCTGTTGTGTTTTTGGTTTGGATCCAACCATGGGAAGCAATATGAAGGTTGATTTTGAGAAGTTTGATGGGAAAAAAATTTTTCTATGTGAAAATTTGGGTAGAAGATCTCCTGGTTCAAACAGATCTAGATCAGACATTGGAGGAGAAGCCTGAAGGGATGATAGATCGTCAGTAGATGTCCCTAGAGAAGAAGGCTTGTTTTGTGATTAGAGGATGTTTGACAAATATGTTACTCTATTTGGTGTTAGAAGAGAGGATCTTGAAAGATTTATGGTAAAGTTGCACACCATGTATATGGAAAAAAATATGTGCAACAAACTAATATTGAAAAAAGACTATACAGTCTTCGATGCAGGAAGACGGAGATGTCTTGGGTCACATCCAAAAATTTGATCAGGTGTGCAATGAGTTGCTGAACATCAGGGTGAAAATAGAGAAAAAGATAAGTTATTGCTACTGCTATGCTCGTGTCTCTTTCCTATGATCCATTGGACGATGCTGCTCTACGCAAGGGGACCCTAGAGTATGAAGACATGGTCTCGGTGCTGTGGTCCAATGAATAGTGAGAGAAGTTGACCAAGGAAGGTGCTCCCCAGGAAGGCTTGGCTGTGGGAGAGAGATCAGGAAGAGGAAGGAAAAGAGGCAAGTCAAAGGGATGGTCAGAGTCTCGAAAGAGTAGGAGCAGAAAGGAAGCCCGTGCTACAAGTGCAACGAGATCGAGCACTTCAAATGAGATTGCTCGCAGTGGAAGAATAAGAAGGAAGATAAGGGAGGATCTGATACACTGAGTATGGTGGCTGATAGTAAGATAGAGGATGACCTCTTAGTGGTATCAGATGTCACAGGCAAAATACAGATGTATGGATCCTAGATTCAGCCTATTCGCATCACTACACCCCAACCCGATCTTGGTTCACTACATACATCAGAACAGATGAAGGGAGCGTAACACTTGGAGATGATCACCCATATAGAGTTGCTGATATTGAGAGTATTCAGGTGAGGATGTTTGATGGATGGTATGGACTCTCACTAATGTGAAGTATGTCCCTGATCTGAAAAAGATTCTCGTGTCATTGGGTTACCTGGAGCAGAGCGGCTCAGCTTTAGCAGTCGTGCCAGAAGTTGGGTGTTGAACATCTCAAATGGAGCCATGATAGTGATGAGAGGTAGAAGGATAGAGAATAACCTCTACAGGATAGAAGGATCTGTGATGACTGGAGAATCTGATGCAGCAGCAATAGTGCAAGACTAGTAGGGGCTCACCAGTTGTGGCACTACCGCTAGGCCACATGGGAGATCGTAGGATGAAGGACTGAGAAAGCATAGTCTGATTTTAGATCTGGATGGAAGGATCTCAGAGGTATGTAACCATGCCAGATGAAAAAGTAGAGGAGAGTACAATTTACCAGCAGTTCAGCCCACAGTGCAGCCCCACTGGAACTAGTTCACACTGATGCATGGGACCGCCCAATTTCAGTCAGAAATGAGATGAGATACTTCTTGACCTTCATAGATGATTCTCAAGAAAGGTATGGATCTACTTCATCTAGGAGAAATCATAAATCTTCACCAAATTCAAAGTATAGAAAGCTGAGGTGGAGAAGGAGATAGGTCAGAGCTTGAAATGTCTGCAGTCTGATAATAGAGAGAATTACACCAGCAAGGAGTTTCAGATTTTTTGTGAGGAGTGTGGCATAAAAGGTACTTTTCGATGAGAGAGATTTCTCAGCAAAATGGGTGGCCGAGAGGATGAACAAAACCCTTATGGAAAAGGCACGGTGCGTGAGGCTGCAGGTGGGGCTTTCCTAAGGTGTTCTGGGTTGATACAGTGGATGCAGCCTGTTATTTGGTGAATCAATCACCTCACATCAAGTTATATGATGGTATTCCAGAGGAAAATGGTCTGAAAAGAAGATTGGGCTGAGCCATCTAAGGGTGTTTGGTGCACGGCTTTTGTGCACATCGGTGCTGGTGAGCGGAGCAAATTAGATGTCAGTCACGGAAGATGGTATTCTTGGGATATCCACAAGGAGTTAAGGGATACCGACTATAGAATTTTTTGAAAAAAAAGATTGTCATCAGTAAGGATGTCATCTTTGATGAAAATTCAGTCTTCAAAGGCAAGATGGCATGGAGGAGCAGCAGGAGGTCTAGCAGGGTAGTGCTGGACAACTAACATCCTTTTCTATTTTGCCACTTACAGGTGCATTGGGAGGACTTGGTATTTAGGTGGAGCACTCTCCAAAAGTATCTCCAAAGGTAGAGAGAGCTCGAATAGATGAAAAAGTTAGGAGATCCAGCAGGAACAAACTAGACCTAGGACAGATATCAAGGTTCCATTGCACAAGTCCAAAAGGAACATCAGGCAACCAGAATGATATGGCTTTGAGGAGACAGTGTCATATATCCTGGTGATAGCGAATGGGGATCCCTACATCTATGAGGAGACTATGAAGTGCCAAGACAGAGAGAGGTGGGGTCCAAGCAAAGTTCGAGGAGATGCAGTCTTTCTACAAGAATGTGACATAGCGATTGGTGCGGTTGCCACAAGGGAAGAAATCCATTAGTTGCAAGTGGTTTTACCAACACAAGGAGGGACCTTCAGAGTAGGGAGGTATCAGGTACAAGATGAGATTAGTGGTTAAGGAATACTTCAGAAGGAAGGCATCGATTTCAGCAAAATTTTTTCTCCCATCGTTAGGCATACTTCCATCAGGGTGCTGTTGAACATCATAGCAGCTCAGGACTTGAAGCTGAAGTAGATAAATATCAAGATGGCATTCCTCCATGGGCATTTAGAGGAGGGCATCTACATGGAATAGTCACTTGGGTTTCGAGAGCCAGGAGCAGAAGAAAAAGTCTGTTTGTTACAAAAATCGCTGAACGGGCTGAAACAGTCACCGAGACAATGGTATAAGTGGTTTGATTTTTATGTGAGGAGCATCGAACTTTCAAGTGCGAGTATGACTTTTATATTTTATGTTAAATCTTTGAATGATGGGTCTAGGGTATTTCTACTCTTGTATGTGGATAACATGCTTATAGCATACAAAAGTAGGAAGGTTGTGTAGGAACTGAAAGCAGCATTGTCTTGGGAGTTTGAGATGAAGGATTTGGGGTCTGTAAGAAAATCTTAGGCATAGAAATCTTTAGAGATCGATCTTAGAAGGTGCTACATTTATCTCAGAGAGGTTACATCAAGAAGATCTTAGAGAGGTTTAGGATGAAGGATGCAAAATCGATGGAGCTACCACTCACCGGATACTTTAGACTCTTGAAGATGATATCACCACAGACTGAGATGGAGGCTCAGGAGATGGAGAGAGTGCCATATGCCTCTGGTGTGGGAATCCTTATATACGTCATGGTGTGTTGTAGGCCAGATATTGCCCATGTAGTGAGCCAAATCAACAGGTTCATGGTGCAGCCTAGCAAGGAGCACTGGCGAGCACTGAAAAGGATCTTCAGGTACTTGATGGGTACTGTTAGAGTTGGCATCTGTTACGGATAGCAAGGAGGTGCCGAGGGATTCTCCAACATGTCCAAGGAGGCTCAGGGGCTGATAGGAGGGTTCATGGATGTGGATTTCAGAGGAGACATGGACACTCGATGGTCGACGATAGATTTTGTATTTAGCCTGTTTGGAGGTTCCGTTTCTTAAAGATCGTGCTTGCAGTCCATCACAGCCTTATCCACAACTGAGGTGGAGTACATTGGCATTACGGAGATAGTGAATGTGGCCCTATGGTTGAAGGGCTTAGCATTGAAGATGGGCCTCTTTCAGGAGGCCGTCAAGGTATACTGCGACAGTCAGAGTGTACTGTTACTTACACAGAACTCTGTCTACCATGCAAAGATGGAGCACATCAATATCAGGTATCATCAGATCAGAGAGCTTGTGGAAGAAGGTGAGGTGGAGCTGGTGAAGGTCCACACCAAAGAGAATCCAGTGGATGCACTGATGAAGGTACTTCCACGGGACAGCTTTCGAAAATATATGATACTAATATACTTGATGGACAGGATGGAGTTGGTTGAGGCTTTAGAGCACCAAGGTGGAGATTGTTGGGCCTTATGTGGTGCTCCCAAGGCTCAAAAGACCAAGATTAAGGTCAAGGTCCAAACTCCATAAGGTGGTCATGGGGTTTCTAGGGCTAATTTGGATCCTAGGGCAAAACTCTATCAGCCTTTCGGATCTTGAGGTTCATAAATTTTGGATCTTGAGGGACTAACTTATATTTAGGCTAGGATTGAGTCCAAGATTATGAGATTAGATCAAGTCATGGGTATACATGGGCTTGGGTGAGCGCAATAGATTGAGTTAGCCAGAAGAGTTTTTGGATTGGATCACATTGATCCTGTATATAAAGATACATCGTATTCTGATTCGATGAAGCGAATGAATACTAAATTATTTTCTCCCTAACCTTCTCTCTCTTCCTTCCTCTCATCTCTGATCTTCTCCATATTCTAGCAACAAGAAACCCTAGGGTTTCTCGGCTACCAATTCCAAAAAAGAAAGAAAGGAGGCGCCAGGGTTTCTAACGCCCTCCTTTGTGCACGCCCCTTTTGTGCACCCCCTCTTGGCCGCCAAGAGGAGTTTCATGCCTCCATATTTTATTTTTTGGATGCCTCATCAAGGGTGCTTCCAGATCTCAAAAGGTAGATTTCAGATCTGGTAGAGAAGAGGTTCAAATTGCAGAAGAAAATCCTACCGACAAGATTTACAAGGCTATTGAAATTCTGAAGGCTATTTTTATGTTGCTTTGTTGCTGGCCTTCAAGGACCTCTATGATATGATCCTTGCTATTTTCTGACATCCACAACTTGAAAAAGTTACTCCAATAAGACCAAGATTGAGGCATCAATCCAGCTGGTCATTTTATTGAGATGACTATCGACGAGAGCTGGCGGATGCATGTTGTGCCCTAGTTCTTATCATCACTGACTCTCTCTCCTTCTCAATAAAGCTAAAAAGAACTTCCTCTAGCACCAAACTATTGCTACTAAACTTCAGTGGTCGATGGATGATCGAGCTGAAGGTCCGGTGAGAAGACAAGCTGAATATTCATCAAAAATCTGAGGTAGACGGTTTCTAAACCTGGAACCAAAAGTCTAATTGTCGAAGGTTGTCCAATGTGAAATTCTCCGATGTTTAAATTAGTCGAAATTTTAGAAATAATCAAAAAAAAAAAGAAAATGATAAAAATGAATTTTTGTGCTTTCCGGATCAATCGAGCGTTCTTCTTGGCCCGGCGAGGGGGGGACAACCAACCATTATCCGAATATTAAAGATGTAATTAATATTATGATGAGCTGGAACCATGGATGGTCCCTACTTCTATGATTAAAGTTATTATGCCCATGATGAGCCACTGTGGAAAGTTATTACGCTTATGACGGTGAATTCAGTCCTGTGTAAATAAAAGAAACGATACGGGGGATCCTACTCATGACAATCCCAAACCATCCTTCTTTTCCTTCATTTAGTTTTGTTGTGGATGATGATCGTCTCGGCTTTGCTGACCTCGGTGGGGATGAACCTCGGCCTCCGCTGGCTATTCCTCGCCCTTTACTCCATCATTCAGAAGCAGCTAGGGAACGTCAAGTTCTACGTCCCCTGCCTCGTCGCCAAGGGCGGGCCTGCCGGTGGAGAGAATTCAACATCGAGAGCCTCCTCCCCTCGCCCACCTGGGTCCGCAAGGGACTGGAGCCCTCCGAGGAGGACCTCCTCACGTCTTGCGGCCTCGATGCCGTCGTCATCATGAGAATCTTTATATTCGGTACATCCCAATTTTTTTCCCGATTTTTTCTCCTTAAGAAGGTCTTTCTAGGAGTTCTTTGGTTCAACAATTGAAACATTGCCTTGATGTTGGTTCTTTTCTTGATTCTGGTTTTCGAAAACTAAGGGATATAATTTTATTTTTCTTGAACTAATGTTTTAACTAATCATACTGCGTTGCGCATCCTTTTCTGAATAAAGGATGCCTCTTGGAGATAATTTGATCAAAAAGGTCGAAACTTTATTTCAATGTTTGATTCCTTTCTTGATATTGATGTCAAGAAATAGTGGAAAGTTTTTTTTTTTAGAGTTTTTGAGCCCTAATTTTAGTGAAGCATACTATGCTTCCATTAATCTATTGGATATTTGTTGTGCTATTTTTTCTAAGTTAAATCACCTTATTCTGTATGATTGAAGAATCATTTTTTGCTGGTTGTGTTGCTCCCAAATCCCAAGTCGAAGAGGTCGGGAATGATCTCCTCAGGTGGAAGCTGGTTGGCGGATGCCTCGACTGGAGATGAGGAACTGAAGAACTCTCGGGTGCTGGAACAGGACCTGTAAAAAGGCCCTGATCGAAATATTTTCTGGTGGAGACTCTCCGATGTTCAAGTTAGTTGAAAATTGGAGAACAGTAGAAAAAATTTTTGAGGACTTTTAAGAGCTGACCTGGGTCCCCTTTTCTCTCTATTTATAGAGGGACAGTAAGAGTCGCATATGCTGGGGAACTAGCCATTTGCGAAAACTGCATGCGGATTGCACTGGTGGAGATCGTGGTTCCATATTTGTGATGCGGAGCCAGCCCATAGTTTTCATTTGGGAGCATAATCTGATCTTGGTAGTTAGAGCTTCCTTATCTGCTATTTATGCGGCCATGAGAAGATTGCTTTCTTAAAACGGTCTTGTTGTTGGATCGGATGACCTGTTCAATTCAGACCATTATCCGTAACTCCTCCAGGTTGGTCGTGGCCAATCCTTAGCTACCTCAATTGTGCCCCAGGACCTGGTCGGCCAACGCCAAAGTAACGATCCACAATGGTTTGCCCCCACTTTCAAGTCCGAGCTCAGATAGAGGTTGGTCAAAGAGAGTAAAAATTCGAAGTCAAGACCAACGTAGTGAAGAATATACTTTTACAGTCGAGCTCAGGCGCTAGTAGGGGTGTGGACATGTGTCACGAATCGGCATTGCTGATCTCCTTGATCTATTGATCTGGACTGTGAAATCATGGATCCATATGAGGTCAGTTGTGACCGACCTCGGGTTGCCACTTGGCAATCATCAATGGTAGCTAGACGAATTATCATCAATTCGAAACCATTTGAGCTTCTATAAATAGGCAGTTGATCTCTCGGATTTTACTTTTACTGTTCATAGTTTTGCCATCGCAGGAGAGGAGTGGAGCACTTATGCATTTTCTGGCAATCTCTATTGATCACCATCAACGGTTGTAGTCATCTTCGGCTATAGCAAAGCTGCGAACTCTGACCTCTGCCTCTGACCTCCAACCTCTAAGGTCGAACCCTTGGGTTATTCGGTCATCACTACTCTAGGTTAGCTTTTTTTCTTTTTCTTGCTTCTTTGAATCATGCTGAGGGTGAGTATATCAAGCTCGTCTCCCGACACTTGGTCCTCTGATCGGGACCAGTCCAATGAGGGTCCTTATTCTAGTGGTGAGCTCTCCTTAGGGAGCTCTGAGGTTAGCGAGATGTCGAATTTCAGCCCTTTTCGAGTGGCCTTTGTCCTCACCCATGGAATCTTGAGGTCATCCACCTCCAATACCAAATCCCTCCTGAATTTAGGCTGGAGCTCATCAGTCCCGAGGATCGGATGGTTAGTCCTTTTCGATGTCGAATTGGACTCTAAGAAGAGTCTTTAAAAGCAAGCCTTAGGTTGCCTCTTCATATTTTTGTTGTAGAGCTCCTTAGAACTTTTCAAATAGCTCCCTGTAGCATGGCACTAAACTCATGGTCTCATAGTAGCTTTTTTCTCATTATTTCCTTCTTGGTGCTAACCAACCATTTGTCTCTTTCAGATGTATTTCTCATTTAAGAGACACCCCAAGGAGGTCGGATGGTGATATGCATCTCCTCGGATGGGGCAGCATCTCTTTCGAGGTGCTCCTTCCTCGGTTCATGGGAAGGAGCATTATTTTTTTTGTTTCAATCAAACAGCCTCGAGGTTTTGATACTTCAAGGGTCGACCTCGAAGGTCATCAAATAAGGCTCCGATACTTTTCGATGCCAAGGAGAAGGCCTAGAAGTTTATTTTCAACTGTACTGCTCCTCTACGTAAGCTCCTTTCCAAGGAGATGTTGTATAAGGTCGGGTTGAGCTCGGGTGATCCTCAGGGTAAGTCATCTTTAATTTGTGTTTCACCTGAGTTTCTTTTTACTGATGATTCTTGTTTTCTAGACATGAAGCCTAAGGAGATCGAGGCTCTGTGCTACATTGCCAAAAGGAAGAAGTCTTTGGGCGATGCTCCTGCCCCTAAGTAGGGCCAAGCTGAGGCTATCCTTGCCTAACCAACCGTCGGCTCTCCTCAGGTGCCAATCTAGGGTTCAGAGTTGAAGAGGGGGGTTCCTTCTCAGGGGCCCAAGTCGTCCCCCCTCTCAAATCAGTCACTCCAGGAGAACCAATTCCTCCATCTGCATCTTCATTTCTCTAAGATGCGACTACACGGATTTCTATACGCATTTCTCTTCACCAAGATGACCCTCCAGCCTCGACTTCTCAAAAACCCACTACTCATCCTGGGCGGGGAGTCTAGGATCTCAGGTGGGACTTCGCGAATGATTGAGTTGCTTATGAAGTACTTCGGGCTATGATTCTTCCAGTTGATGTCGAGGCAATCAACGTGGAAAGTCTTAGATACTACATTAAGCATTCCTATGACTCTCTTCGAGGTGAGTTTAAAAAATTCTCTTCCTTTTCTTTTCCTCTTTTTTCTGATCTTGTCTATTGCTCAACTCATCCACCATGTGGACCACTTCATGGATATTTTGAAGGAAGCCTGGCAGTCCTTGAAGGAGGCCGAGACTAGAGCTGCTCAGTTCGAGGCCCGAGCTGCTCAGGCGGAGAAAAAGGTGATGAGGTCTCAGAGTTGAAGCAAGCGGCCGACAGAAAAATTTAGTCCCTAAAGGCCAAGGTAAAATCAATAGAGGCCGAAGTTGCCGATGTTTGAAACTAGGCTGAAGTGCGATTGGTCGAGGGTCTCCATATGGCAGTAGCTCAGTGGGAGAAGAAGTTGGAATCCGAGAAGCTTGCGGTGGTCAAGGCCTTTCACTCCTTGGAAGAATTCATGACAGCCAAGCTAGAATTTGCCGCTAACTCTCATTTGGAAGGCTTCGTGGACTGCAAGGCCAAGGTCAAAGGCCTTTTTCCAGACATCAACCTTAACCCATTAGATGCTAATGAGGAGGATGTAGGTGCTGAGGAAATCAGGTCGGGAGGTGTCGAGGATGTGCTTGTCGAAGATGTAGGAGCTGCCCCTAGCCTTCGCTTGTGATTGTACTCCCAGAGCCCGATGTCTAATCTGAGAAGCCGGACGCTCCCACCAATGCACAGGACTTGTTTTCTATTTTTCTTTTGTTTTTGTACTTAAGCTCGATGATGGCTGAGCAGATATTGTGCTTGGGCCACTTATGAGTTCCTCAGCTTCGATCGAGTTGATTTTGTAATCAGCCCAACCCATCCATTATAAATCTTCTCATGTTTCATGCAAACTATACATTTTCATCTTCGTCTCTACTGCTTATTTTCATTTGTCATTTTATTTTTCTCTATTATCCATAAAATTTTCCAAGTCACAAGAATCGGACCACGGTGGATCAATCAACCTCATCCTCAATTTTCGTGAAGCTCATCCAGGGGTGAAGTGCATCTGTCTGAGGATGAGATATGCTTGTTTGATCCTGATGTTTGGCCTCTGCTCAACTCATCTAAGGACAAGGAGTGCCAGTTGGCCGTGTCGCATTGTTGGCCTCTGCTTGACTCATACGATAATGAGGAGCATTTGTTAGATGTGTCGTTGGCCTCTCCTCGACTGGTACGAAGATGAGGAGCACCCGGTCATGTCATGTCGCTGGCCTTTGCTTGACTCATATGAGGACAAGCAGCATACGTTGGCCATGTTGTGTCGCTGGCTTCTACTGGACTCGTACGAGGACGAGAAGCACCTGTTGGTCATTATTGATGAGAGAATATTGGGCAAGCATTTTTTATCTGCAAGAAGTAAATCTTTATTGCTAGTTAATATAATTACATTAGGGGTAACAGAATCATCAAGTTTCAGCATTTCAAGTTCGAAGAACTAGTGCTCCATATAATCAATGGAGTTGGTATGCTTGTGGGCACACCATCTCATCAACATGATACGGGCCCTTCCAATTTGGTGATAACTTTTTCTGTTCTGCTGGGCGAGACACTTCAGCTCTTCATAGGATGAGATCCCCTACTCGAAAGATTTTTTCTCTGATTCTTGAGTTGTAATATCAGGCCATTTTCTACTGATAAGTTGCTATTCAAAGTCAAGCTCGCTCTTGCATCTCCTCCAACAGGTCCAAGTTCACCCTTGGATCATGCAAGTTGCTTTCTTCGTTGAACTTTTCCACCCTAAGTGAATCGTTGAACTTTTCCACCCTAAGTGAAGGTAGGCTGACTTCAAGTAGTATTACAACTTCTATCCTGAAGGCCAAGTTGAACGGTGTTTCTCTAGTAGAGATTCATTGCATCTTTTGATAGGCCTAAAGTATGTTGTAGGGTTCTTCAACCCATAGTCCTTTAGCTCAGTCGAGTCTGGTTCTCAATCCCTGCAATAAAGTTTGGTTAGTCACCTCAACCTCAACATTATTTTGAGGATGCACGACCTAGGTCATGCAATGTGCAATTTCGAGCTCTCTACAAAACTCCACTTATTTCGTATTGTCGAGCTAGCACCCATTGTCTGTGATTATGGCTCATGGAAAGCTGAATCTGCAAATGATAGATTTTCACACAAAGTCACAAACCTTTGCTTCGATGATGGGTGCTAGCACTTCTACTTCTATCCACTTTGTGAAGTAGTCAATCGTGATGAATAGAAACTTCCTTTGTGCTGCTGGACCAAGAAGGATCTGAGGATATCCATACCCCATTGGGCAAAAGGCCAAGGTGTCGTAATTGGCACCATGGGGTTGAAGCTCATCGTTGAATACTAGCATTCCTCTGGCATTGATCACATCTTCACACCAAATTGGCTGCATCCTGCTGTAGCATCAACCAAAAATAACCTTGTCGCAGTACTTTATAACCAAAAACTCTGCTTTTCAGGTGGTTGCCACAAATGCTTTCATGAACCTCTCCAAGAGTGTAATTTGCTTCTAATGGGCGAAGACACCGAAGCAGTGGCGGTGAATAGGACCTCTTGTATAGCTTACATGCATCAGGTACCAAGGTGCTTGGTATTTCAACTTTCTAGCCTCTTCATGGTCGGTAGATAGAGTTTCACCCCTCAAATTGAATAATCGGATCTATCCAGCTCAGCTCATGATCAGTCTATATATCATTTGGGCTTCTTCGATACTCGGACTTTCCAAAGTCTCCATATATGAGCTTCTCTTGAGGTCGACAACTCCTATAGCGGCAAGCTTTGACAAGAGGTATGCTCTGACATTCTCGAACCTTGGAATTTGCTGAATGTTCAAGGACGCAAGGTCAGACATAAGATCCTTTACTTTCTTTAGATACTTAACCATGTTAGGTTCTCACACGTCGTATTCATCTCGTATCTGGCCGATGATGAGTTGTGAATCAATGTAAATCCTTAGGTGTTGGACTTCCAATTTTTTGACAATTTTAAGTCCGGCTATCAAGGTTTTGTATTCTGCTTCATTTTTAGAGGCTTTGAATGCAAAGCACATAGCATATTCAGCAATTGCACCTTTTGGGCTAATGAGGATCAGTTCGACCCCAGATCTTGTTATACTGGAAGAACCATCCACATGAAATACCCAGCACTCAGGTTCTTTGGTCTCGAGTTTCAGTGTGAGCTCCTTCTCTTTAGAGATGGTGCATTCCAAGATGAAATCTACCAATGCTTGAGCCTTGATGGATGGCCGAAGGAGGTATTTTATGTAAAACTTTTCGAGCTTAATGGCCTATTTGGTTAGCCAATCTAAAGTCTCAGGTCGGTACTCCACTACCTTGATAGTTTGGTTGGTGAGGATGGCAATTATATGTGCTTGGAAATATGGATATAGCCTCTTTACGAGATTACAATTGCATACACCATTTTCTCCAGCTTTGTGTATCTGATCTCTATATCATAGACGACTTGGCTTATATAATATATGGGTTTCTGAAGTGCACCTTCTTGTAGGATGAGCACCGACTAATTGCTTGAGGAGAGACCGCAAGGTATAAGTATAGGACCTCATCGAATTCTAGTTTGCTAAGGAGTGTTGGGGATCCGAGATACCTTTTCAGTTCATCGAATGTAGCTTGGCATTCTCTCATCCATCGAAAGTCCTTAGTCCATTTTAGAACTCCAAAGAAGGGTAGACTTTTCTCGACTGACCTTGAAAGGAACCTACTGAGGGCTACAATTCTCCCCATGAGGCATTGCACCTCCTTGATCGTGCTCGGTTAGGTCATTTTCTGGAATGCTTGAATCTTCTTTAATTTCATCTCGATCCCATGCTGCAACACCATAAAGATGAGGAATTTACCGAAGGTAACCTTCAAGGTGCACTTGCTTGGTTGAACTTCATGTGAAAGCATTGTAATATTGCAAAGGTCTCTTTAAGGTCAGCAATATGATTCTCGATGGTCCTTTTTACGAGCATGTTGTCCATGTGTACTTTCATGTTCCTCCCAATCTACTCCTTGAAGACCTTGTTGATGAGCCTCTATTAAATTGCTTCTACATTCTTTAGGCTAAAAGATATAACCCTATAACAAAAAAGATGCTTGTCAATGGTAAAGATAGTCCTCTCCTCGTCCTCAGGGGCTATGCAGATTTGATTGTAATCGGAGAAGACATCCATGAAGGAGAGGAGTTGGTGATCCGATGTAGCATCCACCAACTGATCGATCTGAGGCAGTAGATTCTATCTTTGGGACATGCCCTATTGAGGTTGGTATAGTCAATACGTATGCGTCACTTTCCATTTGCCTTCTTGACCAGATTACATTGGCTAACCACTCGAGGTAGTTTACCTTTCAAACGAAGTCTACCTTCAAGAGTTTGTCCACATCCTCTATGGCTTTCTAGTTCTCTAGCATGAAACTGCTCTTCTTCTGTCTGATGGAACGATGCTCCGAATCCATATTCAAAAGGTGAACAATAACCTCTGGATCTATACCCGGTATATTTGAAGCCGTTCAGGCAAATATGTCTATGTTGAATCGAAGAAATGAGATGAGGTGTTGGTGGTCATCATCATTCAAATTAGAATTGATCTGGATTGTCCTAGTTGGGTCGGACTCTTCTAACACAATTGGGATGAGGTCTCCATTAGCTCGTCCCAAACATTGAGCTCTCCTCTAGGTCGAGTTTCTGTGAGAGCCTCATCGCGTAAAGTCGCCATGTTGCATTCCTTGACTAATTTTTGGTCTCCTTGGACCTCATCAATCCCATGCAAAGTGGGGAACTAAATCAATAAGTGATAAGTTGACACCATGGCTCGGAGGGTGTTCAATCCTGATCAACCTAATATAGCATTGTAAGTAGACAGAATTTCATGACCAAAAAGTTGACCTAGATAGTTGACTAGTTTGGAGTTCGTCCCACAGGCAGAGAGAGAGAGAGAAACCCCTTCTACTAGTACAACATTACCAAAAAAGCCAATTAAAGGAGAATCAAGTCTCCTCAGCTGATTGAGCCAAACCTATTCTTACAAAAGCATCATAAAATAAAACATCTTTGGAACTTTCATTATCAATTAAGATACAGTATACATTGTAGTTTGAAATATTCAAAGTCACTACAATTGGGTTATTGTGAGGAGATTTTATTCTCTAAAGGTCGGCATCGGAGAAAGTGATGCCTTCATCTTCGATCTTCTGCTTCTTCTCTTCCTTGGCTTGGCTTGGCTCTAGGTTTGGATCGTCGAGTTGCCTCTCAAAGATTGTATGGATCACGCCCACCATAGGTCTATTCTCTTGGGGACCATTAGCATGAGGTTTTTCAGGCCTGGTTTCCTCTTGATTCGCCTATTCTTGGATATGCCATCTTAATTGTCCCCACCTGATGGGCGCCTCAAACTCATCTTTGAGCTATCAACATTCCTTGATATTGTGGCCATGATCTTGATGGTATCGATAGTATTTTCTGGTATTCCGCATGTGAGGTGGGGTTGTCATCCTCCTTGGCCTCAGCAGTTCTCACTGATGTTCTATTTCCATCAGCATTTGAGCTTGAGGTGCGTTAAGTGTAGTATAGCTATTAAATCTTTGAGGTGGAGATCTAGATTGACGGCGTCAGGGGGGAGACCTGGTCTGATCATTTCGTGGAGGTGTTCGGGATCAGTGCGACCTCTTGTTGCCTCACCTACCTTCTCGCCTATGCTCCCTACTCTTATGTTCGTGGTTTTCTTTTTCTTCCCAAGGCTCATTGCTTGGGTGCTCCCTATGCCGAGTCCGTTACTCTGCATTCACATATTTTGCTGCTCTTGCCAACATCTCAATAAAGTCTTTGGGATACCTCTTTTCAAACGAGAAAAAAAAATCTTTCTTAAGTGTTGGTGCAAAAATCCGCCTGCGCCGGAGAAGCTGGAGTTGAGGAAGCCGCGGTCGCCGCCGGGACCTGCAAGGGAAGTCTAAACCGGAGGTGGGGTTGCTCCGGCAAGACCCTCCGACGCTCAAGTCAGTTCTCTGCCTCAACAAGAATGGAGTGCTCGAACGGAGAATTTAGCAGAGTTTTGAGATAAGGCAAAAGAGCTTAAAAAATAACGTATCTGAGTCCCCCCTTTTATAGGCGGGGGAGGCAACGGACTGATGGCGACGTGTGTAACTGCCTGGTAGTGGGCCGCCCATGGTCAGGAGAATTGATTGCGAAAGATAATGGAGCAGACACGTGGGTATCACCTCGACTTGCCACGTGGAATCCGTTATGAGGGGTGGAGCAGCGTCCGTCGTCAGGAGAATCGCATGGTATCCGTCGCAGGAGGTGGAGCAGGTTCGTGGCCGTTACTGTGGCCTGCCAGGGGGATAATGGAGCTGTGCGGAGTCCGCCACAGGAAGTGGAGCAGGGCGGCTATGGCCGCTGCGGCTTGTCAGGGAATGATGATACTGCGTGGAGTCCGCCACAGGAGGTGGAGCAGGGTCGCGGCCGTTTTGAGGGCCTGTCAGGGGGCGTGGATCTGTCGATTGAAGCTCGGCAATGGTCGGAGCCGTCGTGAGCGGAGCCCGGCTCCCGTAGGAGTCCGGGCGGAGCTGTTCTGATGCCGGCGGTGGAGTCCGGCTCCCGTAGGAGTCCGGGCGGAGCAGTGCGGATGGCGGCAGAGCCCGGCTCCCGTAGGAGCCCGGGCGGAGCTGTGCTGATGTCGTTGGTGGAGCCCGGCTCCCGTAGGAGTCCGGGCGGAGCTGCGCTTGCTGATGGCGGTGGAGCCCGGCTCCCGTAGGAGTCCGGGCGGAGCTGCACTTGCTGGTGGCGGTGGAGCCCGGCTCCCGTAGGAGTCCGGGCGGAGCTGCACTTGCTGATGGCGGTGGAGCCCGGCTCCCGTAGGAGCCCGGGCGGAGCTGTGCTGATGTCGTTGGTGGAGCCCGGCTCCCGTAGGAGTCCGGGCGGAGCTGCGCTGCAAACAAAGTCAAGGGTGAAGTCCGGCTCTGATAGGAGTCCGGACTGAGCTTACCAGCAATTGATATTGAGAGCGGAGCCCGGCTCCCGTAGGAGTCCGGGCGGAGCTGTTTTGATGTTGGCGGCGGAGTCCGGCTCCCGTAGGAGTCCGGGCGGAGCTGCGCTTGCTGATGGCGGTGGAGCCCGGCTCCCGTAGGAGTCCGGGCGGAGCTGCACTTGCTGGTGGCGGTGGAGCCCGGCTCCCGTAGGAGTCCGGGCGGAGCTGCACTTGCTGATGGCGGTGGCGGTGGAGCCCGGCTCCCGTAGGAGTCCGGACGGAGCTGCACTTGCTGGTGGCGGTGGAGCCCGGCTCCCGTAGGAGTCCGGACGGAGCTGCACTTGCTGATGGCGGTGGAGCCCGGCTCCCGTAGGAGTCCGGGCGGAGCTGCACTTGCCGATGGCGGTGGAGCCCGGCTCCCGTAGGAGTCCGGGCGGAGCTGTGCTTGCTGATGGCGGTTCCGCCGTGGGTTCCGGCTGTGGGTATTTTATACCCAACATTAAGCAATCCAGCTTTAAGAGCAGTCATTGCCACCGATTGATCCAAGTCATGCACCTCTAAGGTTGCAGTGTTGAAGTGGCTAATATAGTCTCCAAGAGATTCGCCTTCTTGCTGTTTGATACTGACAAGTGAGTCCGAGCCACGACGCTATTAGCGACTATTGATGAAGTGGGTCACAAACAATCGATCGAGCTGCTTGAAGGAACTGATTGAGCTAGGCTGAAAGGTTGAGTACTAATATTGGGCTGCTTTTCTTAAGGTGGATGGGAACGTCTGGCAGAGAATTCTATCAGTTGCCTCATGAAGAAGCATTAGAGCTTTGAAGTCTCCAAGTGGTTGATGGGATCCGAGGTCCTATTATACGATTCCAATCGTGGCATCTTGAACTATGGGGATAGTGGCTTGTCCATTATCCTCCCAGAGAATGGAGGATTAGTATTGAAGCCGAGCTCTATTGTTGTTGAGTTCGGTCCTGCAGCGCTTCAATCTGTTGCTATATCTCTTGAAATCCCCTCTTCACCTTGGCATCTTGAGCAGTGTAAGGCTCTCGGTGCCAGGGAGAAAGGTTGCTCAGGATGGAGTCCTTTCCTAACTGTGGGGTCGGGGAATGCCTACATTATCCTTGATCATCGCTCAGAGGTTAGCTATGTCGACTATACCCCTATCTTGAACTAGAGGAGGTGAATGCTATATCATCTGTCTAGCTTGATCTCGATGAGGAGCTTCTATAGTAGGCTAAGGTGCAGCAACCTGCTGCATTCGTTGCACTATGGTAGTCAAAGCTTCCACCTACTAGACGAGGCTGTTAAATTGATCGTTGGAGACCATTGGAGAAGGTTGTGGAGGTGATGGCACCTAGATTGATTCAGGCATAATAGCTTGCTATTGTTTTTCATTAGGTCGTGCGCCGTTAAAGCGGCAAGAGGCATTTGAAGCTCCTCTTCATGGCCTCATGACGAATCGCTTTTTCTATCTTCAAATGAGCTCCGAATGTGACTATAAATAGAGTCCTTCTAGTGCCAATCTGTTGCTACCAAATTTCAAGTGGGAGAGGTTGTGGGTGATCTCCTCGGGTGGAAGCTGGTTGGCAGATGCCTCGACTGGAGACTTCTAGGAAGAGGGCGAGGAGAAAGGACCTCGTTTGGAGATGAGGAACTCTTGAGTGCTAGAATAGGACCTGTAAAAAGCCCTTGATTGGAATGTTTTTCGATGGGGACCCTCTAATGCTCAAGTTAGTTGGAAATTGGAGAACAGTAAGAGAGCGTTTTGAAGCCTTTCGAAAGGTTACCTGGGGTCTCCTTTTTTTTCTTATTTATAGAGGGGGAGTAAAAGTCATATACATCGGGGGAACTAGCCATTCCCAGAAAGTGTGAGTTGATCCCACTGGCAAAGATCGTGTTTTCACGTTTGTGACATGGAGCCAGCTGGTAATTGCCATTTGGGGGCGTAATCTGATCTTGGTGGTTGAGGTTCCTTATCTACTATTTGTGCAGCCACGAGCAAATTGCTTTCTCAAAATAGTCTTCTTACCGGATCGGGATGACCTGTCCAATTCGGACAATTATCCGTAACTCCTCCAAATTGGCCATGCCGCCCCTTACCTACCTCAGTTATGCCTGAGGACCTGGTTGGCCGAGGCTGAGGTAATCGTCCACAACAGGTTGTAAAATTGATCTCCCTCTTCCCTTGTATGCGCTCTTCTTGTTGGTCATTTTCAAGGAAACATGGGAAAGGAAATTTTGCACTTATGTTTTTCTAATAATTAGCCTAAACTCTATTATGCATTGTACACGATCTTGTTTCTTTCGTATCCCACTTTTCAAATTGGAATTTTTTTTGGCATTATCCAGTCTTTATCTTTGGATTGATATCTTATTTGCCTTTTTTAAGGAGATTTGTTCTTATTGAGCTTTCGATCTCAATCTTCAATGCAGTTTGAGAGGATTTTCTGTTGCCATGGTTGTAGGAATATGTATTCTTCTTCCTGTAAATTATTTGGGGGACCAGCTTCGTGATATTGACTTTTCTGATCTTCCAAACAAGTCCTTGGATTTATTCAGCATTTCAAATGTAAAGGATGGCTCGAATAGGTATCTCCTGCTTGTTTAGTTTTTACTGCTGTTTCTTACTCAATGGACTAATAAAGCATAATTCTTCTTGGCCTAATAAAAAACTGGCTGAGATATCAATCGGATGTAGAACTGACCATGGCCCTTAAATTAATGCATGACTTATTAATGTTACCACATACAGCATGTTGCAGTCTTGGGCCTGAACACAGGACTTGAGATATTATTTACCACTGTATTGTTTACTTGATGCTTATAGACTTTAGAATTATGTGAAGCGTAATTTGTACTGTTGCATAATTTTACAAAATTTGCTGGATTATTTAAGTATTCCTTGTACTGCAAATATTAATTGTGATAAATGTTGAAGAGGAAAAAAGAAAAAAATAGTTGTTAAAGAGAGCAACTGCAAAAGATTTTGTTGATCTCTTTCGATTATACACCTTTTACTCATACTGCGCTGTTTCAAATTTGTGCAAGTACCTGATGGAATTACCCATGTGCAAATATCTGATGTTAATAAAATGTGGTACCCTGATTTCAGATTTTAGGATCCACGGTTATCAATTGAAATTCAAATTGGAAATATGATTAGAAATAATAATGAAAAAGAAGAAAAATAAGAGATTATAGATGTAGGTAAGAGCAAAAGGAAAAAAAAAAAAATTATTGCTTAGCTTAAAGTTTTGGCTGAAACCAAAGAACATTTTATTTTTCAGACAATTAAGTGGGTATGTTCCCATTTCAGCCTGCTTCTGCGGAAGGCTCTTTGATTCACCTGAAACATAAAAGGAGTAAAGAAGCTAAAAAGTGCTTTTTTAGTTATTTTTCATGATTCCTTATCTTTTCATACGTATAGCATCCAAGTCCTAAAACTTCTTAATTATGACCTAACAGTCATTCTCGATTACTTAAAATAATTCCATATCTATACTTTTAGTTATGAAATTTCGGTTTCAATTTGATCAGCAATGCATGAAGTTTTATAAATTTTACTTATATCCTTCACAGATAGATTGATAATACCAATTGATATGGTAAATGTCATAAATTTGACAGTTAGCACGTTAGCGATGTGTTGTTCTAACCTCACTTCATTAACTATTCCATAATTGTGATGCTTGATTTCATGATTTTGTTTATTAATTTATTAACCTTGAATTATTATTTTTCATGTTTTTTCATCCTCTGGTCCTAAATAATTCGAAGCAAAATGAAATGCTGAGGTGAGATTGGGACTTTGATTAGTGGATTATCCAGGTTGTCAGAATTATGGTAAACTTTAATTCAAGGTTGAACTTAGCTTTGTTCAAGCTTAAAATGAGGGTGTTTTTGGTATTGCTTCTGCTTTGTAAAAAAGGAGAATCAAAAGCTAGGTTTTCTAGCTTCTCCTAGATGCACTTTTCTGACTTTTCTTCATGTGGAAGCACATTTTAGGCAATGTTACCAAATACTTTTTTTAAGTGTTTTTGCAATAAAAGTTACTAAAGTAGTTTCTTTTTTCCTGCAAATACACCTTGAGCTTGGATGAAATTTGATATAAGATCAATTGATTTTGACTCAATTTAAGGTTATGAAGCTGATTGAAATAGGCTTGTGGTTGGCTTTATTTGAAATTACTCTAGATCAAGCTCAACAAATAACAAATGAACCAAGCTTGATCAAATCCAGGCTTGATCATTGTCAGCTTAATTACAACCCTTGAAACTACCTTGATGTGGCTTATTCAGTTTAGAGAATCTCGAGAACAATTTTATCTTACATTTGTCACTGGTTGTTTGATTGAATGTTCCATCTAAAGTTTCCTTCACTGTCTTAATGCCATGTTTGCTTAGAGAAAGATAAAAACCATGTACTCTGTGTTAGAACACAGCCGACTTTACCTTCTAAAATATTCTGTCCTATGTACACATCTAACTGAAGTTTTGACCCTAACAACTTCAAGGTTGGAATTGCCACTGTGTGCAGGGCTGTGCTCACACTGGGCAAGCATGTGAATTTTGTAGGGTATCAACTGGTGTTGGCTCATATCAACCTGTGCCAGTTCGGCATGGATTGGTATGGCTCAAGAACACCTTTTTTTTTGTGGTTATGGACTTATGGTGTCAGCATATGTTGTGCCATGCTGTGAGAGCCATTGACCGGCAGGTCCCATGCCTGCAGTGCTTAAATCCTTGGATGACAGCAGAAAAGCTACCTCTTATTTTAATGGCAGATGGAGCACTATGTTAACTTTCAGCTAAGGTTGGGGAGAATATTCAATGGCTTCTCTCTTTAGGTTTTATTGGAAATACACACCTATCAATAAAGTTCTATGTGATTTTGTTTAGTTGCATATTGTCTAAGATAAGTTTGTGATAAATTGCACTTTTTTATATTGTAATAATTGATGTTATTAAAGTTTTAAATTCTATAGGACAAAGGTGTCCTAGTATCTCTATGGAATGGTGCATCCCACTATCCCATCCCATTTTAACAGCTACTCGGTAAATATTCTTCATCTTTTTCTCCTTATTCCTTCCTTTCTTTCATTCTTTCTTTTCTTCTTTTTCTTCTATCTTTTTTCTTTCCATTTGTTTTTCTTTCTTTTTTTTATCACTTCCTTTCTTTTTTTCCTTTTCTTCTTCTTTCTCTTTCCTTTCTTCCTTCTTTCCTTCCTTTCTTTTTCTTCTTTCTCCCTTTCTGTCTTTCATTTTTCTTCTTCTTCTTTCATTTGTCAAAGTATTATTACTGGTTCTTTTTCATTTCTCTGAAGTAAGCTCAACAAGGGCAGTCAATAAAAATTGCACCACTTATCATTCAGTACTACATGGAGCCTCTATTTAGTATTAGGCTTAGATCAGACACAGTAGTTTGTAAATCCTGTCTTTAGTAATGTCATATGGCATTTCCTGGCGATATGGTGCTTTCCGTTCTGTTTATCAAATTGCTTCTTTTCAAACAAATGCAATTATTGTGCAAGCAAATTATGAATTTATCTTATCCTGGGGAAAATTTTTGTACTTCTGTGAGTGAAAAATAAATAATTAAGAACTAATCTATCCTTTTTATCCTGATTAGAGATTTTTCTGAAGGACTGTAAACAAATGGAGTAACAAGTAGAGATGAAAAAAATCATCATCACTTTGTCAACAAACATGCACTTCAGCATCCTTTCTTTGACCCACCAACCTAGACCTGATGATGCTCCTTACTGGCCCCATTGGAGCCTATGGTAAATTGATCCAAACAAATAGATCCAGTCCATCTTTAGATGTTCTTTTGCTGACTTCCCTTTATCAGTCCTATTGTCACCTTAAAAACTTAGCCCATGTCCAACTCAGCATTTTCATCTGTAGAATGTTCATGCTATGTTCACAGGACCTCTTTTTTTGACAAATAATTTCATTGATATAATAAAGAGGGGATCTTATGAAATTACCTGGTCTTAATGGTATTAGATGGTGGCATATTATTCTGGAGGTGCGTCTGCATTTTACAATACTTATTCTTTGTCCTACCGTAGACATTAATGTCCTTTTTAATTATTTTGTGTAAATAGCACCGAGCTATACTCCTGCAGAAGTTGCGGCCATGCACTCTGGATTTTTGGCAAAAACATTCTTGTACTAATCTACCTCCCGCTATTGTTTCTAATTCATTATAAAATGCCTCATAAGAATGCCTATACAGAAAAATTCAAGATTTTAGATGCTTTATAAAATTTTTAACATCAGTGTTAATCACATGGGAACTGTTGGGGCTCCTATTTCAAACACTCTGCAAATTTAGTATACATTAATGTGAGATAGAACTTTGATATTTCTAGAAATATCTTATCTTTATGGAAATCTGGTGCTCTATTTAGTCTATTGTTGAACTTTTCGCAATAATGGTTCACAATTTTGTCAAGAAATTCCAAAACGAAAACATTTCATCTAGATCCAACCTGAAAATGGGGTCAGTTCTAGATTTTGACCAAAACTAACCTGTGAAACTAAATTTCTTCGAGAGATGACTTTTTATGCTATTTTTTGCCATTTCCTCAGGCATTTAAATTTTGAGATGCATTTCCACTAGATTAAAGCTAGATATTGTAAGTTTTTAGAAGACAAGAACCATTGCAAGTTTGCAATGCTATATTGCACAGTGGTCTAGAAGAAAAGTAAATTTTTCAGCATAAATCTAGCTATCTTGGAGCTCCAATGTTGTAGACATATTTGTTATTATATGCCAGATTGCCATCAAACAGTAAAATGATTATTTACAAACGCACACCAAACATGATATTTGAACACTATTTTTTGTTAAAAAAAACTGTTTAAGTGCAAAACTGTGGAACAAATACATCCAAAGTACCTAAGCAACATTTGATTACTTTTAGATAATGTCTGATTAATTTTTTGGACTTGTTTGAGTTTTCTTTATTGCCTTGTTTGGTGTAATTTTAGTTGATGGGTTTTGGATTGCCTTATAATTATGAATCAGAGCTGCAGAAACTGGAGAGTTGGAACTGCTGAAGTTGCAGAAATCATCAAAACCGGAATTTGTAAGGACTGGTTGAAACCTAGATTGAGTTTGCCAGCATCAAGTTTTGCTTGAAATGCCGGGATCAAATCAAACTTATATATTTCCTTTTTTCTCTTTAAAAGAAGGAAGTTTAAACTCTTTAACTGAAACAAAAGAAAGCAGAAAATCTTCATTATGAACATTAGAGGTGAAACCACCTTCAAATACTGTAAAGCTGGCATTTATGGTATTGTCACTATGGGTTTTCTAAAGCAATTTAATTTTAAAAGGAACAGATTTTTAACTTATAAGACTGCCTAGCTCTATCATTTGTCATTACCCGATTGTGGAGTATGTTAGGTTTGTGACCTCATACAGAGTCGATTGTCTTTTTTATTGCTTATATGCAACAAATTGAGCATTGGAATTGTAACTCTTTTTATCCACTTCTCGATGATCCAAAATTAAACTAGTCTGTTCAAATAGAAACTTTTGAGCAAGCGCATGCCATATGATGTATTGCTCCTCTAAATTTTCAAGAGGGACAAGGCCTCAACCTTGCCATGACATGAAGACTATGTTTATTTTATCCTTTCAAGATTTAAAGACCAAAATTTGTTCTTTTCTTTTTTCAAAGTAATTTAAAAGCACCTTGAAAAATTTTGAAAGAATTATCTGTATATTTATGACCTTTCTTAAACGTGTTCGATCAAATCCAAAGTTCTTAAAGTTCCACTTCTACATGTTATTGAATATAACGGTCATTCTAGAATGTAGATAGTTCTAGGCAGCATGTTGATATTTATATTAATATGTTTCTAGACTGTTCTTAGGATCCAATTTCCTATTTTTCTGCTACTATCCATTTGAAAGGTTTATCTTCAAGAATGTTCGGGCTTTGCTAAGATACAATTTTTCCCTGCATTTTCCTCTTGAGAGAGGTGTTGCTACCTTCGACATCTATCATGTAGGACTGCTATTTGTTGCATTTTGGATCTTCATTTGCAAAGACGGTGATATCTTGGAAGTTTGACCAGATACTTGCTGCCTACCTTTTTTTCTCTTTGGAGGAAAAGGATAAGTTATTAGTTGATATAAACTACTAATCTTCTCAAGGTTTGTGTGCATAACCAACACTGAAACGTTTTGCTTTTACTAGAAGTTGTTCTGGAATCTGGGTTAAAATTCATAGCTATGTTTTAAGCCTCAATGTCGGGCCCCTCTTGGTATGTTTCTAGTTTGGTGTTGCATGGTTCGTTATGCCCTTCGACCGACACATGGTATATTGTTGGAGTCGGCACCAAACCAAACGAAGACAGCTTTGTATCAATATTGGTACGGCATTGACCGCATGCTGCATGTACAGTTTGGTATTTTATTAGAAATTGACCTGTAGGACCATGTTACATGGCATATAAATAGGAATCTGTTGGTTTTTTTTTCGGTTGTTTATCTGTATATTTTAATTTTGAAAAAGTCATATGAGAGATTTTCCTGTGAGTTTCCGAGGTTAAGAAGCTGGAATTTTTGCAGCAACTTGGGCCTCCTGAAAAATGGTGGGATTTTTATCCAAAAAAAAAAAAAAGAAATGGTGGGACATTTGGTACTGGTTTTCCAAGAAGGCTTGATTTTTTTTTGTCAACATCAAACATCGACGGGGAAAGTGCGTAGGTCAAACGATCAAGTCAACAAGCGAGAAAAATCCTGGTTCACAAGATCAGAGATGCCGCTCGCCTTCATTTAGCTGAACCACATCGCATATCCTATATCGAGACTTTGGTGGATCAAAATAGCAACGAGAGAGAGAGAGGAAGTGAATCAAAATGCTCCTGGAGTTGTTGATGGCGGCAAGGTCAGGGGATGCTGCTCGCCTTCGACAAATTGCCGAGGGGAGCAACACCCACCTCAACGATGTCACGGTGGGGGGGGGGGGACACCGTACTCCACATAGCAGCCAAGATGGGTCATGCAGAGCTCGCGAAGGCCATCCGCAGGCTGGAGCCCTTACTGTTAACCAGACAGAACTCCAAAGGAGACACTCCGGTGCACTGTGCGGCCAGGGCCGGGCATCACGCGATCGTCACCTCCTTCGTCTCCACTCGAATCGTTGATGAGCAAGTTGGAGAGGAGCATGGAAGGCTGCTCAGGGTGAGGAATGGCGTGGGAAACACGGCCCTTCACGAGGCGGCTCAGAACGGCCACCTGGAGGTGGTCCAAGCGATCATGTCCGTGGATCCAGACTCGGCGGCTGTGGTGAATCAGGCGGGCGTGTCTCCGCTCTACATGGCCGCGGAAAGGGGGTCATCCAACATTGTGCGCTCATTGCAGTGGTCCGAGGCGTGCTCCTACGAAGGACCAAACGGGCAGACAGCGCTGCATGCAGCCGTGCTCATTTGCTACGGTACGCTGCTCTAAAATAAGGCTTTAAATAAACAAAATATTAGTTTCTCAAAATTTGCAAAAGAATTCCTATGAAATAAATGTAGGCCAAAAGATAATTTTTTTTTTTTTTTTTTTTTTTTTTTTTAGTGAAAAGTGAAGTCAAAGTAATGCCATTAATTTTCTATTTTTTTGTCCATTATTTTTCATTATAATATGCTTATAACACCCATTATAATAGTTATTATTTAAATACTAAAAATTTTAGATACTATTTTTGAGATAAATGATGGCTATTATAACTTTTGTAAAATCAATGACATTTTCGACAGGGATCCTTAATAGCTATGTCTAGCCTTGACATGTGTATACACACAGATATATACATGCCTATATGTTTATTTGTATATCTTTCAATTTCCAAACTCTAAGCATATGAAACTTTATTCCATGATTTATAGGTGGCAGAAAGAATAAAAATAATGCCTTGTTAAAACATGTTTGAGTGTTTATACTTGGCTTTAATTTAATAAAGCATATGTCTTTTCAATGTTTGATCAATTATTGCTATATAATTAATTATCAAGTTCTTGTTGTTTGTGATTTATTCTTCATAGTATGTACTAGATATCACATTGATAATCATCTCATCGTATAGATTGGTTTAGCTTGACTAACTCCTCAAGATATAATGGTTGACACATGGTAGAAGCGAAACTTGACCTCTACCTGACCTGAGCCTAGATCGACCTGACCCAATCCACCAATGGATCAGCCTTTTAGACTTGAAACCTCAACAGATTTTGAGTCTAGATTATTAAAATCTAGATCCAACGTGACCTGATTGCACTCGTGTTAATAAGTCACTGGAGAAAAAGCTAAATATGGCCAAGCTCTATCAATTTGGAGTCTAAGAATTTTTTTTTGTTGAAGAAAAATAATTTATGTTTGGATTAATAGTCATATAGAAACATAGCAGGAAATCAGCGGCTGGGCTTAGGGCAAGTGGTCAATATTTCTCTCCACCTGGGGAGAATAACCAAGATTTAATTTTCGGAGATGGCATTCTATTTGTATTACTAACAAATAAATATGAAACTAGGTTATATATGATCTTAGCAGCAGTCCTATTCTAAATTTTGTCCTTGTATCAAATCCATAAAGGATGTTTTCCAAAATACTTGATAAGGTTGAATTTTTTTTTGGAAGAGGGACATCGCAATTAGGTTGATAGTCAAGGTAATTTGCGAGTTTTCACTAGATATGACATTTAAGGTGGTCCGGTTCTTTCATTGTCTATCTCTAGCCTTTTCTTGAGAGGGGCTCTGTGTTTCTTGTTGGCTCGGCTCCCCGTCAATGCTTGGTCAAGGAGAAACCTTCAGTAAGCAAAGTCCTCTCCTGCTAAATTTGAGAGCCGATATGGATGCTAATTTACTTGGGTAGAGTCAAACATCAATCTGAAATCTAACACTCTTGTTTCTCTCTCTTCCCTTCTTTCTTTTGTTTCTTGTTTCTCCCTATTCTGTACTTGTATCATGGGATTGGGTTGGGGAAGGTTAGATGGATAGCCATGCATGGTGCCACTATCTTAATCACAGTAACTTGCTAATACTTTTGGAAAAAGTAATTTGATATTCTGAACTTTTCTTTTCTTGAAGAATAGATATTACAGAACTGATACTAGAACAAGTGCCAGTCTTCATCAAACGAGGAGATGCCACCAACAACAGCACACCTCTTCATTATGTACTACTTGATAGTGACAACTCAGCATCCTATCTACGGGACAAAGATGGTTTTGCACCCATTCATGTTGCAGCCAGTGCAGGCCATCTTAACATAATAGCAGAGCTTTTGCAGCATTGTCCGATTGCATGGAGTTGATAAATAACCAAGGCAGGAACTTCCTTCACGTTGCCATCATGAACAAAAGATTAGAAATTGTCAAGTACGTGCTTGAATCAGCAGTCTTTATAGACCTTCTAAATGAGCCAGACAATGAAGGCAATACACCCTTGCATTGAGCTGTCATCTCAAGGAGCAGGCAGATTACCCAGATTTTATCATCCGATGGAAGAGTAAACACCAGCATCATGAATAACAAGGGCCATACTCCTCTTGATCTTGCTTCCTTAGCCAGCAATTGGAATTGGGAAATTGCTCTTAGAATGGTATATATTAATTTAATTATCCTTGGTTAGAAAATTTTTTTTTTTTTGTCATAATTGGTTAGGACTTACTTCAAGGGCCTACATGGCAACATCTCACCGAAGCGAGCAGGATCAATGGGGAAAAGAGTGCTGGAATGGAGAAAGGGAGTTAAAGGGAGAAGAGAGAGGGAGGTCATGGAAGTGGTTAGACCAGTCTGGTGGAATTAAAAAAAAAAAAAAGTTTTTTTATTTTTATATAATTGGTGGGGACCAGGCATCGCAATCTCATGCCCTCCCTCTGTTGCTCCTACTCTCTCTTGTGCTCCCTTCCCCTTCAATCCTGCTGGAACTGGTGGAAACTGTGGATGACATCCTGGAAAAGCCTTGTACATTATTGTATCTTTTCACTATTAGATCATTATTAGGTTTCAAATTTTCTCAAAATTTAGGATAATACAAACCTATGACACAAAAATTGAGCACTTTTTTGCCTAGCTTGAGTCCTACCATTCAACTTAATAACATTTTATTGTCATACATATATTTGCATTGGTGTGGTAGTACAAATTTGTTTCATAGTTCATTTCTTTTCTGCGCCTTTTTTGAATTTCCCTTTGCCTGATATGCTAATGTATTGTGGGATTTTGCAGTACAAAATCGTAATAGAGTTGATAAATCATGGCTCACGATTAAGTCCACAACGACTGGATCTCATTACATGTTGCCTACAAAAAAACCAGGAAGCAGAAATAAACCAGTACAGGGCATTCGCTAATAATCTTATAATAGTGGCAGTCCTCATTGCTACGGTCACTTTTGCTGCAGCATTTACTCTACCTGGAGGATACAAGGGCGATTCTAGCTCTAATGCGGGCAGTGCCATATTAGCAAACAGAGCTGCGTTCAAAGCATTTTTGGTCTCAGATAGCTTAGCCATGATCAGTTCCATCTCTGTGGCAATTATACTCCTTCGCACAGGATCACTAGACCATGACATTCGGCTATACTCCCTTATCACTGCAATGAAACTGCTGTGGGTCGCACTTGGAGGAATGTTTGTAGCATTTGCAACTGGTGTGTACGTTGCAGTTGTCTCCAACTGCAAGTGGCTTGCTATTCTCGTAGCTGTGATGATATGTAGCATTCCTCTTGGTGCCTGGATGACTGCTTATTGGCCTAACAGTGATTTCTTGAGCTTGGTGAAGATGAACATAATCCAAGAAAACGATACTCCGATTACTGATTTAGATTATAGGTGGTATAATAAGCAGGTTGCCATTCGTCGAAGGCTTGCAGGCATTGCAGACTTCCATACACCTTAACTGATTTAGATCATAGGTGGTATGATAAGCAGATTGCCATTCGTCGAAGGCTTGCAGGCATCACAGACTTCCATACACCTTAAGTTTTTGCATTACGTGTGAAATATGCTTGCTTCATAAGTTGGGAAAAATTTTCGAGTGCATTGGCTGCAAATGTACTAGAATAATACTGGTAAATTGTTGTATCAGTAAGCTGGTAACTAGAGATGGTACTTCAGCAGATTTTTAGCAGGTTTCAACGATATACCCATATTGACATGATGTGCATGTTGTTTTATCTTAGAAGTGCATCCACCATCATGAAAAATGTCCAAACATATTTTTTGACTTGATGGATTTACAATAGTGAGAATTGGAAGGGCAAACTTATGCAATTTCAGTAAAAAAAATTCTTGTTTTATCTATTTATCCCAAGAACATCTAAATATATTTCTTATCCCCATCAGCATCTAAACACGTGAAGAGAATAATTGAAACCGTTGCTTGCATGCACCATGATTTCCCTGGCATAAGGTATGGTTTGTACCATCCTAAGCTTAAAGTACCATTTCTACCTATAAAAAAAGTAAAATCCATTTCTGATTTCAATTGTGACCTAAACGAATCTTTATCGTGTGTGCTTGGTTCGTAATGAAAATCAGATTAGATTGGAATATGAATTGAAACAATTTTATTCCTTGATGTGTTTGTGATGCAGTGTTGGTGAATAAGAATAATGGTGAATAAGAATAAGGATTCACACAAGATAAAAGTTTTTAAGATATCAAAAAAAAATTTAGACTCTAATTGAAATAATAATCTTGCGATTTTTAGTGATGATAATCGAATAAATATCAAACAAAGGTATTTATAGTGTCTCGATAGTTCTATAAATAGTAAAATTAAAATAAAACTAATAGTCCAACTAAAAATTAAATAAAAGATAAAAATATGAAACTGAATCAAAAATGGACTTCCAAACATAAAACGGCCTCAAAATCTACTAAAACGATGAAATTTGGGCTCAAAAACTATGGTGAACAGGTAACCTAATTCACGATTATAGAGCTCGAAACGAGCTTTCTATTGATATATTATATGTTTCATAACTCTTTTTGGATCAAAAGTTATGGTCGTTTAAAATTTAGATCTCTGTTTTGATATTCCAAACCATTTATTTGGGCTTGTGCTACTTCCTGCAATCGATGACCAGAGCCGATATAGAAATCATAATGGAATTTGAATACCAGAGAGAGTGGGGATTGTATTTTGTGGATTGAGACATATTCTCATTTCTTCCTGAAATTAGAATGAGAGTAAGACTCCTTTCAATTAAATAGATGAAATGGAAGTTATCCATTTCTATTGCTATTTTAAAGTCTAACTTTCTCTAACCAAACATGCTCTTGGTTGATTGGTTATGGATCGTAAAGTTATCAAATCAGCACTTATGAATTTCTCACATTCCAAAAATAGTAGTTATTGCTACAGATTCCTAGTTCTGATCAGAGAAGCTGAGTTGGCTGAGAATCACGAGCATTACGAGACCTACAAAATAAATTCTGATCAGAGTTGACTCCGATGGAGATTCTTTGATGCTCAAGTTAGGAAGCTAGAACAGACGAAAAGGAGTGCGAGAGGAAGAGAGGGTGCAATTATGCGTACCTGGAGGGTTTCTTGTTTACCTTTATTTATAGAGAGATGAGAGCCATAGGAGAAAAGTGATAGAAGACCATTTCGGCCTTTCTGACCGTACTACTGTATGATGTCTGGTCTGAATTTTGGTAGTGGACGTCATCTTATTCGACAATTAATCAACTACTCTCGAAGAGGCATGATTTGATGTGTCCTCATCCGACGCACAGCCAGCCATTAGAGTGGCATGGTCAGATGTGAAGTGACGTGACTTAATGGGACCACATGGGGTTCAATCTTTCCAAATATGGTTGCCAGCAATAGTTAAAAGGAATGTAGCCGGTGATTGGAGGCAAGGATAAGAGGGGGATCCTCTGGTTGGGGACAATGCTGGGGTCAGGACCTTTCTAGGATTGGCATTCGATATCCCGTATCATCCTGATGCTAGTGGCTAAAAATCTCGATTGAAGCTAAAATCGACAGCCAAAGCCAAACTTAGTGGCTAAAGTTAGGATCAACGACCAAAGCAAGGGTTGGTGGCTGAAGCAAGAATCGGTGGCCATAATGGGAATGGCAGAGTCTGTCATTTAAAGAGTGAGGATCGATGAGGTCCAAAGTGAGATCCTTCACTACTTCATTATGTACCGAATGACTTCAATGTAGTTTTTTTATATTTTTGAGATGACATATCTACTACTGGGATTGTACTCATTTATCTCCGATCAGTTTGTGGCGACGACCTTGCATACTTCATCACAGGTCCCCCTCGACATGTGTCTTTGATATGGGTGATATATCACCCCCCAACACATGCCCCCTACTCCCAAGTTCGAATCATAGAGAGTTCAGATGAAGGGAGTACATTGATCCATGGCTGTCGATGACATGCCCCTATCTCAACTGCAATGATGCGTCTGTGCTTTTTCGAAGAAAGGAAGAGTCATGTCAAGGGTTAATCATGATCGAGAAAAATGGGATAGTTTTATGAGACTTCAAGGATGGTGCACTTCATTTTAGGCATAGCCCATAAATGAGCCATCTGTCGGCTTCTATAGGCCAATGAGGGTGAGTCAGTTGTCAACCATCCGAGGATCAAGGGGATTCGATATTTGGACCGTACTAACATTTTTGTGCCATAAAAAAGGATCACATTCTCTTCCTAACTTATGCTTCCAGAGTTCTCTTTCTCCCCCTAAACAAGTTTTCGATTTTCTCCAAGCTTTTTTAGAAGCTCTTCCTCCGACAGTCTCCTTCAGTATCCTTGGTTTGCTGGTGACCTCCAACGATGACTTTCTCTGGACAACTATCCTCATTTCTCACACAATCATAGTGGTTTTCCTTGCTCCCCTACAGATTTTTTGATTTCTCTCCTTTTTCTGTCGGTTCTTCTTGACTCCCTCTCTATTTTCTTTATTCCTTCATCTCTCTCCTTTTCCTTTTTCCACCCTTCCATGGCTGATTCTGAGGGCTCCGGTGAGAGTTGATCTTCCAGATCCTCCTCTTCTTCGGGGGAAAATCCTATTGGTTTCGATGTCAGATACGAAGTCGAACCATCTTTCATGCCCGGTACCACTGGATCCGTGTTGGACTCAGGAGATCTGAGTCTGATATAGGCTCAATACAGGATTCCTTCTTCATACGAGTTGGAGTCTCTTGGGCCTAGTGGTAGGATCGATGATCCTCCCCCTAATAAGATCGGCTTATACAAAGAAGCATTTCGTGTCGGACTTATGTTGCCCATCCATCCCGTCATTGTAGAATCTTCCGCTTCTTCAACATATTCCTTTGCTCCGTCATTCCAAATTCCTTCCATTTCATCATCAACTTGGTTGCCATTTGCATCCTGATCGAAGTCCAACCATCAATTCCTCTCTTCTGATCCTTCTGCTGTTGGGAAGGATTTCTCACGAGTGCGAAATACGGATCCCCCCACCCAAGATCGCAAATACTAGTGATGATGTCGATACCTCAATAGGAAGCAAGAAGAGAGATGCACAAAAATATAATCAAATACATGGATCAGCACAATACTTATCTCCACAAGACATGCAAGCTTCACTATGAGATAAAATAAATATAAGAAGAGATTACACCCTCTCAACACTCATATATCAATCTCTCTCTCAACAAGAAGCATAAAAAGATTCTTATAATGCTCTCAAAATCCCCCAAGGAGACTCTTTAACTACTGCTAGCCTCTCTACTCACGCTCCTAGCCACTCCCACTAACCCACAAGCCATCAAGCCCCTTAAAAAATCCTAAATTTATGTCCTATTAAGATTTTTGGCCCAAATCACATCCAAAATCACTTGATCAAGTCTGCATGCCTTCCTGACCATTCGATCGTGTAAAACACAGCACTTGGATCGTATAGACCATGATAAAGATTGCCTCACCACATGTGGACCCATCTCATGCATCTTGGCCGCACATGCTTGCGGGCCGAGTGCCTACGGGTCGGGTCTGCAGGCCTAGTCTGTAGGAACCTATGGACTTTTCTACTATGGATTAAATTTCGAGGCATCAAAATCTAATAATCTCCATCTCGACTCAACATTTGGCCTCCACATAACTTTGAGAGCTTCTAAATAATCTCACCCCCATACCCTGGGGCAAATACCTAACTGCTCAAAGATGGGTAAACATAGAAGTCGAAGCAGGTCACTCGATCCCATCTCCATCATACGCTGAGATTTGTCTGACCTGAGATCTGCTCAGGGTAGCCTCCTGTAGCAATAAGAACTTTACCCTGCGACGTCACTTGTCATCTTTCCGAGTCTCCCGTCTCGCATCCAATCCACCTATACCTAGAGCTCCACCTAACTCTAAGCTCCCATTAACTCCTGAAACTCCACCTCGCACTGAGCTTCCTATCAAGAGTTAGTATCCTTTATACCTCTTTTCCTTCAACATAATCCTACTGTCATACAAAATCTTCAGGATTCCATCATCAGCTCTCCATCTATAGCTACTTAAATCTAATCTGCTCAGTAAAATCAGATTACTCCTGAAATTAGGTATGTATCAGACCTCACCTAATTTTTTCACTGCTCCATCATTAGTCTATAAGCTGACAGTCCCAATACCCTTGATTGCACAACTCGATCCATTCGATAGATGAATAGTACCCTCACTGCTCTCTAGAGAGTCAAACAGTTTCTCTCTGTAACAAACATAATGTGAAAATGTAGAATCTAAAATCCACTGTAGGGAAGAAGTAGATATCTCATCAGATACCAGAAGAACATCATCACTTTCTTCTGTATCACTATCTTGGATCGCCACCATAGTAACTTTCATCCGATCTCTGAGCTATAAGCAATCTCTGACTCAATACTCCAACTCATCGTACCAATAACATCTGATCTTGCTGAAGTTCCTCAACTTAGATCTGAACCGTCCATCTTACGATCCTTTATCGTTTCATCCTTTGCTGCCACCACCACCTTTAGTCACTACCAAAGCTGAGTCGCCATCTGAACTCCAAGCTCGATTCTCTCGCTTGAGAATCTCATTCTAGAGAAGTACAAAAGTGACATCATTCATCTTGATGGTGCTCTTTTCCACAATAATAGTAGTCATCAAAGACTCAAAAGAAAGGAGAAGCGATGAAAGCAAGACCAATACTCTATTTTTCTCCTTAATCTTCTCACCAATGCTGAGGAGATCAGTGAGAATCTTTTGAAAGTTACTGAGATATTCCTGCATGCTTTGCCCCTCACTCATCCGTAATTAATAGAACTACTTTCAAAGGAAGAGAGCATTGGTGAGTGACTTCACTTTGTACATCTCCTCGAGCTTCATCCACATCACCATTAGAAAAGTCTCACTAAGTAAATAGATCACCACATCATCCATCATGTACAAGTAGATCATACTCACCACCTGCATCTGAAGCCGCCCCCAATCCTTCTTCTCCATAGTAGTCAGTTTCTCTTCGCACAAAAGAGCATCAATCAATCCTTGTTGGATGAGCACATCCTTCACCCTCGCTTGCCATAGAAAGAAATTGCTCTTCCCATCATACCAGTTGATCTTTATCTTGATTGAACATATTCTTTTCATCTTCTTCAATCTCGATCAACACCGCCATAATATGGACAACCGCATACTCTGATACCACTTGTTAGAAAGGATCCCTCACGAGTGCAGAATACGGATCCCCCCACCCAAGATCGCAAACACTGATAATGATGTCGATACCACAATAGGAAGAAAGAAGAGAGTGCACAAAAATACAATCAAATATGTGAATTAGTACAAGATTTACCTCCACAGGGCATGCAAGCTTCACTATGAGGAAAAATAAATACAAGAGAAGATCACACCCTCTCAACCCTCATATATCAAAATCTCTCTCAATAAGAAGCACAAAAAAATCCTTACAATGCTCTCAAAATCTCCCAAGAAGACTTTTTGGCCGCTGCTAGCCTCTTTGCTCATGCTTTAAGCTGTTCTCACTTATCCACAGGCCGTTAGGCCCCTTAAAAAATTCTAAAACCATGTCCTATTAGGATTCTAGATACAAATCGCATCCAAAAAACCATCTAATCAAGCCCGCACGCCTTCCTAACCGTTCGATCATGCAAAACACAGCACCTAGATCATGTAGACTGTGACAAAGACTGCCTTGCTATGCATGGACTGCACGTTGTGCTATCCTGGACTATGCAGTGGACTACACATCTCGCATGTCTGGGCCATGCGCTACAATGCATTTGCAGGCCTGGTCTGTGGGAACCTGTGATTTTTCTGCTATGGATCAAATTTTGAGATACCAAAAACTAACATCTATACTATAAAGAGATGTACCACAGATTGATGGTACATCTCTCCTCCTGTGGTATATCTCTCCTCCAAGAGGGGTCCCTACTTTGATAGAGGGGGCCCCTTCTTCAATTCATGGGTGAAAAGATCGATTTTTGTTCATTTCGGATCCTTCCATCGAGAGTCTTAGATTTTTCTACTAGGATCGATCGAGGAATTCTATTTTTCAGATCCCAAAATTGGAAAGAAAGAATACAGAATGCTCTAAAATTTTATGGAGGTATAAGATTCTTCCTCTAAAGGAACTGTTGTCAGAGTAGATCCTCTTTCATGTCGGTCTCAATCCGACCGATCCCAAAAATCATTTAGTAGTTTTTTGATGTTTATCTTCTTTTTTTCTCTCTCTTTTTTTTTTTGACTTATTCCAGCTTGTTGCAGATATGAGGCCCAAAGAGCTTGATGTGCTAAAGAGGAAGAATGTGCAGAAGAAGAAGAAGGCATCCTCATTAGCTGCTGCCAGGGCCCAGAAGAAACAAAGGCCCTCCAAAGTTGGTCAAAGAGAGGTGCTCCCTCTGGCTTCTTCCACCTAGGTGAGAGCTATATCAGCTCGATCCAATCTTATCCCCCGATGCCGATAGCTCTCTCTGTCCCTTGATCGAGGGGACCTCTGCTCAGGCTGATCAGTCGAGCCCAAACTCCACCAAGGCATCTATCGGGTGCAGAGAGGGTGCATCCTCATTTCCCATGGATGCGACCCTTGAGGATTGGAAGACTACTCACTGCACGATCGAAGGAATGCTCCTTGACACCGATCTGGATAGGATCGAGCAGTAGAGCATCGGAAGATGACAAAGGGAGGCTGTGACCTCCTTCATTTGGATGAGTCCTTTTTCTTCTCTTTTCTTCTTCTTTTTTTTATTGATAGTTGACTCTTTCTTTTCTTAGATATAGCTAGGCCATCACATCGCTACCTTCATCAACTCACTGAGTCAAAGACCATCGAAGCTCAAAAGAAGATGGAAGCTATGGAGACCAATGCTTGGTCAAGGATTGAGTCAACTGAGGCCAAAGCTAAGTGCCTAAAAGAGGTGCTAGACAAGGTCAAAGCTACCAAGGCAAAAGCCGAGACCGACCTGGTCGTAGAGAAGAAAAAGCGACGAACAGCCCAGGCCAAGGCCATAAAGGCCAAGAAGAAGGCAAAGAGCCAAATTTCTGAGGCCGGGTGTTTGGTAGTTGAAGCCTTTTGGGAGTTGAAAGAATTCTCCTGAATGAAGGTGGAGTTTGATCAGGAAGCTTACACTGTCGGTCAAGATGACTGCCATAGCAAGATAGCGACAGGCTTCCCGGACTTGGACCTGGCCTTCCTAGATGGAGGAGAAGAAGAAGAAAGAGCCATGGAAGATCAGGTCCTGACCTTACTATAGTTAGAGAATGGCCAAGGTCTGGTCCAGCACCAGGGGATGTGCCAACATCCACCACCACCAAGCTTCCTCACTGTCGAAGCCTACTGAAGCTACCCCAAGTTCCTCCACCAATCCTCAGGCCGAGGTTGTTAACATTTGAGTTTTGTACTTCTTTTTTTTATTTTTCTATCGATATAATGACCATCTTTACATTAATAATAAAAAAAATAATTTTTTACCTCCTTCTTTGACTTGTAGTTATTATGATGTGTTTGTCTCAATCTAGCCGATGTAAATATTGCTTTGATCCCTCATTTGTAATGATAGCCATGCCAATTCGGCCTCGAGTCAAAGCCCTCAAAAAGAGATCGGGAAGGCCAAAAAGGAGGCAGCCGAAGCAGGATAAAAACTCAAAAATGAAGGAGGAATGTGAGAAGGCTTCAATAGAAATAAACTGCTTGAGGGTATGCTCCAAGCAAACTCACAAGGAGCATCTCATGGAACTAAAAAGTATGACAAGCTCATCTGGGTAGCGAGTGAAGCCAGATGAGGCACGATCGCAAAGGCCATTCTTTGTCGAGAGGGGCTTCAAGACACCTAGGATAAGGTCTCCGAGCTAAAATACGCCATTGCATCATCCAGAATCGTCGAAGAAGTCAGGTGGGGTTTGACTGATAGGATAAGTTGACTTCAAGATGAGCTTCGTTCGACTTAAGGGATGATCGATGATCTCAGTCGAGTGATCAATAAGGAGAGATCAACAGTCATCGAGCTTCAAAGTGAACTTGCTTTATTTCGAAAGGCTAACGACGACCTCCTTTGGTTCATAAGAGAGATCGGAGATGGTGGATCTCCAGATCAAGTTGGCAGATAGGGTGGCAACAGGGAGGTTCGCCGAAGGCAAGATCAAGTGCTAAAAGTCCCTACTTGCTATCATCTGACTTGAGACGACCCTCCGAACCAGGAAGGCATCCATTGTAGCCTTTGAAGTTGGTTTTGGACAATGCAATATTCAAGTTACCCAACTCTTCCTCAAAGTGGATGTCAGCCTTCTCGAGATACCTGATGTTGGTGACACCACTTCTGAATGTCTGTTCATCGAGGATGCTCCAGGTTTGCAATGCATCGAAGCTCCATCAGCCTTCGACAGATCTCCTATGTAGTTGATATATGTATATTTTATTTTTTATTATTTTTTTGGTCACTTATCTTTCGTGACTTTACTTTTGTAATTGAACAAGTTTATTAATGAAATATTTTTAAATTGAAGTCTTTTGTTTCACCTGTTCCTTTCCTTTTCTTTGGCTCATTTACTTGGATGGCCTAAACTTTTATATTTTTTGACTTTGTATTGGAGATGGCCAAGGGCCAAAGCCCCCAAGCATGGCTAATTGAGATATATGAGATTTTCGAGGGTTCTCATAGATTACCCCTTAGTCTCTGAGACCTTCGGTCCATACTATTGGGATTGATAAGCCTCGAAAGGAGGTCCTTGTAGATTAGCCTTCCGAAGGTTCTTTATTCTTCATGCAGCTTGAGTTGATGGGCCCTGATGATCCTTTTAGGTTAGTCCTCCGAAGGTCTTCTTTGGGTTAGCCTTCCTTTTCCATGCGACTAAGGTCTTTTGACACTCGACTCGTTGAAAAGCAAGGGATCTTTGAGGATCCTAAATAGGTTAGCCCTTGCTTCTTGATCACCGTACTTTTCAACCCATGTAGGTTGGATTGGCGGGTACTGGAGATCCTTTTGGGTTAGCCCCCCAGAGGTCCTCTTTGAGTTAGCCTTCACTTCTTGATCAGTCGAGGTCTTCATAACCTCTACTCGTTGAAGAAGAGGGGCCTTCAAGGGTCCTCTTTGGGTTATCCTTCGCTTCTCGATCAACCGAGGTCTTCTTAGCCTCTACTCATTGAAGAACGAGGGGCCTTCAAAGGTCCTCTTTGAGTGACCCCACGCTTCTCAACTGTCGAGGCCTTTATCAAAAATTGAGGGGAGAGTGACAGTGTCCTGAAAAAGGATCATTTTATTGAGAGATAATTAATACATTATTCATAATACATCCGAAGGTTTTATCAATTCCATGGCTGAGGTAAGGATGTCTTATCCAATTGCATTAGACGATAGGTTCCAGATTTAATAACTTCGTCTACCTGATAGGGGCCTTCCTATTTTGGTGATAACTTTTCTCGTTCGATAGGTTGCGATACTTTGGCACATCGTAAGACTAGATCATCGATTTTGAATTTCTTACATTGGATGTGAGAGTTGTAGTATCATGCCACCCTATGCTGGTAGGCTATCATTCTCACTTGTGCCTTCTTTCGAACTTCTTCAAGCAGATCTAAATTGACTCGGAGCAACTCTATATTATTTTGATCGTCGTAATTCTCGATCCACAGAGATGGGAGTCCAAATTCCATCAAGATGACTGCTTTCATTTCAAAAGGATGGCTGAAAAGAGTCTCCCCCGTGAGCATCCTCTGGGTGGTTCAATTAGCTCAAAGCATATTATGGAGCTTATCCACCCACAACCCTTTGGCTTGATCTAACCTAATCTTTAATTCTTGCAAAAAGGTGTGATTAGTAACTTCAACTTCTCCATTGACCCATGGGTGCCCTACCGATGTGAAGTGATAAAATATGCCAAGGCTTTGACAGAATTTGACAAATCTAAAATCAGAGAACTAGCAGCCATTATTTGTGATCAACACCCGTGGGAGACCAAAACGGCAAATGATAAACTTCTAGACAAAGTCCTTTATTTTGACTGCAATGATATTAGTGAGAGGTTCAGCTTCTATCCACTTCGTAAAGTAGTCGATAGCTATAAGCAAAAATTTTTTCTGGCCTGATGCCTATCAAAAAAGCTCCAAGATGTCCATCTCCCATTGCACAAACGGCCAAGGGGTGCTGATCGGGATTAGCAGAATGACTAGTTGGTGTTGGATGTTAGTGTTCTGCTAGAATCAATCATAGCACTAGGTGAAGCTAGCTGTATCTTGTTGCATCGTGGGTCAGTAGTATCCTAGCCAAAGTATCTTGTAGACCAACAATCTACCACCCAAGTAATTTTCACATATACCCACATGTACTTCCCATATGGTATAGCCTGCTTCAGAAGGGTGAAGACATATGAGGAGAGGAAGGGAGAAAGATCATTTGCAGAGCTTGCCTTCGTGGAGGACATAACGAAGGGCTTAATATTTGATTTTTCATGCCTCTTTTGAATCTGGGGATAGTGTCTCATCCCGTTGAAAGTAGATGAAGGGGTTCACCTAACTCGATTCGTCATCAATCTGCAGGATGAAAACAGATTCTTCAGTACTAGGTTTCTTCAAAATTTTAAAGAATGATCTTCGGGATAGGTCCTTTAGCACTGAAGTGTCCAATTTAGACAGTAGATTAGCTCTCAAGTTTTCTAACTGGGACACCAACTGAATGTCAAAGTTAGTGAACACCAAGGCATCTTTTGGACATACTTCTTCATATTCTCCTCTCGTGCTTTGTAGTCTTCCTTTACTTATCCCATCACCAGTTGATAATCAGTGTAGATCCTCAACTTCTGCACTCCAAGCTCTTTTGCAATTCTCAGTCCAGCGATGAGAGCTTCATATTCAGCCTCGTTGTTAGTGGCTAGAAAGTCGAACCATAAGGCATACTTCATAACAAATCCTTCTAATCCAAGGAGTAATAGGCATGCTCCTGATCCCACAAAGCTGGATGATCCATCCATGTGCACCACCCAAGATCCATCCGATTCTCCAGAGGAGCCTTGCTTAACAGGTTGGTCTCAACCTAGACTAGTTTGGGCCTTTCTTGGTCCTCTAGGATGGTATATTCTATGCTAAAGTCCATCAAGATCTGGACTTTAATAGAGGGTCGAGGTTTAAACTCCACTCCAAACTCTACAAACTCAATTGCCCACTTAGCCAATTGACCGGAGGTGTCAGGCCGATGCAAGGCCATCTTTAGTGATTGATCAGTTAAGATTATAGTAGCATGTGCTTGGAAATAGGAATGAAGCCTTTGAACTGCAATAAAGAGGGTGAAGATAAGCTTCTCTAGCTCGATGTACCTAGTCTCGACATTATAACGAGTTCTACTGACATAATAAATGGGCTTCTAAACCTTGTCTTGTTCCCGAACTAGTACGATGCTTATGGCAACTAGAGAGACTGCCAGGTATACATAGAGTTCTTCATCCGACTTTGGCTTGCTGAGGAGTGGTCGAGAAGATGAGGTAGTTTTTCAACTCCTCAAATGTGTGCTGGCATTCTTCGGTCCATTGAAAATTCTTTGATTGCTTCAGGACTCAAAAAAAAAGAAGGCATCACTCGGCCAATCTGGAGATAAATCTATTCAGTGCTGCCACTTAGACTTGATAATTATACCTGATCTGACCCGACCCTAATGGATCGGGTTGGTCAACATGTTGATCGGGTTTTGACCTAACCCGACTCGAACACAATAAATTTATATCTCGGGTCAGGTTGAGTTCAGGTAGTGGCCGCCCCTACACATTATCCAATCCGATCTTATGTATATATATTATTTAAATGTGGGCTAATTATATTAAATGTGAATCTTATGGCCTTTAAGCTTGGTTAAGGTCTCGAGGGCTGAAAAGTGATAGTGGACTATTGTTCAATACTTCTATCTTAATTTAACAAATCTCATTTAGATGGGATGAATATCTGATCGGATAATCCGATACCTGATCGAATAGGGTATGGATAAAGAAAGTGTTGACCCGTCAGGTCACGAGTCGGATTCGAATCAAAATGCTGGGATATCGGATTGGATTCAGATCGATCCAAACCTGCACCTAACCTGACCCATTGCTAAGCTTACTGCCACTCTACCAATAAGGTGCTGAAGCTCCTTTACAATCCTTGATGAGTTCATCTCTTATATAGCCCGGATTTTTTTTAGTATTAGCTTTTATCCCTCGGCTTGACAACATAAATCTCAAAAACTTATCCAAAGTGACTCCGAAAGTATATTTCACTAGGTTTAGCTTCATTTAATACTTTTAAGGTATGACGAAGGTCTTTTCGAGGTCTTCAATGTGGGTTTGGCGAGGTCCTACTTTTAACAAGCATGTTGTCTATATAGACTTCCATATTTCTCTCAATTTGGCCCTAGAAGATCTTGTTCATGAGGCACTGATAAGTTACACCTGTATTTTTAGGCCAAAGAGCATAATCCTATAACAAAAGAGGCCTCGATTAGTAACAAAGATAGTTTTCTCCGCATCTTCTAACGCCATCCAAATTTGGTTATATCCGAAGAAGGTGTCCATGAAGATAAAGAGTTCATGCCCCAAGTAGCATCTACCAATTGATCGATTAGAGTTAGTGGATAGCTGTTCTTTGGACATACTTTGTTCTAATCAGTAAAGTCGATGCAGATGCATCACTTGTCATTCACCTTCTTCACAAGAACCATATTTGTGATCCAATCATGGTAAGTCATTTTTCGGATGAAGTTAGCATCGAGCAGTTTGTCTACTTCTTCGGCTATCATCTTTTGTCGCTCAGATGCGAAGCTTCTCTTTTTTTTGTTTGATAGATCGATAGGTTGGTTTAATGCCTAATCGATGTGTTATTATCATTGGATCGATGCCCAGCATATCGATTGGGGTCCAGATGAATATGTCTGCATTCTCCTGCAAGAAGAAAAACGAGACATTTTTTAGTTACTTGATCTAAGTTTGACCCAATCTGGATTATATGCTCCTTGTTTCCATCATTCAGTAGGATCATCTCGAGGTCTTCCATCGGTTCTCCATATTTTTTAGTCATTATGGGTGTGCAATCTGTCAGCCGGATACACCTCAAAAGGTCTTACACCATGGAGCACGATGGTGTAACACTGTCAGGCCAGGGCCGAATCTCTCTGAACCTCACCAACCCCAAACTTAGTTAGAAACTTTATTTTCAAGTAGTATGTAGATACTATAGCTTGAAGCGCATTAAGTCCGAGATGTCCGATGATGGCATTGTAAGCCGATGGTGCCTGAACTAAAAGGAAGTCAACCCATCTGTGGATCATCGAAGGGCTCGTCCAGCGACCACTTATAGGGTAATAACTCCTTCGATGGATATTCTGTTACTGATGAACCCCACATAGGGGGCGTCTAGTCACCCTAGCTACTTAGAAGGTATGTCCATTTTAGAGAAAGATTCATAAAATAATACATCAGCTGAACTTTCATTATCAACTAATATGTGGCGTACATCATAGTTTTTTATGTTAAGAGATATAACCACTGCATCGTTATGCGAGAATTGAACTCCTTGTGCATCTTCTTCAATGAAAACAATGGGCTCTTCAGTTCTCCACCTCTTGAAAGGTTTGGCAATTCTCATTATCCCGCCGGCATGATGCCTCCTAGTTATAATGTTAATTACTCCAACTAGGGGCCGATCTTCAAAGGGTTCTCCTTGTCATGGTTTAGGCTGTTAGGGCTCTCTTTGCCATTTGTCGCATTGTTCACACCGATGCCTAATGAGCCTATCCAAGTACTTGCGGTGAACAAGCTACTCAATCTCATCTTGGAGTTGAATGCATTCCTTCATATCATGGCTGTGGTAGAGATAGTACCTATGTAGATTATGCTAACTCGGTCTTGCTTTCATCCTCCTTATCCTGGGCAGTTGTTCAGCACATGAGTTTGGGGAGTGGTCAGCGGAGTGTAGTTTGTGAATTTTCTTGGTGGAGACGCACATCGCCCCCCTCTAAAAGGGGCTCTTCTACCAATGGTTCTGTGGAGAGATTCAAGACCTCTAATGTCTGGATGGAGATTGAGAGCACCGTCAATTCTTTCCATGGTCCTTGAGCAGAGACTTCTTAATTTCTTCTTCTTTCTTTTCTTCAACGCTCGCACTCGTCGGGGGCTCATTCTCAAAAGCTTCATCCATCCATGCATACTTCTCTATCCGAGCTAACATCTCAGTGAAGTCACGGGGGTAGGTCTATTGAAGACCATTTTTCAGGAGTCCACCCTGTAGGATAGTCATGGTGATTTGCTGATGCAGATTGCGAATGTCTAGCATAGCTACATTGAAATGGCTGAGGTAGGATCGCAGCGACTCTCCTTTTGCTTGATATTAATCAGTCAATCCCGATCCTTTACACTATCTTCTATTGCTGACGAAATGAATCATGAACAAATGACTCATCTGGTCAAACAAATGAATGGTCTTGGGCTTCAGACTCGAGTACCAATGCTAAGCCACACCTTTTAGAGTAGATAAAAAGGCTCAGCATAGAGTGGCATTGGCGGCTTTATAGAGAAGCATCACGATTTTAAAGTTCTCCAAGTGGTCTATGGGATCGGTAACCCCATCGTAGCTCTCCAGCTATGACATCTTGAAGTAGCTGGGGAGTGGATCTTACATGATTTGGGTGCTAAATGGTGGATTGGTTTTATAGCCATTGTCTCACACCAGAGCCTGGTTATAAAGGACTTCAATCTGTTGGTTCATGTTCTAAAGTCTGTAGTCAATTTTCGCATCTTGGGTAATATATGCTTCTAAATACAATGAGTGGGATTGGCCTGAGGTGGAGTCATGTCCAGAGCGAGGACTCGAGGATCATCGATCCTCCGCTCTAGCTCTCAGGGGTGGTTTTATCAAGTCTATCCTCTCAACTCAGGGCCTGCGAAGGGATCTAAAGTTGTCTGATGTGGAGCGGCCTATAGTGCGGGATTGTTTCACTACATTATTTAGATAGCAGCAACCAAATTTCGACCTATTGGACTAACAAGTTGAACTGCTTCACATTGACCACCACTCCCAATGGGGGTGGGGCCTCCGAAGGCATCACCAAAGCCTGTTGATTGGCAAAATTTTTCATCGAGCAGAGTTGACAGCATTGGAATGGTGATGCTCCTTTGTGCGGCGCCATGGTGTGGACCTCTCGCTCCTCCTTAAAGATGGATTGTGTTGGCTCTTCTCTAACGCTAATCTATTGCTGTAGATTTCTAGCTCCGATCGAAGTGGCTGAAGTTGGTCGAAAATTACGGGCACAACAGACCTACAAAAATAAGTCCTGAACGACATTGGCTCAAATGGAAACCCTCCGACGGACAAGTCAGAAAGTTGGAACAGATGAGAAAGAGTGCGAAAGGGAGAGAGGGCATGATTGTGCATACTTGAAGGGTCTCTTTTATATCTCTATTTATAAAGGGATGAGAGCCATGGGAGAAAAGTGATGGAAGACCGTTCTGGCCTTTCTGATCGTACAACTCTATGATGTTTGGTCTGGATTTTAGCGACGAACGTCACCTTATCCAAGACTCTGTCAACTGCTCTTAGAGGAGCATGATTTGACATATCCTCACCTAGCACACAGCCAGCTATTAGAGTGGCATGGTCAGATGTAAGTGATGTGACTTGATGAGATTGCAAGAGGGTTAATCTTTCCAAATATGGCAGCCAATAATAGTTGAAGGGAATGCAGCCTGTGGCTAGAGATAAGGATCGACGAGGATCCTCTAGTTAGAGACAATGCTCGGGTCAGGACCATTCTAGGATTGGCATCCAATATCCGGATGCCATTCTAGTGGCTAAGGACCTACAATTGAAGCTAAAATCGACAGCCAAAGCCACGCTTAGCGGCCGAAGTTAGGATTGACGACCAAAGTAAGGGTTGGCAGTGAAAGCTAGGATCGGCAGCTATAATGGAAACGGCAAGGTCTGCCAATTAAAGAGTGAGGATCGGTGAGGTTCGAAGTGAGATCTTCACTGCTTCATTATATACCGAATGACTTCAGCATAGCTTTTCACCATTCTAGGATAATATATATCTATCACTATAATAGTACTCATTTATCTCCGATCGGTACTATGGTGACAATCTTACATACTTCGTCACGGGTCCTCCCTAGCATGTGTCTTCAGCATGGATGACATATGACCCCCCAACAATAGTCATGGTGGTAGATCTGAAGAAATTTCATGTTTGGATGAATCTGAGATTTGTAGGATGTCATAATCTACTAGCATGATAGATCTAGGCCAAAAAGTAAAAGCTAGAAAGTTATTTAAAAGCATACAAATCTAGTGTCTCTATCTCAACAGCCGCTCATGCTATACACTAGTCAAAACCATTTACTTTGAAGTATTTGAAATTCTAATTAAATCTATGATACTAGCTGAGGTAAAATCATTGGATCCAAGCAAATTCCAATAACCAATATACATGCCATTTAGTGTTACCATAATTACTTTTTCGCTTAAAATTTTTTTAAAAAAATCACGATATGTACAATTAGATTAAGCTTGTTACAATTTAGATAAATACTTTATTAATTTGATCTCCTAATTCAAGATATTTTTTTGTGTGTTGAATCAAATACAAATTCATATTCAAACTATGAAAGTGCATGTGCTGAAATCCAAATTCGAGCCTAGACTTCTTCTTGCAAGTTTATAATTAGTTAAGCCCCATAATTCTATTGACTTATATTTTTTTTGAGCAATTCACTATCCTCTTTAATCATAAGTCCATCGTCCTCGACCTATACTGTCAAGAAAGGAACTCGAGAAGCATATGTTTTTTGGATTTGGAAACAATATCTTCCAACATTTTTAATATGTAATGCGAAAAGTCCATGAGCATGGCCATATGAGATTGAATGAGGATTTTTCACCAGATGGTGCTTTTCATAAACTCAACACATGATGCATGCTTGTAGGGAGACAAGTTTAACTGATGAGCATTTGGCACTGAATCATTCAACATTACCAAATGTATTAGTTAATAAAAAATATATATGATATGATAAAGCTTGATATATCAAAAAGCAAAAAGATAGGATAAAACTTCATGAATATCTTGTGTCCAATTGTGTTTTGAACCATGAGGCTAAATGCAAGATTTTCACATGCTGCCATCCTTTTCCTCTCATAGTTTCCTGTTTGCATAATATTCCATAATTACTTAATAAAACCTATCCTTAATTGATATTTTTAGTTCTATTTTGGGTAAAGATGGGAAGACACATAAGAGTCACAGTAGTAGTAGCTACAGAGAGACAAAAGAACAATGTAAAAAAAAACTACATCTACTAGAGAAGAACACCTATAGCATCTGCTCGTAGAATGCTTTGAAACTGAACAAGAATCAGTCCAGATTTGGTGATTAATATGTCATAATGAATCCCTTGAGTAGCATTCCAATTTATTGTTGTATTGCCATTAGTAATGAAAAATTGCAGCTATTACTTTCAATATGCAAGGTCTTGTGAAAAAATATTTCAACTAAAATAATCTTATGCAGCGAAAATGTTAGCAATACATATCTCCAACCATTATTGTTTAAGTATTTATATAGAGTTTATCCACAAAGAAACTTGAAGTAGAAGGAGTCTTCTAATTTATAACTCTGTATTAGCCATTTACTGATAGATCTCATAGGCTTTTTTAATAGGCTAGGCTAAAGATCCTTATCAGATAACTAAAATGTCAATGGTGTCTTTCCATCAAAAAAACTACCTCAAACATAACTAGTGTTAGTGGGTAGTTATATATCACCCAAAAATATCTGATAACAAAACTCTATATGTAGGCTACAAAATAATGTATCCAACATTCTCCCACTTGGTCCATATAATGTTGTCAGATAATTCTTATAAGTGACAGTTAACTAATAGTATGGCCATGATATTTTATTGTCACTCAATTAATCAGCTAGTTATTATACTAATCTATTAAAAACTAGGTAAGCAGCATGTGTAAATTTTAAAATTTTTGAAATACGCAGTGAAAAATAAAATGGGTTAAACTCTTTAACCCCACATGCAAAAGATCAAATCTAATCCTACCCAAGTTCAAAAAAAATACATATATATACAATCTGAAATTTAAAAATAAATATGAGATTAGATCTCATTACCTTGGTACGGGTAGATATTCATCATTTCTGATGATCACAGATTCGTAGACGCTCGAGCCGCATACATGTCTGACCTTTACGGATATCCATCGGGATCAATCTCGAACTGATTTTTTCTCGTAGAAGACTCTTCTTCCCAAAAAAAAATTTTAGTCTTGAGCATTTTGATCAACTCCTTGATCTGGACTGCGGGATCAACTCCTTAATCAGCAGCCTTTTTCTTCTTCTCCTCGATCTTCACTCTTGAAGACAAAGCAGCATATGTGAAAAAAGAGAACGCCCAACTCTTGGATGTGGAAGAGAAGAGAGAGAAGAGAGGAGGCATGGAGAAGGGGGAGAGAGAGAACTTTAACCAAAAATTAATTTAGCTAGAAATCTTAGAGAGTTACTCTTTATATATGTTGCTCCTAGATTGATTTTGATGATCACAAAGCAGATTGAAGGAATACAAATAATTTTAAAATGAAAAAGTCCTTATGCTCTTCAAGGGCAAAATCATAATTTTACTAAAATCCTGATTTGATAGTACCATTTGTAGAACAAATGATTTGAAATCTATTGGTAAAAATTTTATTGTGTTTGGACTTATATTTTTGAAGTTATGAAGGTTTGAAGTGCATGAGTCGACTCATGAGTCAACTCATGG
>NC_025994.2:76965346-77001233 GCF_000442705.2 Elaeis guineensis
ATAAAAATGGACTTCCAAAACATAAAACGGCCTCAAAATCTACTAAAACGATGAAATTTGGGCTTCAAAAACTATGGTGAAACAGGTAACCTAATTCACGATTATAGAGCTCGAAACGAGCTTTCTATTGATATATTATATGTTTCATAACTCTTTTTGGATCAAAAGTTATGGTCGTTTAAAATTTAGATCTCTGTTTTGATATTCCAAACCATTTATTTGGCTTGTGCTACTTCCTGCAATCGATGACCAGAGCCGATATAGAAATCATAATGGAATTTGAATACCAGAGAGAGTGGGAATTGTATTTTGTGGATTGAGACATATTCTCATTTCTTCCTGAAATTAGAATGAGAGTAAGACTCCTTTCAATTAAATAGATGAAATGGAAGTTATCCATTTCTATTGCTATTTTAAAGTCTAACTTTCTCTAACCAAAAACATGCTCTTGGTTGATTGGTTATGGATCGTAAAGTTATCAAATCAGCACTTATGAATTTCTCACATTCCAAAAATAGTAGTTATTGCTACAGATTCCTAGTTCTGATCAGAGAAGCTGAGTTGGCTGAGAATCACGAGCATTACGAGACCTACAAAATAAATTCTGATCAGAGTTGACTCCGATGGAGATTCTTTGATGCTCAAGTTAGGAAGCTAGAACAGACGAAAAGGAGTGCGAGAGGAAGAGAGGGTGCAATTATGCGTACCTGGAGGGTTTCTTGTTTACCTTTATTTATAGAGAGATGAGAGCCATAGGAGAAAAGTGATAGAAGACCATTTCGGCCTTTCTGACCGTACTACTGTATGATGTCTGGTCTGAATTTTGGTAGTGGACGTCATCTTATTCGACAATTAATCAACTACTCTCGAAGAGGCATGATTTGATGTGTCCTCATCCGACGCACAGCCAGCCATTAGAGTGGCATGGTCAGATGTGAAGTGACGTGACTTAATGGGACCACATGGGGTTCAATCTTTCCAAATATGGTTGCCAGCAATAGTTAAAAGGAATGTAGCCGGTGATTGGAGGCAAGGATAAGAGGGGGATCCTCTGGTTGGGGACAATGCTGGGGTCAGGACCTTTCTAGGATTGGCATTCGATATCCCGTATCATCCTGATGCTAGTGGCTAAAAATCTCGATTGAAGCTAAAAATCGACAGCCAAAGCCAAACTTAGTGGCTAAAGTTAGGATCAACGACCAAAGCAAGGTTGGTGGCTGAAGCAAGAATCGGTGGCCATAATGGGAATGGCAGAGTCTGTCATTTAAAGAGTGAGGATCGATGAGGTCCAAAGTGAGATCCTTCACTACTTCATTATGTACCGAATGACTTCAATGTAGTTTTTTTATATTTTGAGATGACATATCTACTACTGGGATTGTACTCATTTATCTCCGATCAGTTTGTGGCGACGACCTTGCATACTTCATCACAGGTCCCCTCGACATGTGTCTTTGATAATGGGTGATATATCACCCCCAACACATGCCCCCTACTCCCAAGTTCGAATCATAGAGAGTTCAGATGAAGGGAGTACATTGATCCATGGCTGTCGATGACATGCCCCTATCTCAACTGCAATGATGCGTCTGTGCTTTTTCGAAGAAAGGAAGAGTCATGTCAAGGGTTAATCATGATCGAGAAAAATGGATAGTTTTATGAGACTTCAAGGATGGTGCACTTCATTTTAGGCATAGCCCATAAATGAGCCATCTGTCGGCTTCTATAGGCCAATGAGGGTGAGTCAGTTGTCAACCATCCGAGGATCAAGGGGATTCGATATTTGGACCGTACTAACATTTTGTGCCATAAAAAAGGATCACATTCTCTTCCTAACTTATGCTTCCAGAGTTCTCTTTCTCCCCCTAAACAAGTTTTTCGATTTTCTCACAAGCTTTTTTAGAAGCTCTTCCTCCGACAGTCTCCTTCAGTATCCTTGGTTTGCTGGTGACCTCCAACGATGACTTTCTCTGGACAACTATCCTCATTTCTCACACAATCATAGTGGTTTTCCTTGCTCCCCTACAGATTTTTTGATTTCTCTCCTTTTTCTGTCGGTTCTTCTTGACTCCCTCTCTATTTTCTTTATTCCTTCATCTCTCTCCTTTTCCTTTTTCCACCCTTCCATGGCTGATTCTGAGGGCTCCGGTGAGAGTTGATCTTCCAGATCCTCCTCTTTTCGGGGGAAAATCCTATTGGTTTCGATGTCAGATACGAAGTCGAACCATCTTTCATGCCCGGTACCACTGGATCCGTGTTGGACTCAGGAGATCTGAGTCTGATATAGGCTCAATACAGGATTCCTTCTTCATACGAGTTGGAGTCTCTTGGGCCTAGTGGTAGGATCGATGATCCTCCCCCTAATAAGATCGGCTTATACAAAGAAGCATTTCGTGTCGGACTTATGTTGCCCATCCATCCCGTCATTGTAGAATCTTCCGCTTCTTCAACATATTCCTTTGCTCCGTCATTCCAAATTCCTTCCATTTCATCATCAACTTGGTTGCCATTTGCATCCTGATCGAAGTCCAACCATCAATTCCTCTCTTCTGATCCTTCTGCTGTTGGGAAGGATTTCTCACGAGTGCGAAATACGGATCCCCCCACCCAAGATCGCAAATACTAGTGATGATGTCGATACCTCAATAGGAAGCAAGAAGAGAGATGCACAAAAATATAATCAAATACATGGATCAGCACAATACTTATCTCCACAAGACATGCAAGCTTCACTATGAGATAAAATAAATATAAGAAGAGATTACACCCTCTCAACACTCATATATCAATCTCTCTCTCAACAAGAAGCATAAAAAGATTCTTATAATGCTCTCAAAATCCCCCAAGGAGACTCTTTAACTACTGCTAGCCTCTCTACTCACGCTCCTAGCCACTCCCACTAACCCACAAGCCATCAAGCCCCTTAAAAAATCCTAAATTTATGTCCTATTAAGATTTTTGGCCCAAATCACATCCAAAATCACTTGATCAAGTCTGCATGCCTTCCTGACCATTCGATCGTGTAAAACACAGCACTTGGATCGTATAGACCATGATAAAGATTGCCTCACCACATGTGGACCCATCTCATGCATCTTGGCCGCACATGCTTGCGGGCGAGTGCCTACGGGTCGGGTCTGCAGGCCTAGTCTGTAGGAACCTATGGACTTTTCTACTATGGATTAAATTTCGAGGCATCAAAATCTAATAATCTCCATCTCGACTCAACATTTGGCCTCCACATAACTTTGAGAGCTTCTAAATAATCTCACCCCCATACCCTGGGGCAAATACCTAACTGCTCAAAGATGGGTAAACATAGAAGTCGAAGCAGGTCACTCGATCCCATCTCCATCATACGCTGAGATTTGTCTGACCTGAGATCTGCTCAGGGTAGCCTCCTGTAGCAATAAGAACTTTACCCTGCGACGTCACTTGTCATCTTTCCGAGTCTCCCGTCTCGCATCCAATCCACCTATACCTAGAGCTCCACCTAACTCTAAGCTCCCATTAACTCCTGAAACTCCACCTCGCACTGAGCTTCCTATCAAGAGTTAGTATCCTTTATACCTCTTTTCCTTCAACATAATCCTACTGTCATACAAAATCTTCAGGATTCCATCATCAGCTCTCCATCTATAGCTACTTAAATCTAATCTGCTCAGTAAAATCAGATTACTCCTGAAATTAGGTATGTATCAGACCTCACCTAATTTTTTCACTGCTCCATCATTAGTCTATAAGCTGACAGTCCCAATACCCTTGATTGCACAACTCGATCCATTCGATAGATGAATAGTACCCTCACTGCTCTCTAGAGAGTCAAACAGTTTCTCTCTGTAACAAACATAATGTGAAAATGTAGAATCTAAAATCCACTGTAGGGAAGTAGATATCTCATCAGATACCAGAAGAACATCATCACTTTCTTCTGTATCACTATCTTGGATCGCCACCATAGTAACTTTCATCCGATCTCTGAGCTATAAGCAATCTCTGACTCAATACTCCAACTCATCGTACCAATAACATCTGATCTTGCTGAAGTTCCTCAACTTAGATCTGAACCGTCCATCTTACGATCCTTTATCGTTTCATCCTTTGCTGCCACCACCACCTTTAGTCACTACCAAAGCTGAGTCGCCATCTGAACTCCAAGCTCGATTCTCTCGCTTGAGAATCTCATTCTAGAGAAGTACAAAAGTGACATCATTCATCTTGATGGTGCTCTTTTCCACAATAATAGTAGTCATCAAAGACTCAAAAGAAAGGAGAAGCGATGAAAGCAAGACCAATACTCTATTTTTCTCCTTAATCTTCTCACCAATGCTGAGGAGATCAGTGAGAATCTTTTGAAAGTTACTGAGATATTCCTGCATGCTTTGCCCCTCACTCATCCGTAATTAATAGAACTACTTTCAAAGGAAGAGAGCATTGGTGATGACTTCACTTTGTACATCTCCTCGAGCTTCATCCACATCACCATTAAAAAGTCTCTCTAAGTAAATAGATCACCACATCATCCATCATGTACAAGTAGATCATACTCACCACCTGCATCTGAACCCCCCAATCCTTCTTCTCCATAGTAGCAGTTTCTCTTCGCACAAAAGAGCATCAATCAATCCTTGTTGGATGAGCACATCCTTCACCCCGCTTGCCATAGAAAGAAATTGCTCTTCCATCAACCAGTTGATCTTTATCTTGATTGAACATATTCTTTCATCTTCTTCAATCTCGATCAAACACCGCCATAATATGGACAACCGCATACTCTGATACCACTTGTTAAAGGATCCCTCACGAGTGCAGAATACGGATCCCCCCACCCAAGATCGCAAACACTGATAATGATGTCGATACCACAATAGGAAAAAGAAGAGAGTGCACAAAAATACAAATCAAATATGTGAATTAGTACAAATTTACTCCACAGGGCATGCAAGCTTCACTATGAGGAAAATAAATACAAGAGAAGATCACACCTCTCAACCCTCATATATCAAAATCTCTCTCAATAAGAAGCACAAAAAAATCCTACAATGCTCTCAAATCTCCCAAGAAGACTTTTTGGCCGCTGCTAGCCTCTTGCTCATGCTTTAAGCTGTTCTCACTTATCCACAGGCCTTAGGCCCCTTAAAAAATTCTAAAACCATGTCCTATTAGGATTCTAGATACAAATCGCATCCAAAAAACCATCTAATCAACCCGCACCCTTCCTAACCGTTCGATCATGCAAAACACAGCACCTAGATCATGTAGACTGTGACAAAGACTGCCTGCTATGCATGGACTGCACGTTGTTGCTATCCTGGACTATGCAGTGGACTACACATCTCGCATGTCTGGGCCATGCGCTACAATGCATTTGCAGGCCTGGTCTGTGAACCTTGATTTTTCTGCTATGGATCAAATTTTGAATACCAAAAACTAACATCTATACTATAAGAGATGTACCACAGATTGATGGTCATCTCTCCTCCTGTGGTATATCTCTCCTCCAAGAGGGTCCCTACTTTGATAGAGGGGCCCCTTCTTCAATTCATGGGTGAAAAGATCATTTTTGTTCATTTCGATCCTTCCATCGAGAGTCTTAGATTTTTCTACTAGGATCGATCGAGGAATTCTATTTTTCAATCCCAAAATTGAAAGAAAGAATACAGAATGCTCTAAAATTTATGGAGGTATAAGATTCTTCCTCTAAAGGACTGTTGTCAAGTAGATCCTCTTTCATGTCGGTCTCAATCCGACGATCCAAAAATCATTTAGTAGTTTTTTGATGTTATCTTCTTTTTTTTCTCTCTCTTTTTTTTGTTACTTATTCCAGCTTTTGCAGATATGAGGCCCAAAGAGCTTGAATGTGCAAAGAGGAAGAATGTGCAGAAGAGAAGAAGGCATCCTCATTAGCTCTGCCAGGGCCCAGAAAACAAAGGCCTCCAAAGTTGGTCAAAGAGAGTGCTCCCTCTGGCTTCTTCCACTAGGTGAGAGCTATATCAGCTCGATCCAATCTTATCCCCCGATGCCGATAGCTCTCTCTGCCCTTGATCGAGGGGACCTCTGCTCAGGCTGATCAGTCGACCAAACTCACCAAGGCATCTATCGGTGCAGAGAGGGTGCATCCTCATTTCCCATGGATGCGACCTTGAGGATTGGAAGACTACTCACTGCACGATCGAAGGAATGCTCCTTGACATCCGATCTGGATAGGATCGAGCAGTTAGAGCATCGGAAGATGACAAAGGGAGGCTGTGACCTCCTTCATTTGATGAGTCCTTTTCTTCTCTTTCTTCTTCTTTTTTTATTGATAGTTGACTCTTTTTTTTCTTAGTATAGCTAGGCCATCACATCGCTACCTTCATCACTCAATCATGAGTCAAAGACCATCGAAGCTCAAAAGAAGATGGAAGCTATGGGACCAATGCTGGTCAGGATTAGTCACTGAGGCAAAGCTAAGTGCCTAAAAGAGGTGCTGGACCAAGGTCAAAGCTACCAAGCAAAAGCCGAGACCGACTGGTCGTAAGAAGAAAAGCGACGAACAGCCAGGCCAAGCCATAAAGGCCAAGAAGAAGGCAAAGAGCCAAATTTCTGAGGCGGGTGTTGGTAGTTGAAGCCTTTGGAGTTGAAAGAATTCTCCTGAATGAAGGTGGAGTTTGATCAGGAAGCTTACACTGTCGGTCAGATGACTGCCATAGCAAGATACGACAGGCTTCCGACTTGGACCTGCCTTCTAGATGAGAGGAGAAGAAAGAAAGAGCCATGGAGATCAGTCCTGACCTACTATAGTTAGAGAATGGCCAAGGTCTGGTCCAGCACCAGGGGATGTGCCAACATCCACCACCACCAAGCTTCTCACTGTCGAAGCCTACTGAAGCTACCCCAAGTTCCTCCACCAATCCTCAGGCCGAGGTTTAACATTTGAGTTTTTACTTCTTTTTTTTTTTTCTATCGAATAATGACCATCTTTACATTAATAATAAAAAAATAATTTTTACCTCCTCTTGACTTTAGTTATTATGATGTGTTTGTCTCAATCTAGCCGATGTAAATATTGCTTTGATCCTCATTTGTAATGATAGCCATGCCAATTCGGCCTCGAGTCAAAGCCCTCAAAAAAGATCGGAAGCAAAAAGGAGCAACGAAGCAGGATAAAAACTTCAAAAATGAAGGAATGTGAGAAGGCTTCAATAGAAATAAATGCTTGAGGGTATGCTCCAAGCAAACTCACAAGGAGCATCCATGGAACTAAAAGTATGACAAGCTCATCTGGGTAGCGAGTGAAGCCAGATGAGGACGATCGCAAGGCCATTCTTTGTCGAGAGGCTTCAGAACCTAGGATAAGGTTCCGAGCTAAATACGCCATGCATCATCCAGAATCGTCGAAGAAGCTCAGGTGGGTTTGACTAGATAAGTTGACTTCAAGATGAGCTTCGTTCGACTAAAGGGATGATCGATGATCTCAGTCGAGTGATCAATAAGGAGAGATCAACAGTCATCGAGCTTCAAAGTGAACTTGCTTTATTTCGAAAGGCTAAGACGACCTCCTTTGGTCATAAGAGAGATCGGAGATGGTGGATCTCCAGATCAAGTTGGCAGATAGGGTGCAACAGGGAGGTTCGCCGAAGGCAAATCAAAGTGCTAAAAGTCCCTACTTGCTATCATCTGACTTGAGACGACCCTCCGAACCAGGAAGGCATCCATTGTAGCCTTGAAGTTGGTTTGGACAATGCAATATTCAAGTTACCCAACTCTTCCTCAATGGGATGTCACCTTCTCGAGATACCTGATGTGGTGACACCACTCTGAATGTCTGTTCATCGAGGATGCTCCAGGTTGCAATGCATCAAGCTCCATCAGCTTCGACAGATCTCCTATGTAGTTGATATATGTATATTTTATTTTTTTATTTTTTTGGTCACTATCTTTCGGACTTACTTTTGTAATTGAACAAGTTATTAATGAAATATTTTTAAATGAATCTTTTTTCACCTGTCCTTTCCTTTTCTTGGCTCATTTACTTGGATGCCTAAACTTTTATATTTTTTGACTTGTATTGGAGATGGCCAAGGCCAAAGCCCCCAAGCATGGCTAATTGAGATATATGAGATTTTCGAGGTTCTCATAGATTACCCCTTAGTCTCTGAGACCTTCGTCCATACTATTGGGATTGATAAGCCTCGAAAGGAGGTCCTTGTAGATTAGCCTCCGAAGGTTCTTTATTCTTCATGCAGCTTGAGTTGATGGGCCCTGATGATCCTTTTAGGTTAGTCCTCCGAAGGTCTTCTTTGGGTTAGCCTTCCTTTTCCATGCGACTAAGGTCTTTTGACACTCGACTCGTTGAAAAGCAAGGGATCTTTGAGGATCCTAAATAGGTTAGCCCTTGCTTCTTGATCACCGTACTTTTCAACCCATGTAGGTTGGATTGGCGGGTACTGGAGATCCTTTTGGGTTAGCCCCCCAGAGGTCCTCTTTGAGTTAGCCTTCACTTCTTGATCAGTCGAGGTCTTCATAACCTCTACTCGTTGAAGAAGAGGGCCTTCAAGGGTCCTCTTTGGGTTATCCTTCGCTTCTCGATCAACCGAGGTCTTCTTAGCCTCTACTCATTGAAGAACGAGGGGCCTTCAAAGGTCCTCTTTGAGTGACCCCACGCTTCTCAACTGTCGAGCCTTTATCAAAAATTGAGGGAGAGTGACAGTGTCCTGAAAAAGGATCATTTTATTGAGAGATAATTAATACATTATTCATAATACATCCGAAGGTTTTATCAATTCCATGGCTGAGGTAAGGATGTCTTATCCAATTGCATTAGACGATAGGTTCCAGATTTAATAACTTCGTCTACCTGATAGGGGCCTTCCTATTTTGGTGATAACTTTTCTCGTTCGATAGGTTGCGATACTTTGGCACATCGTAAGACTAGATCATCGATTTTGAATTTCTTACATTGGATGTGAGAGTTGTAGTATCATGCCACCCTATGCTGGTAGGCTATCATTCTCACTTGTGCCTTCTTTCGAACTTCTTCAAGCAGATCTAAATTGACTCGGAGCAACTCTATATTATTTTGATCGTCGTAATTCTCGATCCACAGAGATGGGAGTCCAAATTCCATCAAGATGACTGCTTTCATTTCAAAAGGATGGCTGAAAAGAGTCTCCCCCGTGAGCATCCTCTGGGTGGTTCAATTAGCTCAAAGCATATTATGGAGCTTATCCACCCACAACCCTTTGGCTTGATCTAACCTAATCTTTAATTCTTGCAAAAAGGTGTGATTAGTAACTTCAACTTCTCCATTGACCCATGGGTGCCCTACCGATGTGAAGTGATAAAATATGCCAAGGCTTTGACAGAATTTGACAAATCTAAAATCAGAGAACTAGCAGCCATTATTTGTGATCAACACCCGTGGGAGACCAAAACGGCAAATGATAAACTTCTAGACAAAGTCCTTTATTTTGACTGCAATGATATTAGTGAGAGGTTCAGCTTCTATCCACTTCGTAAAGTAGTCGATAGCTATAAGCAAAAATTTTTTCTGGCCTGATGCCTATCAAAAAAGCTCCAAGATGTCCATCTCCCATTGCACAAACGGCCAAGGGTGCTGATCGGATTAGCAGAATGACTAGTTGGTGTTGGATGTTAGTGTTCTGCTAGAATCAATCATAGCACTAGGTGAAGCTAGCTGTATCTTGTTGCATCGTGGGTCAGTAGTATCCTAGCCAAAGTATCTTGTAGACCAACAATCTACCACCCAAGTAATTTTCACATATACCCACATGTACTTCCCATATGGTATAGCCTGCTTCAGAAGGGTGAAGACATATGAGGAGAGGAAGGGAGAAAGATCATTTGCAGAGCTTGCCTTCGTGGAGACATACGAAGGGCTTAATATTTGATTTTTCATGCCTCTTTTGAATCTGGGGATAGTGTCTCATCCCGTTGAAAGTAGATGAAGGGGTTCACCTAACTCGATTCGTCATCAATCTGCAGGATGAAAACAGATTCTTCAGTACTAGGTTTCTTCAAAATTTTAAAGAATGATCTTCGGATAGGTCCTTTAGCACTGAAGTGTCCAATTTAGACAGTAATTAGCTCTCAAGTTTTCTAACTGGGACACCAACTGAATGTCAAAGTTAGTGAACACCAAGGCATCTTTTGGACATACTTCTTCATATTCTCCTCTCGTGCTTTGTAGTCTTCCTTTACTTATCCCATCACCAGTTGATAATCAGTGTAGATCCTCAACTTCTGCACTCCAAGCTCTTTTGCAATTCTCAGTCCAGCGATGAGAGCTTCATATTCAGCCTCGTTGTTAGTGGCTAGAAAGTCGAACCATAAGGCATACTTCATAACAAATCCTTCTAATCCAAGGAGTAATAGGCATGCTCCTGATCCCACAAGCTGGATGATCCATCCATGTGCACCACCCAAGATCCATCCGATTCTCCAGAGGAGCCTTGCTTAACAGGTTGGTCTCAACCTAGACTAGTTTGGCCTTTCTTGGTCCTCTAGGATGGTATATTCTATGCTAAAGTCCATCAAGATCTGGACTTTAATAGAGGGTCGAGGTTAAACTCCACTCCAAACTCTACAAACTCAATTGCCCACTTAGCCAATTGACCGGAGGTGTCAGGCCGATGCAAGGCCATCTTTAGTGATTGATCAGTTAAGATTATAGTAGCATGTGCTTGGAAATAGGAATGAAGCCTTTGAACTGCAATAAAGAGGGTGAAGATAAGCTTCTCTAGCTCGATGTACCTAGTCTCGACATTATAACGAGTTCTACTGACATAATAAATGGGCTTCTAAACCTTGTCTTGTTCCCGAACTAGTACGATGCTTATGGCAACTAGAGAGACTGCCAGGTATACATAGAGTTCTTCATCCGACTTTGGCTTGCTGAGGAGTGTCGAGAAGATGAGGTAGTTTTTCAACTCCTCAAATGTGTGCTGGCATTCTTCGGTCCATTGAAAATTCTTTGATTGCTTCAGGACTCAAAAAAAAAGAAGGCATCACTCGGCCAATCTGGAGATAAATCTATTCAGTGCTGCCACTTAGACTTGATAATTATACCTGATCTGACCCGACCCTAATGGATCGGGTTGGTCAACATGTTGATCGGGTTTTGACCTAACCCGACTCGAACACAATAAATTTATATCTCGGGTCAGGTTGAGTTCAGGTAGTGGCCGCCCCTACACATTATCCAATCCGATCTTATGTATATATATTATTTAAATGTGGGCTAATTATATTAAATGTGAATCTTATGGCCTTTAAGCTTGGTTAAGGTCTCGAGGGCTGAAAAGTGATAGTGGACTATTGTTCAATACTTCTATCTTAATTTAACAAATCTCATTTAGATGGGATGAATATCTGATCGGATAATCCGATACCTGATCGAATAGGGTATGGATAAAGAAAGTGTTGACCCGTCAGGTCACGAGTCGGATTCGAATCAAAATGCTGGGATATCGGATTGGATTCAGATCGATCCAAACCTGCACCTAACCTGACCCATTGCTAAGCTTACTGCCACTCTACCAATAAGGTGCTGAAGCTCCTTTACAATCCTTGATGAGTTCATCTCTTATATAGCCCGGATTTTTTTAGTATTAGCTTTTATCCCTCGGCTTGACAACATAAATCTCAAAAACTTATCCAAAGTGACTCCGAAAGTATATTTCACTAGGTTTAGCTTCATTTAATACTTTTAAGGTATGACGAAGGTCTTTTCGAGGTCTTCAATGTGGGTTTGCGAGGTCCTACTTTTAACAAGCATGTTGTCTATATAGACTTCCATATTTCTCTCAATTTGGCCCTAGAAGATCTTGTTCATGAGGCACTGATAAGTTACACCTGTATTTTTAGGCCAAAGAGCATAATCCTATAACAAAAGAGGCCTCGATTAGTAACAAAGATAGTTTTCTCCGCATCTTCTAACGCCATCCAAATTTGGTTATATCCGAAGAAGGTGTCCATGAAGATAAAGAGTTCATGCCCCAAGTAGCATCTACCAATTGATCGATTAGAGTTAGTGGATAGCTGTTCTTTGGACATACTTTGTTCTAATCAGTAAAGTCGATGCAGATGCATCACTTGTCATTCACCTTCTTCACAAGAACCATATTTGTGATCCAATCATGGTAAGTCATTTTTCGGATGAAGTTAGCATCGAGCAGTTTGTCTACTTCTTCGGCTATCATCTTTTGTCGCTCAGATGCGAAGCTTCTCTTTTTTTGTTTGATAGATCGATAGGTTGGTTTAATGCCTAATCGATGTGTTATTATCATTGGATCGATGCCCAGCATATCGATTGGGGTCCAGATGAATATGTCTGCATTCTCCTGCAAGAAGAAAACGAGACATTTTTTAGTTACTTGATCTAAGTTTGACCCAATCTGGATTATATGCTCCTTGTTTCCATCATTCAGTAGGATCATCTCGAGGTCTTCCATCGGTTCTCCATATTTTTTAGTCATTATGGGTGTGCAATCTGTCAGCCGGATACACCTCAAAAGGTCTTACACCATGGAGCACGATGGTGTAACACTGTCAGGCCAGGGCCGAATCTCTCTGAACCTCACCAACCCCAAACTTAGTTAGAAACTTTATTTTCAAGTAGTATGTAGATACTATAGCTTGAAGCGCATTAAGTCCGAGATGTCCGATGATGGCATTGTAAGCCGATGGTGCCTGAACTAAAAGGAAGTCAACCCATCTGTGGATCATCGAAGGGCTCGTCCAGCGACCACTTATAGGGTAATAACTCCTTCGATGGATATTCTGTTACTGATGAACCCACATAGGGGCGTCTAGTCACCCTAGCTACTTAGAAGGTATGTCCATTTTAGAGAAAGATTCATAAAATAATACATCAGCTGAACTTTCATTATCAACTAATATGTGGCGTACATCATAGTTTTTTATGTTAAGAGATATAACCACTGCATCGTTATGCGAGAATTGAACTCCTTGTGCATCTTCTTCAATGAAAACAATGGGCTCTTCAGTTCTCCACCTCTTGAAAGGTTTGGCAATTCTCATTATCCCGCCGGCATGATGCCTCCTAGTTATAATGTTAATTACTCCAACTAGGGCCGATCTTCAAAGGGTTCTCCTTGTCATGGTTTAGGCTGTTAGGGCTCTCTTTGCCATTTGTCGCATTGTTCACACCGATGCCTAATGAGCCTATCCAAGTACTTGCGGTGAACAAGCTACTCAATCTCATCTTGGAGTTGAATGCATTCCTTCATATCATGGCTGTGGTAGAGATAGTACCTATGTAGATTATGCTAACTCGGTCTTGCTTTCATCCTCCTTATCCTGGGCAGTTGTTCAGCACATGAGTTTGGGGAGTGGTCAGCGGAGTGTAGTTTGTGAATTTTCTTGGTGGAGACGCACATCGCCCCCCTCTAAAGGGGCTCTTCTACCAATGGTTCTGTGGAGAGATTCAAGACCTCTAATGTCTGGATGGAGATTGAGAGCACCGTCAATTCTTTCCATGGTCCTTGAGCAGAGACTTCTTAATTTCTTCTTCTTTCTTTTCTTCAACGCTCGCACTCGTCGGGGGCTCATTCTCAAAAGCTTCATCCATCCATGCATACTTCTCTATCCGAGCTAACATCTCAGTGAAGTCACGGGGGTAGGTCTATTGAAGACCATTTTTCAGGAGTCCACCCTGTAGGATAGTCATGGTGATTTGCTGATGCAGATTGCGAATGTCTAGCATAGCTACATTGAAATGGCTGAGGTAGGATCGCAGCGACTCTCCTTTTGCTTGATATTAATCAGTCAATCCGATCCTTTACACTATCTTCTATTGCTGACGAAATGAATCATGAACAAATGACTCATCTGGTCAAACAAATGAATGGTCTTGGGCTTCAGACTCGAGTACCAATGCTAAGCCACACCTTTTAGAGTAGATAAAAAGGCTCAGCATAGAGTGGCATTGGCGGCTTTATAGAGAAGCATCACGATTTTAAAGTTCTCCAAGTGGTCTATGGGATCGGTAACCCCGTCGTAGCTCTCCAGCTATGACATCTTGAAGTAGCTGGGGAGTGGATCTTACATGATTTGGGTGCTAAACGGTGGATTGGTTTTATAGCAATTGTCTCACACCAGAGCCTGGTTATAAAGGACTTCAATCTGTTGGTTCATGTTCTAAAGTCTGCAGTCAATTTTCGCATCTTGGGCAATATATGCTTCTAAATACAACGAGTGGGATTGGCCTGAGGTGAAGTCATGTCCAGAGCGAGGACTCGAGGATCATCGGATCCTCCACTCTAGCTCTTAGGGGTGGTTTTATCAAGTCTATCCTCTCAACTCAGGGCCTTGTGAAGGGATCTAAAGTTGTCTTGACTGTGGAGCGGCCTATAGTGCGGGATTGTTTCACTACATTATTTAGATAGCAGCAACCAAATTTCAGACCTATTGGACTAACAAGTTGAACTACTTCACATTGACCACCACTCCCAATGGGGGTGGGGCCTCCGAAGGCATCACCAAAGCCTGTTGATTGGCAAAATTTTTCATCGAGCAAGAGTTGATAGCATTGGAATGGTGATGCTCCTTTGTGCGGCGCCATGGTGTGGACCTCTCGCTCCTCCTTAAAGATGGGTTGTGTTGGCTCTTTCTCTAGCGCTAATCTATTGCTGTAGATTTCTAGCTCTGATCGAAGTGGCTGAAGTTGGTCGAAAATTACGGGCACAACAAGACCTGCAAAATAAGTCCTGAACGACATTGGCTCAAATGGAAACCCTCCGACGGACAAGTCAGAAAGTTGGAATAGATGAGAAAGAGTGCGAAAGGGAGAGAGGGCATGATTGTGCATACTTGAAGGGTCTCTTTTATATCTCTATTTATAAAGGGATGAGAGCCATGGGAGAAAAGTGATGGAAGACCGTTCTGGCCTTTCTGATCGTACAACTCTATGATGTTTGGTCTGGATTTTAGCGACGGACGTCACCTTATCCAAGACTCTGTCAACTGCTCTTAGAGGAGCGTGATTTGACATGTCCTCACCTAGCACACAGCCAGCTATTAGAGTGGCATGGTCAGATGTAAAGTGATGTGACTTGATGAGATTGCAAGAGGGTTAATCTTTTCAAATATGGCAGCCAATAATAGTTGAAGGGAATGCAGCCTGTGGCTAGAGATAAGGATCGACGAAGGATCCTCCAGTTAGAGACAATGCTCGGGTCAAGACCATTCTAGGATTGGCATCCAATATCTGGATGCCATTCTAGTAGCTAAGGACCTACAATTGAAGCTAAAATCGACAGCCAAAGCCACGCTTAGCGGTCGAAGTTAGGATTGACGACCAAAGCAAGGGTTGGCAATGAAAGCTAGGATCGGCAGCTATAGTGGGAACGGCAAGGTCTGCCAATTAAAGAGTGAGGATCGGTGAGGTTCGAAGTGAGATCCTTCACTGCTTCATTATATACCGAATGACTTCAGCATAGCTTTTCCACCATTCTAGGATAATATATATCTATCACTATAATAGTACTCATTTATCTCCGATCGGTACTATGGTGACAATCTTACATACTTCATCACGGGTCCTCCCTGGCATGTGTCTTCAGCATGGATGACATATGACCCCCCAACAATAGTCATGGTGGTAGATCTGAAGAAATTTCATGTTTGGATGAATCTGAGATTTGTAGGATGTCATGTAATCTACTAGCATGATAGATCTAGGCCCAAAAAGTAAAAGCTAGAAAGTTATTTAAAAGCATACAAATCTAGTGTCTCTATCTCAACAGCCACTCATGCTATACACTAGTCAAAACCATTTACTTTGAAGTATTTGAAATTCTAATTAAATCTATGATACTAGCTGAGGTAAAATCATTGGATCCAAGCAAATTCCAATAACCAATATACATGCCATTTAGTGTTACCATAATTACTTTTTCGCTTAAAATTTTTTTTAAAAAAATCACGATATGTACAATTAGATTAAGCTTGTTACAATTTAGATAAATACTTTATTAATTTGATCTCCTAATTCAAGATATTTTTTTGTGTGTTGAATCAAATACAAATTCATATTCAAACTATGAAAGTGCATGTGCTGAAATCCAAATTCGAGCCTAGACTTCTTCTTGCAAGTTTATAATTAGTTAAGCCCCATAATTCTATTGACTTATATTTTTTTCGAGCAATTCACTATCCTCTTTAATCACAAGTCCATCGTCCTCGACCTATACTGTCAGGAAAGGAACTCGAGAAGCATATGTTTTTTGGATTTGGAAACAACATCTTCCAACATTTTTAATATGTAATGTGAAAAGTCCATGAGCATGGCCATATGAGATTGAATGAGGATTTTTCACCAGATGGTGCTTTTCATAAACTCAACACATGATGCATGCTTGTAGGGAGACAAGTTTAACTGATGAGCATTTGGCACTAAATCATTCAACATTACCAAATGTATTAGTTAATAAAAAATATATATGATATGATAAAGCTTGATATATCAAAAAGCAAAAAGATAGGATAAAACTTCATGAATATCTTGTGTCCAATTGTGTTTTGAACCATGAGGCTAAATGCAAGATTTTCACATGCTGCAATCCTTTTCCTCTCATAGTTTCCTGTTTGCATAATATTCCATAATTACTTAATAAAACCTATCCTTAATTGATATTTTTAGTTCTATTTTGGGTAAAGATGGGAAGACACATAAGAGTCACAGTAGTAGTTACAGAGAGACAAAAGAACAATGTAAAAGAAAAACTACATCTACTAGAGAAGAACACCTATAGCATCTGCTCGCAGAATGCTTTGAAACTGAACAAGAATCAGTCCAGATTTGGTGATTAATATGTCATAATGAATCCCTTGAGTAGCATTCCAATTTATTGTTGTATTGCCATTAGTAATGAAAAATTGCAGCTATTACTTCCAATATGCAAGGTCTTGTGAGAAAAATATTTCAACTAAAATAATCTTATGCAGCGAAAATGTTAGCAATACATATCTCCAACCATTATTGTTTAAGTATTTATATAGAGTTTATCCACAAAGAAACTTGAAGTAGAAGGAGTCTTCTAATTTATAACTCCGTATTAGCCATTTACTGATAGATCTCATAGGCTTTTTTAATAGGCTAGGCTAAAGATCCTTATCAGATAACTAAAATGTCAATGGTGTCTTTCCATCAAAAAAACTACCTCAAACATAACTAGTGTTAGTGGGTAGTTATATATCACCCAAAAATATCTAATAACAAAACTCTATATGTAGGCTACAAAATAATGTATCCAACATTCTCCCACTTGATCCATATAATGTTGTCAGATAATTCTTATAAGTGATAGTTAACTAATAGTATGGCCATGATATTTTATTGTCACTCAATTAATCAGCTAGTTATTATACGAATCTATTAAAAAACTAGGTAGGCAGCATGTGTAAATTTTAAAATTTTTGAAATATGCAGCGAAAAATAAAACGGGTTAAACTCTTTAACCCCACATGCAAAAGATCAAATCTAATCCTACCCAAGTTCAAAAAAAAATACATATATATACAATCTGAAATTTAAAAATAAATTTGAGATTAGATCTCATTACCTTGGTACGGATAGATATTCATCATTTTTGATGATCATAGATTCGTAGATGCTCGAGCCGCATACATGTCTGACCTTTACGGATATCCATCGGGATCAATCTCAAACTGATTTTTTCTCGTAGAAGACTCTTCTTCCCAAAAAAAAATTTAGTCTTGAGCATTTTGATCAACACCTTGATCTGGATTGCGAGATCAACTCTTTGATCAGCAGTCTTTTTCTTCTTCTCCTCGATCTTCACTCTTGAAGACAAAGCAGCATATGTGAAAAAAGAGAACGCCCAACTCTTGGACGTGGAAGAGAAGAGAGAGAAGGGAGGAGGCATGGAGAAGGGGGAGAGAGAGAACTTTAACCAAAAATCAATTTAGCTAGAAATCCTAGAGACTTACTCTTTATATAGATACTACCCTGACACATATTAGGAACCCAATTATATCAAAAAGGTAGATCCTTATCTCATAAGAATCCTCTACCTTTTTAATCCAATTTATTCTAATTAAAATTAGATATAAATGGTATATGATCAGCCCCTTTAAGCATGTATAAGAGGCATCATAGGAATACATGTCAGATAGTTGGGGTGCCAAATCTTGATGCCCCACAAAAGGGTTTCTAACCAAATAAGAAAGGGGCATGGCCCCACCTCTCTCTCTTCCACACCACACATGAGAAGGGGGCGAGCCCCACTTGCCAAATTCAAGGGGTTGGCACCCCCTGATCTTGCCAAAAAGAAAAGATTGCACCTTCCTCTTTCCATCTATTCTACATGCATACTTAGAGATAATTAGGAGATAAAGAAAAGATAAAGTTAGGATAATTATGTCAACTAATTGACATAATCAAATCCTCTTAGGCTCACAATTAAGAGCCCAATTAAATCTAAAAGATTTAGGTTAGATTCAAAGCTATGGACTCGATCAAATCAAAGTCTTGAGAAGAATTAGGTTTAACTGTGTGCGAGCATGGTTCTCATAAACCTAATAAAATTTTAATAAATCCTAATCCAATTGGAACTTTATAAGTCTAACTGATAAATTCAAAATTAAATCCATTAATATGTGACTCTATAGGTACCATTCTATCTGATAGTGAGATATATTGTGATCTCCATCATAATATCATCAAAACTCTTTTCGATGGATTGAAATATTTTTAATTATACCCTTTGAAGACCATCAATTATCAAGATGATACCCGATGAGTCTCACAATCCACCAGTGACACTTAGCAATATGTAGTGGCAACCCATTAGAACGAAATTACGAACCTCTAAGTGCAGTTATCATATGATTCATCCTTCTACCATGAGTCATGACTTGACGGAGGTTATGAAAAACTCATCAGACCTCATCGTCAATCATATGTTAGATTGGCTCGACTCGAGTTCATTTATGAATCTCGTAAAAAAAAAATTTCAGTATTCACACTTGCTTTGGCTAAAGACTTTCTGAACTCAGTTTCGCAAATCACATAAGACTTCTTCTTTTCTATCAAGATCGATAGATTTCATCTAGGTGCATCCTACTCCAAACAGCAAACCTGAATCTACTGAAGCCAACAAACAGTAAAGATCCGAATGGCTAGAGATCAAGAAAACATGCAGTCAAACCCAGTAGCCTCGCTGCAAATAGCCAATAGTACCGTAGATCAAAGGACCACTCACACCACTACAGCAATGAGAAAACCACTGACGAGTGAGTAGATATCTATATGGTTCTCGTGTTGGTCACGTTCAGTGCAAATTATTCTCTAACAACCACCTGCACTTTTACCTCAGTGTCTCTACACTGCAGATCTGAGACTCATCTACCTAGAAGAGAGGTGAACCGTGCACCGATCTCAAATGAATTGATCACTGTCCTCTGTAATGATCTTTTGATTGGGAGCATTTAGAATTTAATCACTAATTAATGTATGTCTCAAATTTTTAACTCTTTAAGAATATACAAAAATCATCTTTGTTAATTTTTAGGATAAATTATAGACACAAATTTGATGAAAATAAAAAAGCCTTTTATTGATAATAAAAAGATTACAAGTACAAGTTTAGATCCTAGAATTATATAATATGTCAGCCAACAATTGACTTCTAGAGTACAAATCCAATAAACTCTCACTTGACCAAAAGTCAATTGACCATATATCTAAGACCTATCTTGTCAAGGTGAGCTTCGATTTTCTGCTGGCTAAGAGATTTGATCAACGGATCCACCATGTTCAGTGCAGAGTCGACTCTCTGCACCTCGATAAACTTCTTCTCGAGGTATTCACGTATGGTGTGAAACCACTGCTCTATATGCTTCGACTTCTTGTGAGATCTTGACTCCTTAGCGAGGGCTATGGCACCGTTATTATCGTAGTGTAGTGCAATGACATCTGATGGCATCACACTCAGCTCCGCAACAAACTTCTTGAACTAAAAGGCTTCCTTAGCAGCTTCAGAGGCAGTGATGTACTCGACTTTCATTATCGAATCTGCAATGATCGGCTGCTTGAAACTCTTCCAGCTAACTATACTATCATTACACAAGAAGATACACCTCGATGTAGACTTTCTATCATCGACATTAGTCATAAAGTCTGAATCAGTGTATCCCTCAACTTTTAGTTTTGATCCTCCACCAAAGATTAACATCAAATCCTTAGTTCTTCTTAAGTACTTAAAGATATTTTTCACAGCAATCCAGTGTTCTTCATCTGGATTTACCTGATATCTACTCGTGACACTTACGACAAGTGCTATATCAGGACGTGTACATAACATGACATACATGAGGCCCCCTATTGCCGAAGCATAAGAGATCTTGCTCATGTGTTGGATCTCCTCAAGTGTGTCAGGGCACATCTTCTTGAAGAAATGAATGTCATGTCTAAGGGGCGAAAGACCTATCTTGGAGTTTTCTATGCAGAACCTCTTTAGCACCTCCTCTATGTATATATGCTGTGAGAGTCCTATCATTCTCTTAGATCTATCTCTATAGATCTTTATACCAAGAATGTAGGAAGCTTCTCCTAGGTCTTTCATGACGAACTATTTCTACAACCATACTTTGACCGATGTCAATATGAAAATATTATTTTCAATCAGGAGGATGTCATCCACGTACAATACGAAGAATGTGACAGCGATCCCACTGACCTTTTTGTACACACACAGCTTCTCCTCATTTTTGATGAAATCAAATATTTTGATTACATCATTAAAATGAGTGTTCCAACTTTGAGATGCTTGTTTGAGTCCATATATGGACTTTTGCAGCTTGTAGACCTTGTGATCATTATCACCGGATGTGAAACTCAAAGGCTGCTCCATATAGATATCTTCCTCAAGATATCCATTTAAGAAGACAGTTTTCATATCCATCTGTCAAATTTTATAGTCATGAAATACTCCTATGGCAAGCAGAGTATGGATGGATTTCAGCATGGTTACGAATGAAAAGATTTTATGATAGTCAATGCCTTCGCATTGACTACAACCTTCTGCGACTAGCCTTACCTTATAGGTCTCTACCTTACCATCTGACCCAATTTTTTTTTATAAATCTATTTACACCCAATGGGTACAATACCTTCAAGTAGATCTACTAAGGACCAAACCTAGTTGAAATGCATGAAGTCAATTTCTGACTTCATCGCTTCCATCCATTTCTTGGAGTCTACATCTAACATTGTCTCATCATAGATTTTTGGGATCACAAGGAATGCTTTCTCTAGATCCTCTATAAGAATACCTAAGTATCTTTTAGGAGGTTGAAAGATCCTACTTAATCTACGAGATGGAAGAGGTATCATATCTATTGGCTCATTACTGGATTTAGGTTCTTTGACTCGATGCTCTTCAGAGACTTTCTCTTTGAGCTCAATCTTTCTCTCACTGCCTCCATCTTAGATAAACTCTTTTTTCAAGAATACGAAATGATGGCTCACAATCACACTATGATCCTCAAGAAGATAGAAGTAGTATCACATGATTTTCTTAGGATACCCTATAAAACGAGCCCTAAAGGACCTAGCCTCTAATTTGTCCACCTGTTGTTGCTTGATATGGATCGGACATCCTCAAATCTTAAGATATCTAAGAGTTGACTTCTTATCATACCATAATTCATATGGTATGGTAGAAACGGATTTAGAAGAAATTTGATTCAAAAGATGAATCGCAGTAAGCAAAGCATGTTCCCAGAGGAAGTCAGAAAAATCTATGAAGCTCATCATAGACTGGACCATATCTAATAGGGTCCGATTCCTCCTTTCGAATATCCATTGAGCTGAGGTGTCCCTGGAGGTATCCACTATGATACTATGTCATTATCTTTGAGATAGGCTCAAAATTTTCCACTAAAGTATTTTCCTCCTCGATCTAATCGAAGAATCTTTATGAATTTTTTGATCTATTTTTCTACTTTATGTCTGAACTCTATGAACTTTTCAAATACTTTAGACTTTCAGTGCATCAAATATACAAATCCAAATCATAAAAAAATCATCAATAAAAGTTATGAAGTAGATATAGCCATCCCTGACTTGTACATCGAATGGACCACACACATCAGTGTGTACCAGGGCTAATATCTCAGTGGCCCTTTTCTCTTATCTCATAAAGTGCAGCTTGATCATTTTTTCTTGAAGATATGATTCACAAGCTGGATAAGACTCGAAAGTCAATGGTCCAAGAAGACTATCTTTCTTCAATTTGTTGAGTTTGTTTTCTCCAATATAGCCTAGCCTAAGGTGCCACAGATACTTTTGGCTGATCCTATCTTTAGGTCTCTTAGACCCTATGACATTCACTATTTGCTCGTTAATGTTTACACTTGCATCAGTATGCAAATGGTAAAGATCATCAATCAAGAAAGCACGTGCTATAAGTTTATTTCCAAAATAAATAGAACACATATCTTTATTGAAATAAAAATTATAATTATCCTGTGTCAGTATAGAAATAGAAATCAAATTTCTACTGGCTACGGGTACATAGTAACAGTCTTTCAAAAGCAAACTAAATCCTAACGATAGTCGCAGAGGATAGGTTTCGACGGTCCCAGCAGCAATCCTTGCTCCATTGCCAACCTGAAGAGTGATCTCACCTTCCTTCTGCCCCCTAACTTCTTCAAGATCCTGCATTGAAGTGCATAAATAAGCACTTAAATCAAAATCAAGAATCCAATTAGAAGAAAAGAAAATTGTTAGATTAGTTTCAATAATGAGTATTTCAGACATACCTTCAGAAGGCCCATCCTTCTTCCTGCTCTTGACAGTCGCAAGGTAGACCGAACAGTTCCTTCTCCAGTAACCATCGACGTTACAATGGAAACACTTTCCCTTGTCATCGACCTTCTTAGGAACCTGCTTCTTGGACTTGGCCTCGTTCTTCTGTTTCTTCATGGATTTTTTATTCTTTTTGAAAAAAAAAATTCTTTTGGAGGAAGCCCGCTCCACAGCTAGAACTGTGCCCCTTGAACTCTTCAAGGTGCCCTCTGCAGTCACCAGCATATTCAATAACTCCAGTAAAATAGCATCAATCTTATTCATATGGTAGTTCATGATAAACTGTCCATATGAATCAAGAAGAGACTGGAGGATCAGATCCACCTGCAGTTTCTTGTCTATGTTCGTTTCGAGCTTCTGAAACTCTTCTATATCCTTGATCATTGTCAAACAATGATCATTGATAGATTACCCATCATGCATCTTTGGTCTGAAAAATCTCTAAGAGATCTTAAAGAAAGCTGTGTGGCTCTGTTCACCATACAACTCTTACAGGTGAATCAGCATCTCTCTGACAGTCCTCATATCTTCATGCTGTTGCTGAAGATCATTGGACATGGACGCTAAGATGTGGCACTTTGCCTTGTTATCTTCATCCATCTATTTCTCAAGTACAGCTCGTTGATCAGCAGATGGACAAGCAGGTAACACAGGCACTTCCTGATCAAGGATATGGATAAGCTTTTCAAACTTGAGAACACTTCTTAGATTCTAGAGCCAGTCTTTGTCATTTGTGCCGGTCAACCTATTTATATCGAGGATTCAGGCTAAGGGGTTTGAAGTCGATATGATTATCTACAAAGAGAATAGTTTCTTGTTAGATTTTATACTTATAAAATTGTTTGATCTAGAGACTTTAAAAATAAATAAAGGCTCTCACTATTTCTTCGAATCTCCCATACTCCTTGGGTGGAGAAACAAAAATCTATACGTGATCGATTTCAAGTAGGTACTATGATCCCATTAATCTATACATACCTCACCTAATAGTTATTAGTGAGTACAGACCAATAAATGGACCACATTTTGTCTATTGCTTCACTAAGCAAGATGCAATGGGCTTGATCTCTAAGTTCTATGGCCTCATCTAACAGTTATTGGTACATTTCTTAGTTAAGTCAGATCCATCGTTCACCAGCGAATGCAAAACCGTCATTGAGATCCTCACCTAACAGTTATTGGGTTCAACCCCATCTTTACTCTGGACATCAAATATTAATAGAGTGATTGTACCTTCCTGATGCAATCGAACTACTGTAACCAGTCGAGAATGATCAACGTCAGGAAGGCACCCGCATCTCTACAACGATGGAAGATCTCTAGACTTAATATTTAATGAAGAGATTTAGATTTAGATATTTAGATTTAGATCTTTCTAAATTAGTAGATCTGACATTCGATTGATTAAATTAGGTCAGCACATCAATATGTCTAACCAGCCTAGTCAGCATGGATGAATTCGAGTCAACAAGTAACCTAACATGAAATTTAATCTCCCAATATAGTCAGATAAGTTAAGATGTGTGGGGGTTCCCCCGTTGCTGTCCTTAGACACCAATCAAAATTAATCAGGTCAGACAACAGAATCAATTAAATAATTACCATCTAAATACTTACCTTAGACATCAAATTAATCGATTAGAATCGATTAGATTAACCTATTGAAATGAATTCGAAATCGTTGAGCCAATTTCGGTCTTGAGTCAATCAATTCATATCAAAATGTGAATCGATGCGACCAACTATAACTAAACTCAACTTTGAACCCTTTTGATCTAATCCTAATAATCTATCAATTAGGTTCAATCAACTGCTCAAAATCAAAAATAGATTCTAACCTGATCTAATCAATTAGATCCTAATTGTAGTTTAATCACTTAGACCTAATTTGTTCATTTTATATCTACATGCAACAATACAATTTCAGATCTAAAAATAATTTTTTAGATTATATTTCATTGTATGCAATTAGTGGCTTATGATCTTAAAACTTTTTCAGATCTAAACTTAGTTTCATATATCAAATATATGTAGTTTCAGATCTAAATAAAAATGCATCATATATACATCAAATTTTAGATCTAAAACTAAATTTATACATATCAAATATATGTAAAATCAGATCTGAAATAATGATTAAAATTTTTTGAAAATATCTTTTCAAAAATCGATTCACATCAAACTAGACAACTTTTATAATATAGGGATAAACCCTATATCAGGACAATCTTATATTAGTTTGATGTGAATTTTTAATCATTCTAATTTAGATCTAAATTCAAATTAAACATATCACATATACTAATTTTTAGATCTAAAAATTTGATTTAATTATTTCAAAAATAATTTTTAAAATCGATCAATCTTGTGCTAGGACAACCTTTGCAATATAGGGGGTAAATCCTATACTAGGATAACTTTATATCAGCACAAAATTGATTTTAAATCATTAAAAACTTTAGATCTAATCTAAAAACTAGATCATATGTATTTTCAAAAATCTGTAGCTCTGATACCACTGTTAGAAAATCGGATAGACAGCATGTGTAGATTTCAAAACTTTTGAAATACGTAGTGGAAAACAAAACGGATTAAATCCTTTAACCACATATGCAAGAGATCAAATCTAATCCTACCCAAGTCCAGGAGAAAATATATATATATACAATCTAGAATTTAAAAATAAATATGAGATCATATTTCATTATCTTGATGCGGGTAGATATTCATCACTTCTGATGATCACAGATTCGTAGATGCTCGAGCCGTACACGTGTCCGATCTCTACGGATATCTAGCGAAATCAATCTCGAACTGATTTCTTCTCATAGAAGACTCTTCTTCTCAAGAAGAATCTTAGCCTTGAGCACTTTGATCAACACCTTGATTTGAACTGCGGATCAACTCCTTGATCAGCAGCTTTCTTCTTTTTCTCCTCGATCTTCACTCTTGAAGACAAAGCAGCACTTCTTGGCATGTGAAAAAAGGGGACGCCCAACTCTTGGGCGTAGAAGAGAAGAGAGGGAGGAGAGGAGGCATGGAGAAGGGGGAGAGAGATTTTTTATCAAAATCAATTTAGCTAGAAACTCTAGAGACTTACTCTTTATATAGATACTATCCTGACACATATTAGGAACCCAATTATATTAAAAAGGTAGATCCTTATCTCATAAAAATTCTCTATCTTTTTAATCTAATTTATTTCAATTAAAATCAAATATAAATGGTATATGATTAGTCCCTTTAAGCATGTACAAGAGGCGTCATAGGAATACATGTTAGGTAGTTGGGGCGTCAACTCTTGGTGCCCCACAATAGGATTTCTAACCAAATAAGAAAGGGGTGTGGCCCCACCTCTCTCTTCTCCACACCACACATGAGAAGGGGGCGAGCCCCACTTGCCAAATCCAGAGGGTTGGTGCCCCCTGGTCTTGCCAAAAAGAAAAGATTGCACCACCCTCTTTCATCTATTTTACATGCATACTTAGAGATAATTAGGAGATAAAGAAGAGATAATGTTAGGATAATTATGTCAACTAATTGACTTAATCAAATCTTTTTGGGCTCACAATTAAAAGCTTAATTAAACTCAAATGGATTTAGGTTAGGTTCAAGACTATGGACTCGATCAAATCGAACTCCTGAGAAAAATTAGATTTAACTATGTGCTAGTATAGTTCTCATAAACCTAATAAGATTTCAATAAACCCTAATCTAATTAGAACTTTATTAGTCCAATTGACAAATTTGAGATTAAATCCCTTAATATGTGACCTCATAGATTGTATTCTATCTGATAGTGAGATATATTGTGATCTCCATCACAATATCATCGAAACTCTTTTCGATGGATTGAAATATTTTCAATTCTACCCTTCGAGGGCTATCAATCATCAAGATGATGTCCGATAAATCTCACAATCCACCAATGACACCTAGTAATATATAGTGACAACCCAATAGAATAAAAGTACGAACTCCTAAGTACAGTTATCGTATGATTCAGTCTTTCTATCATGAGTTCCGACTTAACGGAGGTTATGGAGAACTCGTCAGATCCCATCATCAGTCATATGCTAGATTGGCTCGACTCGAGTTTATTTGTGAATTCTGTAAAAATTTATTTTCAGTATTCCACTTGCTTTGACCAAAAACTTTCTGAACTCAATCTCGAAAATTGTATAGGACTTCTCTTTTCCTACCAAGATCGATAGATTCTATCTAAGTACATCCTACTCCAAACAGCGAACCTGAACCTACTGAAGCCAACATATACAATAAGGATCCGAATGATTAGGGACCAAAGGAACGTACAGTCAAATCTAGTAGCCTCGCTGCGAATAGCCAATGGCACCGCAGGTCAAAAGACCACTCACACCACTACAGCAACGAAAAAATCACTGACGAGTGAGTAGATATCCATGTGGTCTCGTATTGGTCACACTCAGTGCAAGTTGTTCTCTAACAACCATCTGCACTTTTATCTCAATGTCTCTATACCGCAGATCCGAGACTCATCTGCCCACAAGGGATGTGAACCATGTACTGATCTCAAATGAATTGATCACTGTCCTTCATGATGATCCTTTGATCGAGAGCATTTAGAAATTAACCACTAATTAATATATGTCTCAAATTTTTAACTCTTTAAGAATATACAAAAATCATCTTTATTAATTTCTAGGACAAATCATGGACATAAATATGATGGGAATGAAAAAGCTCTTTATTGATAATAAAAAAACTATAAGTACAAGTTTAGACTCTAGAATTACATAATGTGTCAGCCAACAATTGACTTCTAGGCACAAATCCAACAGAATCATGATGGTCATGCACTCTAAGTGTGCATTTTCTTTTATGTATTACAATGTTTGATCCTTTCTAATTGAGTATCTCATGATACTTTATGAGTGATCTTCTTAATTATAAGTCATTCAGGTCCAATTTTATTGATCCAAATGGACCATAATTTTATTTATGACAAATTACTTTATGTGCATAATAGACATCATGCCATTAAATAATCAAATATGTTTATAAATATATATAATAGTCAGAGAATTAGAATAATAGCTCAAAATAAATGAACAAGTCCCATATGGCATACATGATTGCTGAACAACTTAGCCGAAAAATCTTTAGTCACAGGATCGGCTATCATTAACTAAGTACTAATATGCTGAATAGCCACTTATTACTTTTTAATATTTTTTCTGACAACTAAATACTTTATATCAATGTGCTTACTTCAGCTTCTACTTTTATTTTTAGTAGAGAAAAAAATTACAGCCAAATTGTCATAGAAATCCTCAATGGTCTTGTAATAGAATCGACAATCTTTAAACTGGATATAAAATTCTTCAACCATAATGCTTGTGATGTAGCTTCATAGCATGCTATGAATTCTGTCTCTATAATGGATGAGGTAACAATAGTTTGCTTTATATTTTTCTAAGATACAGCTCCTTCAACAAGCAAAAAGATGTATCCTGAAGTAGACTTTTTTGTTTCTATGCATCCAATAAAATCTGAATCCAAATATCCAACCACTTTCAATCAGTTAGAATGCCTATATGTAAGCATGAAGTCATTGATTCCTTATAAATATCTCATAACTCTTTTGGCAGCTTTCCAATGTTTTATATCTAGATTATTTTGGTATTTATCCAGCATTCCTACTGTATATCTAATATTAGGTCGAGTGTAGACCTGTGTATATATAAGGCTCCCTACTGTAGAAACATAGGAGATGTTTTTCATCTGTTCTCATTCCAATGTATTTTGAGAACATTCATTCAAACTGAATTTATCTATTTTGACAATGGGTGCTACAATAGGTGAACAATCATTCATCCTAAATCTTTTCAGAACCTTTTTAATGTAAGCCTTTTGAGATAATCCTAAGATTCATTTGGCTCTATCTCTGAGAATCTCTATGCCAACGATATACAAGGCTTTACCCATATCCTTCATTTCAAAATTCTGAGTAAGAAATTATTTAGTCATATGCAACAAATCCAAATCACTGCTTGCAAGTAAAATATCATCCACATATAGGATTAAAAAAATATATTTGCTCCCACCGACCTTAAGGTATACACATTGATTAATAATATTTTTTGTAAAATCGTATAAAAAAATAATGTTGTGGAACTCTATATATCATTGATGGAAAGCTGTTTTAGTCCACATATAGATTTCTTTAGCTTGCAAACTAAGTGATCACCCTTTTTCACTGTGAAACCCTTCAGACTGACGCATGTATACCGCCTCTTCAAGATCTCCATTTAAAAATGTTATTTTCACATCTATTTGATGTAGCTCTAGATCAAAATGAGCTACTAGTGTCATGATTATTCTAAATAAATCCTTCTTTAAAATTGGAGATAAGATTTTTTGATAATCAATACCTTCCTTTTTGGTGAAACTTTTAACTACAAACTCTAGTCCTAAATCATTCGATATTACCAGATGAGTCCCTTTTGATCTTATAGACCAATTTGCATCTAATAACTGAGACTCCTTTTGATAATTTAATGATATCCCAAACTTTATTTTTAGCCATGGGTTACATCTCTTCTTTCATTGCATCATACCAAAGTGTGAAATTTTTTTCACTCATGGCTTGTGAAAATGAATTTAGAACATCTTTAGGTCCAACATCACAGTCAACTTGAAGGTATACCATATAATCACTAAAAATTATTGTTCTTTTAATTCTTGAAGATCTCTTTACTATCACTACTTCATATGGATCTTGAATAGTGGTCTCCATGTTATCAGTTCTTTCATGGGGTGGCTCGTTATAGGGAGATTATTGTTGAATTGGTTGCTATTCAATGAAATCTAAAGGATTACTTTGAAAAGCTACCAACTCATGTGTATTTATAGGCATCATAAGTGGTTCCTTTATTCCTCAAATTTCATCCTAAAGAAACTTTAGTCCACTAAATTCATGATTCTCAAGAAATTTTGTACTTCTAGCTTCAATAATTTTTGGAGTGTGTGAAGGATAATAAAATCTAAATCCTTGAAAATTAACTGCATAACCTATGAAGAAACCATTTATCATTCTTGCAACCAATTTCTTTAGATATAGATTATAAATCCTCACTTCATTTGGACAACCCCATATGTATAAATGTCTAAAACTTGATTTCATCCGTTTCATATTTCAAAAGATATTTTAGAAACAGTTTTAAATGGAACCCTATTTAAGATATGCACAACATTTTTAAGGCTTCACTCCATAAGGATAAAGACGAACTTGAATTGCTTATCATACTCCTAGCCATGTCCATGAGCATGTGGTTCCTTCTTTCAGGCACACCATTTTGTTATGGTATACCTGGCATTGAATACTAGACAATAATACCTTCTTCTTTAAGGAAACTTTACAAATGGATCCAAAATTTTCCCTTTTCTATGTACTTGCCATACTATTCTCTATCCCTATTTGATCTTATATTTTTTTTTTGTTTCTCTATCTCTTTTTGAAAATTTTAAAAGCATCAAGTACTGCTTTATCAAACAAAAGATCGAGATACATGTTTCTTGAATGCTCATCAATAAATGAAATAAAATATTTTTGACCATTTAGACATGGGATAGAAAATGTCCACAGATATTTGTATATACGACCTCTAGAAGCTCAATACTCCTTTTGGCATGCTTAGTGGTCTTATTAGTCTGTTTTCTCTTTATGCAGTCTACATAAGTACAAAAATTTATAAAGTTAGGAGCTTTAAAGACTCTATCATCTACTAACTTTTTAATTCTTATAATGAAGATATATCCCAATCTCCTGTGCCAAAGTCTAGAGGAGCATTCATTAACAATACTACATTTAATACGAACTTCATTATTATGCAGGGTTAAAAGATTAGACTCATAAGCGGGGTCAAACACAAATTTAAATAACTATCAACTAAAATTTCAAAACCAATAATTTTCTTATGTTTCAAAAGATCCACAATTGAACCATAAAAATTATGTTCAAATCCAAGACAAGTTAATCTAGATATAGAAATCAAGTTTTAGAAAATGATGAGATATAAAAAGTATTTACAAAATCAATTGAAAACTAGATTTTAAAACTAATCTATAAGTCCCCACTACTTCAACATATGAATGCATTCGAGTTTTTGAAGCGATGTCTTGTTTGCTTCCCACTAGTTTTTTAGGTTTAGAAAGTCCTACACATTATTAGTAATATGAATTATAGTAGCTGAATCAATCCACCAAGCATATTATTAGGAGCTTCAATATAACAAGATTCATAGTACAAAATATAGATTATCTTTCTTTTTGAGCTATTTCTTGTACTTGGCACAGTCCTTCTTAAAATGTCCTTTTTTTCTTGCAGAAATGACATTTATCCTTATTGCTATCCCGCTTCATGTGCACAGCTGCTTTTTTTTTTTCAAGAATACCTTTGTCTTTCTTAATATTTTTTTTAGCTCAGTTTATATAATGAGTAGTCTCGGGCATCTCATGCTTCAACCTCTCTTCTTCTTATACACACATGGTCAAAAGTTCTTTAATTGACCATTTCTCCTTATGTGTATAATAAGATATATTAAACGGTCCATATTCTGGAGGGAGAAGAGTTGAGAATGAAATGCACTAGAAATGATTCAGAAATATCAACTTCTAGGAATCTTAATTGAGTAGTAATATCCATCATTTCATAATGTACTCTCACATAGTCTTGCTTTTATCATGTATCATGTTTAAAAACTTCTTCGTTAGGGTGCTGCTAATTCTTGTCAGAGCTTACAAATTGTTCTTCAATAGCTTTTATGTAATCTTCGGCCTTATTACATTTTGAGATTGAACTCCTAATGCTCTTACTTATATGGAACTTAATAAGCATAAGACTTAAGCGATTAGATCGCTTCGACGCTCATAAGTAAACCTCTCATTTGGAAAACTTGATTCAATGGGGATGGGTGGTTCATCCACTTGGAAGTCAAATCCAAATCCATATACCTCAAAGTCAAGAGAATCTTATCTTTCCGATCAGCATAATATCACCCAATAATAATGGAATACGAGAAGAATCATTAAGAAAATCTATAGTAGAAATAACTATAATAACCAAAGACAAACATACATCAATGCTATAAAGCATAAACTTGATTTAAATTAACCAATTGTTGAAGTTAATAGTAAATTTTAAACCTTCCTATGGGTAGAGGATGCAAACATGCATAGAATTTACTAAATTTTTTATTGATAAGACTAACAAACACTAATACCAAAATGAATTATTCCATACCTATGGGCTTAGGAAAATTAATTTTAATTTTGATGTCTAGTAATCTTAGTTCAATTAATGCATCAAAATGGCTACCCATATGTGACTAAAATTCATCATACATCATAATGACTTAAGATACTGTGACTACTCCTAAGATTATGATGTTTCAAAACTTATAGTATAAATAAATTATCAACTCATTCAAATGTTGATAAAATGAACAAATCAACATGTAATATGTAATACAAATATATATTACATTTAGGTCCCTACTGTCCTTAACTGTAAACAGAAATTCATAAATAAATCCTCAAAAAATTATTCACAGGTCCCTGTTTTCTTTATTCTGTTGTAAATGAATCCTTTATGATTTAAATGAACCTAAAACAGAGCAGTTCATATAAACCGCTATCAAATAAATCAATAAAGTATCTGTCTCAGTCTAATCAGATAGAAGTAATCAAGTATTATGTTAAAAGAAATAAATTAAGTCGTTAGTCAGTCCTAAATTAGATTAATCAAGTTCCATTTGGTCAATTATATGTGAACCAAAATGGGATATTATCCTTCTGTATTTGATGTAATGTAAAACGACAACCATCAGTTACCATTTTTCTTTATTATTTTAGTGTTGTATGTACACATGAGGCTCGTGCACCAATTGCGATAAGCACAAGGACCTAATAGAAAGCCACAAAAAATGAAGTATGAGGACCCAGCAGATAGCCATCGCGAACGGCCCAAACTGAGACTCGAAATAAAATAAAGATAATAAGAACCTTTTTGTTTTAATGCATCCATCTACCTCTACGGTTCTCTCAATCTGTCCCTACCATCCAAATGTTAACCATTTGAACACCAAAGATGAGTGCCAGATGAGGATTGGATGTATTCCCCAGTCATCCTTTTCTGAAAAAACATGATGGTAGAAGATTCACAAAAAATGAGTTGCCCATCGGGGATTCTTTTTTCATGTATCCCACAATATTATCTATAAAATCTCTAATATGCCAAAATAAACACATAAATATAATATATAAAAAATTAATTATGTAATATCAAGATCATATATGAGTCAGATCTAGATACTAAACAACAAGATTAGAACATAGCTCTGATACCATAATACGAGAAAAATATCTTAATTAAAATAATTTTATGCAGCGAAAATATTAGTGATAGATACCTTCGGTTATTATTATTTAAATATTTGAATAAAGTTTATCTATAAAGAAACTTGAAGCAGAACGAGTCTTCTAACCTATGCCTCTGTATTAACCGTTTATCGATGGATCTTATAGGTATTTTTAATAGAATAGGCTAGGAACTTTTATTAGATAACTGAAATGTCGATGATATTTTTCTATCAAAAAAATTATTTTAGATGTAACTAGCATTCGTGGGTAGTTATATATCATCCAAAAATATTTGAAAATATAATTTTATATGTGAGCCGCAAAGAAACATATCCAATAGCTCTTTGGAACGGCGGTTACCTAGTATAATAGAAAAAGAAGATTAATCTATAGCCTATGAGATAACAGTAAGAGAATCGTCCTCTCACCAAACCCATGTCGTCTAAAATAATCGAATCATGTTACGAAGAGAGGCCTCTGCTCCAATTAACTCAATAAAAGGAACAACTGACGAAGAAAGTTGAATGCCGATAGCCTGAAGTGACTAACCATCAGTATTCTGAATAACACAACCTACTACAGCAGTCATAGGAGTGACTAAATCATTAAAATTGAGCTTAAGAACACGAAGGGACGGGGGACTCCAAGCAACCAAGAGCAAGAAATGTTAGAGGAAGAGACCACATTACAAAGTCCCTAAATCTTTGACTGTGTAAATGGTCCCATCGATGTGGTACAAAGCATCAAGTTAAAATCAAAACACATAAAATACCTTATCAGATGTATAGAAAAAATAGTAATACACTAAAAGAGCTTAAGATTTCTGATACTTCATAATAATTGAAGTATAAAAAATGAATGCCCTCTTCAGACTCTCTACCTCATTGATCATTAATGTCTTGGTTGGAAGTTTGGGAAAGAAAAAAAGAAAAAAAATATTAGTAAGGAGAGAAAAGAAAAGAAATGAAAGAAAGTGTATTTCCTTTCTCTTAGTTGGGAGTTTAAAGAAAAAAAGAAAATAATTTTTTTCCTTCTTGATTAGAAGCAAAGAAGAAAGAAAAGGAAAAAAAGATGTTACAACCTTCTTTTATTATTATACCTTTGAAAGGAATCTAATAAATTCAAGAAAAGAATCAAAAAAAAATCTTATCTTTTAATTTTTTGATCTTTTCCTTTATTTTTATTAATTTTTTGTCCATCCATAGAAGTATTAATCGGGTTGGAGGCTTAAAATAAGCCTTAGTATTGAAATATAATATTAATTTTTTTCTTCATTACTAAGGACTCGTTTGGTTGACGGGAAGTGGAGGAGGGAAGAGACATTTTTTGGAAAATAAAGAAAGAACCTCTTGTTTGGTTAGAGTTTTTAAAGGAGATAGAATGAAAAAAATATTTCTCATGAAAAGTCACTTTCCACATTTCATGGGAAATAAAAATCTATGGTGGAGATGGATTTTGGCATTTTCCGTGACATGAAAAGTGGTAGTACTTTTTTCTTTCCGAAAATATTCTTTTAAGATCTGTTGGTGCAAAAATCCGCCTGCGCCGGAGAAGCTGGAGTTGAGGAAGCCGTGGTCGCCGCCAGGACCTGCAAGGGAAGTCTAAACCGGAGGTGGGGTTGCTCCGGCAAGACCCTCCGACGCTCAAGTCAGTTCTCTGCCTCAACAAGAATGGAGTGCTCGAACGGAGAATTTAGCAGAGTTTTGAGATAAGAAAAATGAGCTTAGAGAATAACGTATCTGGATCTCCTTTTATAGGCAGAGGGGGCAACGGATTGATGGTGACACCTGCAACCGTCTGGTAGTGGGCCGCCCACGGTCAGGGAAATTAATTGCGGAGAGTGGTGGGGTAGACTCGTGGCTATTGTCATAGTCTGCCACGTATGGTCTGTTGCGGATAGTGGGGCGGCGTCCGTTGCCGCTAGCTGTCAGTGAGTAGTGGGATCGTGCAGCACCTGCCGCAGGGAGCGGGACAGAATCGTGGCCGTTTGCTACAGCCTGTCAGGGAGTAATGGGTCCGCTGCTGGAGCCGCGTAGAATCCGCTGTAGGACCTGGAACAGGATCATGATTGTTGTCGCGACCTGCCGAGGGGGTGCGGATCTGTCGATTGAGGTTCGGCCACGGTTGGAGCCCGGCCTCCGTAGGAGCCCGGGCGGAGCCGCTCTGATGTCGGAGGTGGAGCCCGGCTCTCGTAGGAGTCCGGGCGGAGCCGTTCTGATGTCGGAGGTGGAGCCCGGAGCCGTTCTGATGTCGGAGGTGGAGCCCGGCTCCGTAGGAGTCCGAGCGGAGCCGTTCTGATGTCGGAGGTGGAGCCCGGCTCCCGTAGGAGTCCGGGCGGAGCCGTTCTGATGTCGGAGGTGGAGCCCGGCTCCCGTAGGAGTCCGGGCGGAGCCGTTCTGATGTCGGAGGTGGAGCCCGGCTCCCGTAGGAGTCCGGGCGGAGCCGTTCTTGATGTCGGAGGTGGAGCCCGGCTCCCGTAGGAGTCCGAGCGGAGCCATTCTGATGTCGGAGGTGGAGCCCGGCTCCCGTAGGAGTCCGGGCGGAGCCGTTCTGATGTCGGAGGTGGAGCCCGGCTCCCGTAGGAGTCCGGGCGGAGCCGTTCTGATGGGAATTTCGGCCGCGGGTATT
>NC_025994.2:77001333-77116864 GCF_000442705.2 Elaeis guineensis
ATTTGGGCTGACCGGCAGCCATCCGGTGGCTCTTTGGCCTCTCCACCTTTTCCTCACTTCTTTTCTCTCTCTTTCCCTCTCTCTATCTCTCTCTACTTTAATTTCCTCTTGCGGAGAACTATAGAGCCTAGGAGGCCTTGACAGGCCTCGGAGGGCCTCAATAGCTATTTGGTGGCCACCGCTTGCATCTCCGCCAGCCTCCTTTTTTGTCCCTTCCTCTCCCTTCCTTTCTCCCTCCTTTTTTTCTCTCTCTTTTTCTCCCTAGTTCATCCATCATTTTTCTATTGATTCGGATTTATAATCCGGTGTGGGGGTGTACCAACTCATACAGTTGGCCAACCGGCACAGGATCCGATTTCAAGCTGGCAATCTTTGATTCAAACTATAGCTTTTGGGTGTAAAATTAAATCTAATCACATTGATGGTCACTCTTTTCTCTAATTGGGCATTAATATTATAAGTAGAGGATAGATATTTTAAATGTAGACGTAGAAAAGAATTAAGAATATCCCAAAGGGGGAAGGTGGCAAGCAAGGTTGGTTGTACTGGTTTGGAGCCTGTACTAGTTGGCCAATGGTATGGTATGGTATTGTGTCATGCTGTTCCGACATATATTGACAAAAGAAAATTGGACAGGGAGAAAGAGAGAGAGAGAGGAAAAGATAGAGAGAGGGGGGAGGGAGGGGAGAGGGAGGAAGAGAGAAGTAGAGGGCAGGGAAGAGAGAGATTGAGAGGTGGAAGGAAGGGTCAGAAGCCCTCGGTTCCTTTGTATCAGACAAAACAAGGGCCAGGGCCCCCTTTTAATCTTGCCTACTTGAAATGAAGTATTAAAAAAAGAGGCCCTGTCGAATCGACAAAATATAAAAAAAGGCCTCAACCTTTGTTTTGTTCGAACTAGGGGAACTGGGGGCTTCCGACCCTCCTTTCGCCCCTTTCTGCCTTTCTCCCTCCCTCTCCCTCCTCCTTCCTTCCCTCTCTCTCTCTTCCTCTCTCCTTCTCTCTCTTCCTCTCCCTCACCAGATTTCTCAAACCAAGGGGCAGAACTGTGCCAATCCCCCTCTGACACAGTTCAATATACCCCAAACTAGGCAGTTCAGGATGGTACCGATGTCCTTGGTGGCAAGATCTGTGGAATTTAGAGACCCTTTGGTCTTGCTTGTTGATTCTCCTTCGCCCCACCCTAATAAAGAATGAAGGTCCTAATTAGTTTGTTGCCTCATGAAACAGAGTGTAAAGGGTAACAACCCATGTTTGTGTAGAATGGTGATGAAAAAAGAGAAAATGTAGGAAAGCTGGAAAAAAAATTGCAGAAAGGCTTGGAAAACCTTTTACTGGGGGTTGTGGGTCATGCAGGCTATTTGCTTGAGAATTTTACAGAGGCTGCTATATGGCAACAATACCTTTTTTTAAAACTCATGTTTATTGTATTATTTGGCACTGTACAATATAACAGATGCATCAAAATGGTTAGATGTTATCATTTTAAGAATTCTTTTTAATGTTTAACCAAGTTATGAATCACGAGCATGCCTATCTACCTTTATGAGTTGCCAACATGTGAGGAATTTGCTATATGTGATATCTTATGAAAGACATGTTAATGATTTTCTTCTTCATGCTTCCTCCTTCATCTTGGCATGATGCATCATATTTTCATCTCATGCATTTTGGTATACTGTTTGTCCTTACTTTCAATATATAAAATAATGTCAGTTTTTTAAATCCTTGTCCAGACTGATGCCGAGAATCTATATAGGAGACTCGCCCACCTAAAGTCAAGACCGGTTACTTCACAAAATAATCGTCATGGTAGCTTCCTAGGATTGTTTGGGAAAAATGTTGATCTTGCAGGTCATTATGCAAAGAAATTGGAGGATCTTGAAGAGAATGTGAGAATAAAGCAGACGGATATTTCTATGGCAGGCGAGGTACATGCCTTTTGCTTCCTATTACAGTGAGCTTTAATGTAGTACAATGATGGCTTGATATCACTGAAAATGTTCTTCCTAGGTGTGCGATAGTTATACTTCTTAGGATCCTGTTGCTTAAAAAAAAATTATAGAGAGGTAGGTTTGATGTATTACTCTGTTTCTTTTCTTTATTATATTACCTTGTCCCCTATTGGTTAGGCTTTGTTATCCTAATGTTTGTTTTTGAGGTAATGTCTATTAAATTAACAATAAAGGAATTTATGCAGTGTCAAGTGTGATATGTTTTACTTTACAAAACTAAGTTAAACCCAATCAATTAGATTTATTGATACCCTTGATATTTGGGTTATGTAATAAATATTGTGTCTTCTGATACTGAAATTTCAATCACTGGCTGATTTGTCAATGTATTATTACTTGTTCTTTCATCTTTTTCGAATTAAGCCCAACAAGAAGGGCAATCAATATAGATTGTACCTCTTATCACTCACTGCTCTATTGAGCCTCTATTTAGCGTTAGGCCAGACACGGTAGTTTGTAAATACTGTCTTTACCAATATCATCAAATGGCATTTCGTGGCTATGTGGTGCTCTCCATTCTATTTATCAAATTGCTTTTTTTTTCAAAGCAATGCAATTATTGTGCAAGCAAGTTATGAATATCTTTTCCTGGTGAAAATTATTGTACTTCTGTGAGCAAAATAGATAATTAAGAAACTAATCTATCCTTTTATCCTGATTAGAGATTTTTCTGAAGGACAGTAAACAAATGGAGTAACAAGTAGAAATGAAAAAAATCATAGTCACTTTGTCAACAAACATGCACTTCATCATCCTTTCTTTGACCTATCAACCTAGACCTGATGATGCTCCTTATTGGCCCCCTTGGAGCCTACCGTAAATAGATCCAAACAAATAGATCCAAACTATCTTTAGATGTCTTTTGCTCACTGTCCTTTATCAGTGCTACTGTGATCTCAAAAACTTAGCCGCATGTCCAACTCAGCATTTTATCGGTAGAATGTTCATGTTATGTTCACAGGACCTCTTCTTTTGACCAGTAATTTCATTTATATAATAAAGAGGATCTTATTAAATTGTCTGGTCTTAATGGTATTAGGGTGGCATATTATTCTGGAAGTGCATCTGCATTTTACAATACCTAATTCTTTCGTACTATAGGCATTAATGTCCTTTATAATTATTTTGTGTAAATAGCACCGAGCTATACTCCTGCAGAAGTTGCAGCTATGCACTTTGGGTTTTTGGCAAAAACATTCTTGTACTAATCTACCTGCCACCATCATTTCTCATTCATTGTAAAATGCCTCATAAGAAGGCCTATACAGAAAAATTCAAGGTTCTGTGTGCTTTATAAAAATTTTTAACATTGATGTTAATCACATAGTGATTGATTGAGGTTCCTATTGCAAACACACTGCAAATTTTGTATACCTTAATATGAGATAGAGCTTTGATATTTCTTGAAATGTCTTATCATTGTGGAAATCTGGTCCTCTATTTAGTTTATTGACAAGCATTTCATCAAGAACCAACCTGAAAATGGGGTCAGTTTTAGATTTTGACCAAAACTAACCAGTGGAACTAAATTTCTTCTTTATATGACTGTTTATGCATTTTTGGCAATTTTCTCAGACATTTAAATTTCGAGAGGCAGTTCCACTAGATTAAACCTCGATGTTGTGGTTTTTGAGAAGACAAGAACCATTGCAACACTATATTCCCCCAGAGATCTAGAAGAACAGTAAATTTTTCAGTATAATTGTAGCTATCTTGGAGCTCAAATCTTGTTGACATATTTGTTTTTGTATGCCAGATTGCCATCAAACAGTAAAATGATTATCTACAAAAGCACACTAAACATGATATTTTGAACACTTTATTTTTTGTTCAAAAAAACTGTTTAAGTGCAAAACTATCGAAACAATACATCTAAAGTATCTAAGCAAACATTTTATTACTTTTAGATAAGGTCTGATTAATTTTTTGACTTATATTTTGCCTATGTTTAGTTGATGGATTTTGGATTTCCTTAAAATTTTCAATCAGAGTTGCAGAAACTAGAGTTGGAACCACTGAAGTTGCAGAAATCATCAAAACCGAAATTTGTTAGGACTGGTCAAAACTTAGATTTAGTTTTCCAGCATTGAGTTTTGCATGAAATTCTGGGATCAAGTCCAAGTTATACATTTCCTTTTGTTTTTTTTTAAAAAAAAGAAGAAGTTTAAAGTCTTTAACTGAAACAAAAGAAAGGACAATCTTCATTATGAACATTAGAGGTGAAACCACCAACAAACGTAAAGTTGAGATTTCAGGCATTCTCACTACGGGTTTTCTAAAGCAATTTAATTTTAAAAGGAAAATATTTTTAACTTAAAAAACTGCCTAGGCAGCCCTATCATTTGTCATTAGCCAATTATGGAGTTTGTTAGGTTTGTGACCTAATACAGAGTTGATTGTCTTTTGTATTGCTTATATGCAAGAAATTGAGCATTGGTATCATGGCTCCTTTTATCCACTTCTTGATATTCTAAAAACTAAGCTTGTCTATTCCAATACAAACTTTTAGCAAGCACATGTCATGTGATGTATTGCTTAACCAAATTTTCTAGATGGACAAGGCCTCAACCTTGAAATGACATGAGGAAAATGTCTGAAGACTGTTTATTTTATCCTTTCAAGATTGAAAAACCAAAATTTGTTTTTTTCTTTTTTTAAAAGTAATTTAAAGGCAACTTGAAAAAAAAATGAAAGAATTATCTGTATATTTATTATCTTCTTTAAATGTGTTAGATCAAATCCAAAGTTCTTAAGGCTCCACTTGTACATGTTCTTTTATATGACAATAATTGTAGAATGTAGCTAGTTCTAGATAGATATTAATATTAAAATGATTCTAGGTTGTTGTTAGGATCCAATTTCCAATCTATTTGCTAACCATCCATTTGAAAGGTTTATCTTCAAAGATGTTTGGGCTTTGTTAAGCTACAACTTTTCCCTATGTTTTTCTCTTGAGAGAAATGTGTTTTTTCACTAGTGGCTACTTGACCTTCAACTTCTATCATGTAGGACTGTTATTTGTTGCATTTTGCATCTTGCATCTTCATTTGCAAAGAAGTGATATCTAGCAAGTTTGACCAGATATTTGCTGCCTACCTTTTTTTCTTTGGAAAAAAGTGAAGTTTTTAGTTGACATAATCTACCAATCTTCTTAAGAATTTATGTGCAAAACCAACACCTAAGCTTTTTGCTTTTACTAGCAATTGATCTGGAATCTGGATTATTTCATAGCTATGTTTTAACTTTTAAGCCTCAATGTCGGTCTCCTATTGGTACGTTTCTATTATGGTATTGCATGGTTCTTTATGCCCTTGTAGTGACACATGGTACATTGTTGGAGTCGGCACCAAACCAATACCATATATTGGTATGTTGATATAGAGAGCTCTGGTATCAATATTGATATTGCATTGATTATGTAGTTCGTGTACAGTTCAATATTTTAGTAGAACCTGACCTGTAGGGCCATGTTACATGTATCAATAGGCATCTTTTGTTTTTTATTGGGTTTTCTGTTGTATATTTTAATTTTGAAAAAGTCATAAGAGAGATTTTTCCCAAACTTTGTGAGACTTATGTGGGAAAAGAGCAAGGATTTTTGCAGTAACTGGGCCAGAAAAAATGCATCCAAGAAAGCTTGATTTGTGAGATTTGACTGGAATCTTCTTGATGGGTCCAAAATCCAAGACATTTTAGTATGGTCTGCCATACCACCCTATATAGCCCGATATGGGGCGTACCATACCATACCAGGAGAAAACCGGTATGAAACCCCACTTCGAGTCAAGACAAGCCCCATACTACTTGTATTGAGGTTTATACCGTCCCATACTGAAGTGTACTGACCTGCACCAAGGTGTATCGAGATAAAAAATGAGAAAAATGGTTTGAAAGCTATTTCGGCACAGAATGCATACTATGCATATTGTACCATACCAACTACATTGTACCGAATCGATACCCGATGCCGAAAGTGGACCTTGAATTCTAGTTTTGTTTTGTCTCCAATAGGTTATGGAAATCAGTCATCCCTTGGTTTTAATCTGGTGGATATGCCTTCGGAAACTTTAAAATTCTAAGAGGACGCCCGACTATATTTACTAATTTCATTAATTTTTCTTGTTTGTTTATATTATCATGTTTCATACAAAATTTGAATGCTACATTGTGCTTAAAATGATTTGCAGCTTATGTTCTACTCTTTTTAATTTTAATTTATTGATAGTCTCATCCTGCAACGATGACTGTAACACCCACACATCCCAAACAATACAACATATTAAAAGTGAAGTCAAATATATTTTTTTGAATTGTTTACTTTTGTAACCAATACAATATTTTATTTTTCATATTTTGATTTTTTTTTTTTACACTTTTTTGGTTTTATTCAAAGTGAAACTGCCAAAGCTACTAAAAACAAAAATCAGTTGTCCTAAGGAAAAGTGATATGAAAACTGAGTTCTCAAGCCTTTGGGCTGCTTCGATGGCTGACATAGAAAATTCTAACTGAAAAATCATCGGTCTTCACATTTAAGTCATTGGATTTGGATAGTTATTTGTAATTTGAATCTACTATGAAACAAGCATTTGTACTTTAGTCAATTAGTCTGAATCTTGATATAGCATTTCGTTCATTCCTCCTAATACATCTGGCATGCACTGTATGCTTATGAATTTGCATAGTGTTGGATTGTTTCTACCAGTACTTGTTACCTGCTAGCAGAGGCCTTTCCTGAGGCCTTTTTTCTTTTGTGACCTCCTAATTTTCATTTGCCATCGCTTTGCTCTTTTCCTCCTAATTCAGTTGTTGCTTGCTTATGAGGTGTTTTCAAATTGTGCTTAATGCATAGCATCATCCTAAGATCTTTTCTTGTCAATACTTCAGGAAGTTCCTGCTGCTTTTGTATGCTTCAAATCTCGGTATGGTGCTGCAACAGCTGTCCACATCCGACAATCAATCAAACCTACAGAGTGGGTAACAGAGGAAGCTCCTGAACCTCATGATGTATACTGGCCTTTCTTCTCTACATCATTCATGCAGAGATGGATATCTAAGGTGGTGGTCCTGGTAGCATCTGTTCTCCTTATTGTCGTCTTCCTCATTATTGTTGCATTTGTTCAAGGATTGACATATTTGGATCAGTTAGAGATATGGTTTCCTTTCCTGAAGAAAATACTGACAGTGTAAGTAGTGGCAAGCAATTATGTTCTCAAAATGATTCTGTTATTTTTCTCCCTTACAAGGTTCTCTTGGTTCACTTAGTCTAGTTTATGTGCTGTTTCTTTGTTTTTGCCGCATCAAATTAGTCATCCATATGAATTACTTGCATTTGCAGAACTGTCGTAAGTCAAGTAATTACTGGATATCTTCCCAGTCTTATTCTTCATTTTCTTTCATCTTATGTGCCTTCCATCATGAAGCTTTTCTCCACCATGCAAGGATACATTGCCCAAAGTCAGATTGAGAGAAGTGCATGTTATAAAATGCTTTTGTTTACCATATGGATCCTTTTCTTTGCAAATGTGCTTACTGGTTCAGTTACAAGTCAACTCCAGATGATACTTGATCCAAAGAATATTCCTTCAAGGCTAGCTGTCGTCGTGCCAGCACAGGCAAGTTTATATGTCTCATTTATTTTCTGATTGAGAAGTATTTATTATTCTACACTATAGTTGTGTTTTTGGGAATGAGGGCGAGCTTTGGTGTTGCTCCATCATGATGTGAATGAAGGTCATGGGTTTGAAACACAAAAACAGCCTGTGCATGCGTGGTTAAGGCTACTTACATGTTACCTTCCCTAGACCTCGCAGTGGTGAGAGCCTGGTGCACTAGGTTGCCCTTAGTTGTCTTTGGGATGCATATTCTTTCAGATGTATGCAGTAGGCCGCCCTTAGTTATGTATAATTACATGTTCTGGTGTTTGTGCAATTGATTACAAAGAGGGGTGCATGTATATGCATATTTACTTATTGCAGATTCGAAAAGATTGGAGGAATAGTGGCACAGGCAGGGATCCACCTAAAACCTAGGTGGTAGGCAGGTTCCAATAGGTCAAGATGGCCCGAATTCAAAATATTTAAAAACGTAAGCAGAAACTTCAAAAAAATATATAATTAACTTTAAACAAAAAGAAATGTAACATCCAATAAGATATACTTACTTGGAAGTTCCAACTTGGCAACATTTATTTTACTAATACATATGTTGAGTTCACCTTCCATACTCAGCGATGAGGCAAAATGTTAAAGTGGGGATGTAGGTGGCTCTCTCATGGTATCACAATTTATTGGTTATAACGGGTTTCCTATAATGTTCATGAGGATCTTATTGATTCTGTATTACAAATGCTGATAGACCCAGATTCTATTGAAGACATGGAATATTTTAATACTATAGTATTCAAATTTTTATCTTACAATCAAATATGGTTGCAAGAAATCTAGTTCTTGGTTGTATTATGCAACTTAAAAACAAACCCTAAATTCCAGCCCAAGAACAATATTCCTAAAAAGAAGATCTGCTAGTCAAACTCTGACTCAAGTGCTGAAAGAATTTTTGAGAAGTTATACAGGAAAATACCAGGGGCTGGCAGGCTTAGATGTAGCAACTAAATGAAGTACATGTTGAGAAAAATGCTTCGAGATTCAGTCCATAATAAGCCTAAAACGAGGTACAGGACGACGAACGAAATCCAACGAGTTAAGAACAGTCCAAACAGAGCTCAGACGGAGGAGATACGTGCGAAGAAGCAGATCGGGAGCAATTGGAGGGGCCCACGGCCGGCACGGGCCGGTAGTAGGTCTATGGCCCAGTTGGGTGGAGCCTAGGCCCAGCGCACAAGGCCGCGCTTGGGCATCCATGCGGGAGGTCGGCCGCTCCACACAGTCCACACCTCATCGTGGATCGACGAGCATTTCCTACCTCGTTTCATGCAGTCCACATGGACCGACGGGTGATTTCTTATCCGTTTCTCGTGGCTCACAGCATTACAGTGGATCGAGGATGGTTTACAGACGAATTATGGGGTCTACGGCTTGCTTTTGCACGATCGTGCAGTCAGAGTGGCTTGCGTCTTGATCTGACAGCTGGAGAGGCTGTTTGACACGATCAAAGAGGTGTTAGACTTGCTTTTGGATATAGAGTCCTAACAAAACTCCAGAGGGCCTTTTGACGTGTTGTGGATGAGGAATTTTGGGCTATAAATAAGTGCTGACCCTGAGGTTATTTTGTGACAATCGGCAGTAATAGATCCATGAGGCAAAGAGGTCTTCCTTGGTTTTAGTGAAAGCTTTGTAAGGGTAGCTTCTAGTTGAGAGAGATTATGTATAAAGATTGAGAGTGTGAGGATCTCCTCTTGTACTTGTTTTTTTCTCATAGTGAAGCTTTGCATGTCCTGTGGAGGTAAGTCTTGGGCTAATCCATATACTTGATTGTTTTTTCTTGTCTTGTATTTTTCTTCTCTTTTTCTCTTGCGGTATCTATACGTGATCAAGTGCAACGCGAGTGATATCGAAAAGGTCCTGTGGTGGTGGTGTTCTAGCTAGATCCTCCAACAATTGATATCAAAACTCAAACAGTACCAGCGCATGAGATTGCCCAGATTGTGATGGTGTTGATTGAGATTGAAAAAGATGGAGAAGACAAGTTCAATTAAGATGGAGATCAGTCGGTTTGATGGAAAGAGCAATTTCTTTCTCTGGCAGTCGAAGATGAAGGACGTGCTCATCCAATAGTGGTTGATCGATGCTCTCTTATGCGAGGAGATGCCGACTACTATGGAGATAACGGTTTGGAAGCGGGTTTAGATGTAGACAGTCCGTACGATCCGCTTGTACTTGACAGATGATGTGATGATTCATGTGCTTAGCAAGACTTTTTCGACGGTGTTGTGGTCAAAGCTTGAGGCGTTGTACATGACAGTCTCTCACCAACACTCTCTTCCTTTGAAGGCAGTTCTATCAGTTGCAGATGATCAAGAAATAGAGCATGTAGGAGCATCTAAGTAATTTTCAAAAAATCCTTATCGATCTCCTTAGTGTTGGTGAGAAAGTTGAGGAGAAGATCGGGATGTTGGTCTTGCTATCATCACTTCCTCTTTTGAGTTCTTGGTGACTGCTCTTCAAGTAGAAAAGAGCACCATCAAGATAGAAGAGGTGACTTCTATACTTCTTCAAAACAAGATTCTCAGACAGGAGAACCAGACTTCGAGTTTAGGTGGTGACTTAGCTCTGGCGATGGCTGGAGGACGTGATGGTGGAAGATGAAGCGATAGAAGATCATGACGTGGGCGGTCCAAGTCTAGGAGAGAGACTACAACAAGATCAGATGCTACTGATGTGATGAGTTGGGGCATCGAGTCAGAGATTGTTCTTAACTTAAAGATCGAACGATGGCTACTATGGTGGTGGCTAGTAGCGACTTTGAGATCGTTGATACGCTTATGGTTTTAAATGAGGTATCTACTCCTTGACAGCAGTGTATCTTAAATTCTGCTTGTTCCCATCATGTTTGTTGTAGAAGGAGCTGTTTGAGTCCCTAGAGAACAGTAAGGACATTGTTTACTTGCCGGATGGATCGAGCTGTGTAATCAAGGGCATCGGAACAGTCAGCGTGAAGACACATGATGGAGCAGTGAGGAAGTTAGGTGAGGTCCGATACATGCTTAGCTTCAAGAAAAATCTAATTTTTCTCAGCAGACTGGATTCAAGCGATTACAAGTAGAGAGCTGATAAAGGAATCCTGCAGATCATGCGCGGTAATAGGATTGTGATGAAGGGGAAGCAATATGGATGACACTATCTCTTGGCATGGAGCCTAGTGTGAGGTGAAGCTCCAGGAGTAGGTGGATCGGGCACAAGATGGGAGATTCAGGAGGATAACAGACGATGTCACAAGATGAAGTTTCTATTGCCGCAGGATGCTACTTCGAGTAGATATCAGATCAGAGTGGACACAGTCTATGATAGAGATGGGATCAAGCGACTTGGCTCGACTCCTATGTTTGTCCATCCATGAGCAACAAGCATTTGCCTCAGGGCATGGGGACGAGAGATAATCTCTCAGAGTTATTGTGGAGGCCGAATATCGAGTGAAGATTGTTGAGGAAAACATCTCAAGATTCGATCCATAATAAGTCTAGAACGAGGTTCAGGACGGCGAACGGAATCCAACGAGTCCAAGAACAGTCCAAACGGAGTTTGGATGGAGGAGATACGCACGAAGAAATAGACTGGGAGCAATTGGAGGGGCCCACGGCCGGTGTTGGCTGGCAGCAGGCCTGTGGCCAAGCTGGGCGGAGCCCAGGCCCAGCGTGTGCGGATGAGCATGCTGGCCGACTGCGCAGGTGTGGCCCAGCGCGGGCACGCATGCGGGAGGCTGCTCCGCACAGTCCACGCCTCACCGCGGACCAGTGGGCGTTTTCCGCCTCGTTTCACATGGTCCACATGGACTAGCGGGTGGTTTCTCATCCGTTTCTCGCGGCTCACGGCATTACGATGAACCGAGGATGGTTTACGGGCGAATTACAGGGTCTACGGCTTGTTTTTGCACGATCATGTGGCCAGAGCGGCTTGCTGTCTTGATCTAGCGGCCAGAGAGGCTGTTTGATGCAGTCAAAGAGGTGTTAGACTCACTTTTAGATACAGAGACCTAATAGGACTCCAGTGAGGGCCTTTTGATGCATTGTGGATGAGGGTTTTTGGGCTATAAATAAGAGCTAACACTAAGGTTATTTTGTGGCGGTCGGCAGTGAGAGATCCATGAGGCAGAGAGGTCTTCCTTGGTTCTAGTGAGAGCTTTGTAAGGATAGCTTCTAATTGAGAGAGAGATTATGTACAAGGGTGGAGAGTGTGAGGATCTCCTCTTGTACTTATTCTTTTCTCATAGTGAAGCTTTGCATGCCCCATGGAGGCAAGTCTTGGGGCTGATCCACATACTTGATTATTTTTTTTTTGTTTTATATTTTTCTTTTCTTTCTTTCTCTTGCGCTAGCTACACGTGATCAAATACAATGTGAGTGGTATCGAAAAGGTCCTGTGGTGGTAGTGTCATGGCCAGACCCCCCAACAATGCACAATAGAAACTTGGCACCTCATGATTGCAAATAGGGCCTGGTGGGGATGGATGAGATCAAGAAGGGAAATCCAAAATTGCGAGACAAGGGCAACAAGCTGACAAAGGAGAGGAGGAGCAGCATTGGGAGGTAGAAGGGAATAAAATGGGCCTTGGTTTCTGCCTTGCTATTATGGAGGATTAAGCGGGTTGCCTGCATTAGCAATTCCATACACAGCCATCCAACTAAATTGCCGAAAACAACCTGCAGTTTTCTTTTCTTTTCTTTTCTTTTTTTTCAATGTATGTTTAGAAGTACGATAGAAGGTGCCCATTTCTGCAGAAATTCAACAAGAAAATATGAAGGGGGCTGGCAAGCTTAAGGGATAACGGAGAAGTGTGTGCAATGGTAGGAAATCCGTAATTCATGATTGGAAATGAGGCAAAGCAGAGATGGGTGGGAATGACATATGAAGAGCCAAGCCTATTTACCAAGAGCGGAGGAAGAGGAAGGAGCAGGGGAAGGAGCGGAGTAGGGAGGTAGAGGGGGAAATAAAAGGGTCTTGGTTTAATATATATGCATATTATAATTCGAAAATTATTTTAGTTAATGCTAAAATAGAAATAAATGACCAGGCAAAGCAGACATTTCATGGTATTTTATATGAATTCAAATGCATTATATGGCAGTCGGATGCTATTTAGTTCTGTTGTCAGTGATGATACCCTTGACAAGCTAAAGTATAATTTGAGACCTTTGCTTATATGTTTGGTGGTGACGGTTACATGACTTCTTCTAACATCTCAAATCAGTATTTTTAACATTACAGATAAGTTTTTTTCTTTGAGTATCATTCTTTTGTGCAGTCATTGAGCTTGGTTGCCTTTATCTTGCAACCTTTATATGAGAGATAACTTGCCTACAAGAATTTGTTTTTACATGTTGCTGAATATCATTTTGCTTTTCAGGCCTCTTTCTTCATTGCCTATGTGGTGACATCATGGACTAGTCTATCATCAGAACTCACTCGCATGATCCTTCTAATTGTTGATCTGATAACCAGGAATTGTTCAAGATGCAAATCTGATGAAGTGCAGATACCATCTATCCCATACCATAGTGAAATACCTAGACTTCTTGTATTTGGGCTGCTTGGACTAGTGTATTTTATATTAACACCATTAATTCTACCATTCTTATTGGTTTTCTTTTGCGTTGGATACATAATCTATCGAAATCAGGTGAATTGGCAATACTTAAATTTGATTTATATTACTTGAATGTGCTTTATCATATTATTGTCAAAAAAATAAGTTGGTTTCTTTATTGTAGTTTTCCTAGAAAGTTTTGTTTCTTCTTATATTTACCTGAAAGAAAGATGCCCTACTTTTGAACAATATGCAGTAATATGCCCTTACGTGTAGGTTGTGTATTGAACTTTTTTATGTTTGAGTTGGTCTTGCTGTTAACTCAAAAGTTGTAGTTCTATGCTGATGAGTTCAATGGTTTTATATATGGGTACTCTAGGATTCTGGTCTAAGCAGGATATCCATAGGACACCGAGACGGGATACCATCCCATGCGTTGGGATATGGCTGTTTCGCTAGCGTCCCGGCATTCCGATCGGGACGTCTTGAGACATCCCCTGTTCCAACTATCAGGATGGGGTAGGACGACGGCGCATCCTATTTCATGGGAAAATTGGGACAGCCCCGTCCCATGAGATTTAAAATCTTGTGTGTATTTACATAAATTCATTTAGAACTTTGTTTAATTCTTAATAAAGATGATGCAGAAACAGTTACATGTTTGGTACTATGTACCTCAATTTCCAACTTGCCAGCTTGTCCCTTGGGAGAGCACCCATTGTGGCAGAGTTAGTGGTGCATGGTGAGAGGTTGGGTGCCCTTGACAGGTATAAAAATGATGGACAAGCTACTTGTCACCTAAGATCCATATTGAAGTATTCTTCCTTTTTTTTTTTGGGAGATGTAAGTATTGCTGACAAACAATACAAAGTGAAAAACCAGGGAAATGCATTACTATATAAAAGAGCAAAACAGTGATGTAAAATTCAAGTAATATTGTGAGAAATATGTGCTGTGGAAAAGAGGGAGAACAAGAGAAAAGGAGAGAACAATAGGAAGATATTGAGGATAAAAATTCAGCCTGAAAGCCTTAGATCTTTACTAAACTCAACCTCACTGAAACATGTTCAACTTATATATGGCAGAAGACACAATATGAAACTATTTATTGAGAAAACAAGAAAAAATTTACATGTGTAGAGATTACGAAAGCAAATATTGACCTCTTAGCATCTTCTCGTTATTCTATTGTCATTGGCCTTTGCTCCATGTGCACACTATAATACTAAATAATGTAATGGCCATCATGCTGTGATACCAAATGACATAAAGAGAAGTGTAGGCTGTGAAGAGAGGGAAAAAAAGAAAACAAGAGGCAAGTAAAAAGATAATAATATGAAAAACTCCAACCCAAAAGCTTCCATGCTTACAATTGTTTCTACCATGAGAAAGCAGGCAGAAATCTATTATAGAGAAAATAAGCAAAATCCTTATATAACCAAAAACTAATCCTAACTATGGACCAAAAATTCAAGTCCAAGCAGGACATCCCATAGGATACCGAGATAGGGTACTATCTGATGTGTTGGGGCAGGATCGTCTTGCCAGCATCCCAACATTCCGATCGGGACATCTTGGGACATCCTCTATCTCAAGTATTTGGGTAGAGCGGGATGGCTGTGCATCCCATCCCATAGAAAAATCAGGATAGCTCCGTTCTATAGGATTTAAAAACTTACTACGGACAACTAAGGCTTCTAAAGACTACAAATCAAATTTGCCCTAAACCATGTCAATGAACTCCAGAGACCAGGAATGACTAAATATTTACCAAACAAGCCAAAACTAACTTGATGCTCGGATATCTGTCAGACTTTAATTTTGGCTCAGTCCAGTCTACAATACATGTAATTTTTGAGCTGGCAAAGCTAACCTAGTGCTGAATCTGATAGTGCTGGTATAAGCTTCAGATTCCTCGCAACTTACCTTAACAAAAATTTTCTTTCACATGCTATGACATTTAAGGACAAATTGCTCCATGGTTGACGTTGCACCAAATGTTTTTAAATCATATACTTCCCCAGTGCAAAAGCTTGTGGCCAACTTACTCTAGATTCAAACCCTAGACTTAAACTTGGGACCCCGTAGAAAAGATTGCATGACTGTCATAACAAATAAAATTTCCTGCCATTAATGAGCAAGGAAAGTCCATACATTTCTAACACTATTTCTTTGATAGCCGTGTGTGAAAAACATTGGAATGGTGAAGCTAGTGGTCTATGATTTTTAGCATTCAATTTTCTGCTAGAACTAATCTGCATCGAATAGTTTTGCATCAAAGTATCCATGAAAAATAATTAATAACTACCTGATCTAGGTTTTGTTATAATTTATGGGATATAAGAGAAGTGTAAGCATTTTCTTCCAAAATAGAGGAATATTTGAAATCCTTGAGGACTACGAACTGGCCAGATAGGTTGTCTATTAATTAATTTTCTCCACTTTCATTCTAGACTCTTTTGCATTTATATATTGTTTCATACATATGGACCACAGTGGATGTGTGTTGTTATTTTATGCTGCATGCTCAACAACTTAGCATGAAGTATGCTATAATTCTATATCTGGAAATAGGTTGGTGTTTTTTGTAGATGCACCAGCTTATAACTTCCAGGGGATGGGGGGGTGGTGGTAAGGGTTGCAGAACAGTAATTCATCATTTCTTCTGGTGGATGTTGCAAAAACTCAGGTTTAAATGAATTAATTCCATTGAATCCTTTTAAAGAATATAAATGACATGACATGTTCTTTGATCCAATATATATATACACACACACACACACACACACACACTTTTTCCTGGAGTAGATCTCCACTCAGATCTAGTCAGGTCTAGATTAGATAATGGGGCTCTCACATCAATGATATGAGGCATTGGATGTAATCAACTATCTCTAAATTGCTCACACATAGAAAATCTTGTGATTTAGAGACCCTTAGCCTTGCATTGAGAGCTCAAGAAAAAACATGTACTGTTTGATATTATTTAAACTGTCCAATTTTTTGATCACTTGATATATAGGTTAGGAGTGCTTAAATCGCATAATTTTTAGCATGTAAGATGTTTAGAGGTATGTTTACTATGCTTTCATATCTCATGTGCGAATCCAGTTTTTTTTATTATACTCTACTGACCTGCTTTTTGTTATTCTCACCCTATTATATTTTTTTTATTGCACATGCACAAAGATAGAAATCTGAAGCCTTGATGGCTGCAAAAGTCAAAAGCGATTCTAAATTAAGAATTGGATTTTATTTTTTTTTAAAAAATTGTGATGAACATTGTACCTTCCTAGTAGTTAGCAAGTTTGGGTCATTTTAAAGTTTGGGTCATTTTGGCCTGGGTTTCATCATTGCAGCAAATATAGAAGGTATATACAGATTGCACTTGGAAACTTGGGATTTATAATTTGTGATCATCTTATGCAGCTATTAAATGTTTACTTGCCTAAGTATGAGACTGGGGGAAGGTTTTGGCCGATTGTGCACAACTCAACAATATTCTCTCTTATACTTATGCACATAATTGTGATTGGAATCTTTGGACTTAAGCAGCTTCCTCTTGCATCGAGCTTAATTCTGCCGCTTCCTGTGCTTACACTTCTGTTCAATGACTATTGTCGGAAACGCTTTCTACCCATTTTCCAAGCTTATTCTGCTGAGGTATCTGTCTATATCAAGTTATAGCTAGTTGTTTATCTCATTCTATGTTTCTATTAATTGTAACCATGGACATAAATGCTTACACTTAATATTTAACGACTTTTGCCTAAATGCATTCTATCCATCTTCCATGATTTTCTGCTGAGGTTCTTGTCAACTGATACTTATTTTCTTTTCTCACATTTGCAATCCTTATGAATGTATGAACCTTTTGTGAATAATGTGATCTATTTAAACAAATTCGTGATGCATTTCAAATAAGTGGGAAACATTTCCTCTGTGAAGAACTGAATATATGTGAACGCCTAACCTTATTATGTGATGAGTTTTTCCACAAAATGCATTCTTTATGATTACTCTGCTGAGGTACTTGCCAACTTTTAATTTTCTTTTTCTCACTCATTTTGCATTCCCATGAATGTTTTCCCGAAGTCTTTCTTGAATAACATGATGTTTTTAAAAAGGTGCATGATGCATTGTAAATCAAGATTTTTGGAGCCAGAATCGGGACCCATGCCGGCTGGCCGGCAGTACGATTCGGTAGGCCGGCAGTACGATTCGGTATGGATCAGAGTGGCATGAACCAACAGGGCAGCGAAAGCGAGAGGGAGAAGAAAGAGACGAAGAGAGATAGGGGAAGGAGAGGAAGAGAGGGAGAGGGAGAAGGGGGAGAGGGAGAGAAAGAGAGGGTCTTCAGCAGCTGTCTGAGGCTGTCGGAGCTCTTTCTGAGCTTGATAAGGGTAGGAGGGAAGAAGAGAGAGGGGGAGACCTCACCAGATCATCGGAGGCCCTCGGAAGACTCTAGACGGGCAGTGATGCTACCATGATCTCTCCTACAGCCAGCGCGTCAGTGCCGAGGGAGCGAAGGGTGGCCAAGGTGGGAGGAGTTTACCGACTTCAATCGAAACCTTTTCAAAAAGAAAAAAAAAAATCAAAACAGGGGCGAACCCCTATTTCGAACTAGAGGATGGAGGCCCTCCTCCCGCCTTGGCCATCGCTCGACCACCCTCGGATCCCTCGGCGCTGGCTCGCCGGCCGTTAGAGGGCTTGCAGCAGCATTGCCGCCCATCCATATGCCTCCTAGGGCCTCCGATGATGCGGTGAGGTCTTTTCCTCTCTCTTCTCTCCCTCCGCCCTTATTGAGCTCGAAAAGAGCTCCGACGGCCTTCGATGGCCACCGAAGGCCCTTTCTTCCTCTTCCTCTTCTTCTTTCCCCCTCTCTCTCTTCCTCTCTTTCTTCTTCCTCCCTCTGATATGGTTGCTGTGCCATTTTTCATACTGCAATTGGACTGGCATCCCATCAGTACGGTTTGGCACGGCCTGAACCATTCGGTTTGGGACGGTTCGGCGAACAGTGTTGTAAATAAATAAGAATCTTTACATCTATGAATAACTGAATATATTGATTTTTTTTGCTTTATTTGAATAACCATTGAGATTCATTTTACTTGTAAAGAGCAAAGTTTGCTATACCGATGCTAAACTAATATACAGTCTTGTACCATACCGACACTCGATATATCTCACTGTCTTAAACCGTATAGACACTCGGTATGCCTCGCCGTCTCATACCGTACCATATACGGATACTGTAATAGGATGGTACTAGTATAAGGTCTACTATCGAGATGCCGAACTTTGGTAAGGATCATAGGGAATCCATGCAGCATTGGTTTCTCTAATGTTCCAAAAACAGTAATAGGAATAGCAGGAGCAAATCTTTCCATTTACAATGAAAGAGGATGAAACTCTAGCATTATGGAAGCATTAGCTTTAAAAAATGCTGATAATATTCTGCACTCATGCATGAATTGGGACAATTAATTAATTTGTTGTTTTGCTGGTGCTATGCATTTATTGGAGAGATGGAGAACAGCAAGATATATATATCTTTTCAACATCTAGATTTGGGAAGATGTTTTTTGGAGTTCAATTTGTCAGAACTGTGTTTATATAAAGGACTAATACCAGATTGTACCTTGGCACCACTAAGTGGTCACGGTTAATTTGAAATGGCATTCCCTTTCTGTGATACCATCTTATTTTATGGATAGAGAATAAAAATGTTCAAGGAAATTAAATGATCTGTAGAGGTGGGGATGATTGATTTGACTATCAAATTTGTTGATTTAAAGCAAATATTTAAATATCAAGCTATGATACTCTGTTGTCACAGGCTGGTAAGGTATGGTATGTGATATGGGGAAGCTACAAGGTTGATATGCCTTGATATGGCATAATGTGCGGCAGTACGGGCCGTGTTTGCTAAATTCAAGGCTGCTTTGGGGTTCCTAGTACTGGTACTTGGCCAATATATTATGGTACAGCTGGCTAGGGATTGGTGTACTTGAGTTTTACATCCTTGATTCTAAATCATCTTGGATTTTTTGTCCAAGAAAGCTTAGGAGATTATCATTCACTGGCTAATGTGGTGCATCTGAACAAATCATCACATCTCCGGGTGTGCCTTGAAGATCGTCTTTAAAGCATCAGAGATAAACTTTGAGAAGTTTAAGCCACTAGAGTGGTGTAATGTGAGTCACATGTACCAGCAATTTATGGGCATTATTCCTTGACATTATGCCCAATAAAGCTGGGAAATGGGAACTATGTCAGTACCATGGTTGATGGAAGCAATTTATAAAGAAACACCCTGATATTGAGCTGATCTTCAAACTCTTCGGTTAGGCTATCTACAGAGATCAGTTAGGTTTGACCATGTGGTAGTCTACGGGCCAAACCTTCCACTTGCTTGACATAATCGGATCTCATAGATGATTGCCTTGAAGGAAGTAAAGAGCTTTAAGGTTAAGAAAACGTATGTTTATTGTCTTGTTATGATAGTCTTCCTGAGAAGATCAAGCTGTGCACGGTATTTGATTATCTGGAAGTAGTGCCAGGAGGCATCTGAGTCAAATAGAAAATGGGCTCCTCTTCCCTCAAATTCAAATGGACAGAGAATAAAGAATAATTTAATTTGTACATATTCAGAATTTTAGCTTTAAGTGTTGTTGGCACAAAAAAGTTCCAGTTAAAAATGTCAAGGTAAGGTTAACATAACTTTGGGAAGCAGATTTTTATCTTGCTTGAAGTATTGTTGGCACAAACACATAACTGTTTATAAGTGTCAAGGTTAACATAATTTAGGGAAGAGGACAATAGAGAATACTTATTGTTTTCTTCTTCTCCTCCTTTTATGTGTTAAGACACTGGGGAGACCCCAGCATGTTTTTTTTTCTTTTTCCACGGGACCCTACAAAAACCATCACTAATACAGATCTAAAGGAACCCTTCTAAGAAAACATTGTCTTCCAGAGAAAAAAGACAGTTGCAGTTTCATACTGGCACACAAGCATACCAAGTGTTGGCTACCATACTAACCCAGCTTTCTCCTGGTACTGGTAATTAAAGTCCATTTTGCTATTTATTATTGATGACTATCTTGCTTGGGACAAGATCACAAAATCCACAATTGTTCAAACTACTGCTTGAGCGTTAGAGGTAACACGGCTAGATTAAGCAATTCCTATGACTTGTTTCTGAGAAACTTCAGCATGTATTGCACAAAATAAAAAGTTCCGTAAGCTGGAAAATTGACCCAACAACAGAAGAGTTTGCTACCTCAACTAATCACCTCTGTTAAGTTAATACCAGTAGTAGCGTCAGGAGGTAGCTTTTGGGGAGGTTTTCCAATGCATACTAAATCACACTAATTTAGATTTCAGACAGGGAGATAGGTCCATTTTAAAGGTGTTTTTGCTAAAACATAGCACAAAAGATTGACATGAGGTTGTTGTGCATCAGATATAAGTGGGGTTTCTTTAAGGAGGCTACCCAACTTTGATTAATTGAGTCAAAATGACCCCTACGTGCTTTAGTACTGCTGGGAACAGGGTTGTTTGTGTTTCTCGGTCCATATATAATGTTCATTAACTAGCCTTACCCCATTTATAAAGAACTAAGTTTGTACATTGACTAATGTTCTATCACCATTTAATAATGTGCTAGTAGAACTGATTTTTCAACCTGACACAAGCCTCTAACTATTGCTTCTAGATTCTTAGGTAAAGCGACTCTATTTAGAAGAAGGGCTTCGCAAGAAATCTGGCCATCTGGAATTGACCTACTTAACCAGTGAGCTAGGCTGGTTCGAATCAGGCCAAGCTTGGACTAAGGTACCTCTTAATTTTTTAGGCCCGGATCCAGTTGGCTCTTACATCTTAGGCTCAAGCCTGTTACTTATTGGGCTTCTTGCTTTCAGTTTGGGCTGTAGGCTTAGCTCAAAATCTCTTTTTTCAAAGAAAAGGTAATCAGAGAAGGGGGAATTGGTGGGTTGGAGGAGGGGAGGGGGAGGTGGGATAGGGGGGTGGTCGGATTGAAAGAGGGGGAGTGGCACGGCAGCAGTTGGGGCGACCGGATGGGTGAGGTGGAGTAGGAGTGGGGGAGGAAGGGTAGGTGGGAGGAAGAGAGACCGGCATGAGATAAGGAAAGAAATAAAAAACATATATTATATTATATAATATATATGTAATATTATATGTATTATATAGATATTAGGCTCAGGCTGGATCGATGTAAACCTGAGTTTGGCCTATTGCAGGCCCAGCCTAATTTTTTTGGGCTTAAAAACTAGGCCCAGATCTATCCCAAACAGTCTGTACTTAGGTATGTTGGGTGGGTTGTCCAGTTTTTGAGCAGGTTCAGTTTGGAAGATAGGTAATCTACCTCGTTGTCCTATAGTTTGCTTACAAGAAACCCAAGGAGCAATCTTTTAAAATTCTCCTTGAATAGGAAGTGGTCTAGATAATGGAGAAGTTAGGTTTGGTATAAGGAGTTGTAAGGACCGCTGAACCAAAATTAGATCTCATGCTGGTTGGCTAGCGATATGGTTTGATACGGATCCGTGCTGGCCGAACCAACAGGGCAGAGAAGGGAAGAGAGAGAAAAGAGGAAGAGAGAGAGGGGGATAGAAGGAGAGGGAGAGAAAGAGAGGGCCTCCAACGGCCATCGAAGGCCATCCAAGCTCTTGTCGAGCCCGATATAGATGGAGGGAGGGAATGAGAGAGAGAGGAAGATGCTTATCGGATCACCAAAGGCCCTCGGAAGCCTCTAGACAGATAGCGACGCCATGGTGACCTCTTCGACAGTCGATGAGCCAATGCCGAGGCAAATCCCTGTTTTGAACAGCAGGTTTGCCAACTTATTTGAAGTTATAAAAAAAAGTATGGTGAAGTCGGCAAATGCATTACTGACTTCATCCGATAAAAAGCAAAAAAAAAGAAAAACAGAGGTGAACCCCTATTTCGAACTGGAGGGTGGAGGCCCTCTTTTGACCTTGGCTGCCCCCAGCCGTCAGATGGGTCGCAGCTGTGTCGCTGTCCGTCTGGAGGCCTCCAAGGGCTTCAACTGACCTAGTAAGCATCTCCCCTACTTTCTCCTTCCCTCCTTCCACTCTTATCGAGCTTAGCAAGAGCATGGATGGCCTCTAGCGGCCGCCGAAGGTCCTCTTTTCCTTTCCCTCTCCTCTCTCCCCCTCCCTTCCTCTCTTTCTTCTCCCTCCCTCCGAGATGGCTGCTATATTGCTTTGTATGCCGGAACCGGACCAATATCCTACCGGTACACTGGGGAATTGCACTCATCTGAATTAGACTTGATAAACCACCATGTTAAAACAGAATCTCTACAAATTTTAGTCTTGAGAGGCTAAATTGTCAACATTGGAAATTGTTTGTTACGGTCCAAGTCATTATAGCCTATTATAAGAAATGAGGTCATCCCCATTTAGTAATGGATTGCCCATTGATTTAATTAACTTTTATGGACTTCCTTAAGGTAGAGTCCTCGGTAGGCAGAATCCTTCATCAAAACACATACCGGCAAGCCTTGGTGGACTGTGTTTATTAATCATGGTTTGTTCAGTGTCTATTAGAGCTAAATTATTGAAAAGATAAATCTGTGATTCAATTAGTATTAAAGCTCTGCAACATTACAACACTGACATGTGATTTGAGGATTTCTACACAAAAATTAATAAGATAAGGTTCATTATAAGAATTGGGATTTCATCGTTTGCTTCCCTAGCTTTAAATGTTTAACCTCACCAATTCTTTGCAACTCAACAAATTTTAGCATTGGTTCTAGTTCTTGGTTGAGTTACATTGCAAGAGAGACATGAATTTCTATTTGTGAGCTGCTTCTTTCATAGTTCTTCCACAAGATCAAATTTAAGTGAAAAAGGCATGTATGATGTCAGATAAAAAATGTCTGAATGTTGAAGATTGGAATGCTTTGAATTTTATAAAGTCATGCTTGAAACTGCCTTCTAGAGCTTTTTGGTAAAACAATCATATGGAAGTCTTAAGTTATACTTATAACTATATTTTTTTCCCTTGAATGTTCAAGGATGTACTTCATGATGCATCAGTGTATGGCCAGTGGTAAAAAGTCATGTATTCGTGCTAAGAAAGATGGAATGAAATTGGATGACTTAGCCAGCTCTAGATCAGATTCATATATCTTGGTGAGATTGTGATTTGTGACTTGAGAAAGGCAGCGGTTGACAACTAAATGAGGTTGCTAATTGCACCCAAAAGCCTGCAGTGGTCCAGTTGTCACCACAACTACTATGGGCCCAGTGGTCTGGTCCAGGCATCCAACATTTGGGCAACCAAGTTGGGATGTTTTGACCCCAACTATGCTAGTGTCCGATCCTGGTTTCAGCAGTATGTTGGTAAGCAAGTTCAAATTGAGGGAGCAGCTGAATCTGGCAGCATGATTAGACCCAATCCAACCTGAAGGTACCCAATCATATCTGATGCCCAAATTTTGGGCATCCTGATGGATGATCTATGTCCATATCTGCTTATAGGTTTCTCAAATTTAGTCTGCTTTCCTTTTGTAAATTTTTGTATTTAGGTCAGGTTCTAAGGGCAACTATGCAAGGGGTCCTAAAACTTATAAATACCTCATTGTATTCAATTCTTCCTTAAGGAATTGGGTGATGCTTGTCTAAGTGCATGTGTGTTTTCTTGTGGAGGGATTCACAACTGTTGATGGATTTTTGGGGACCTTGGAAGTTGGTGGATTCCATAGAGCCAATGAACAACCTTGAAAGTCCTTGGTGAATTCTAGGCTTGGGTGAAGGCTTTCATAGTGCCAACATGCTGCTAGGCCTCAAAATTTTCAAATCCTATTGCTAGTATTATGTTTTAAATTTGCAATTTACTAGCTTGTAGGAGCTACTTTGTCATTTTCTATGGCAAGATTTTAAATTTTATAGGATGAAGGTGTTCTGGTTTCTCCACAGAATGGGATGCCCCACTCTCCCGCCCTATCCTATTGACCACCCGAAGTTCTCTCTCCCCTTCTTTTTTCCCTTCTTTCTTTCTTTCTTTCTTTGTTTGATTATTTTTTAACTTTTCTTTCCTTTATCTTTTGTTCTCCCTTCCTTTCTTTCTTTTCTTCTTCTTTCTTTCTTTCCCTGCTTATTTCCTTCCTTTGGTTTTCCTCTCCCTTCCTTCCTTTCTTTCCTTCTTCTTCTTCCCATTCTTTCTTTTTTCCTTTTGTGTTCTTCTCCTTTCCATCCTTTCTTTTCTTTTTCCTTTTTCTATTTCCTTCCTTCCTTTCCTTTATTCTTCTTCCCCTTGTCGATGGGTTTTGAAGACCCCCCTAGTCCCAGTCTCCCAACCCCCCCCCCCCCCCTGCGGCGAAGATTTGAAATCTTGCTCTAGGGTAGGAGACATTTTTAGGACCTCATGGGCATTTAGTCCTTGTTATCACTTTTTAAGGCATCTCAAAACCATGCAACTGTTCTCCTTAAGCAGAATTGGTTCCATAGCAACATTTGATCTTGCATAACACCATCAAACTTTGGCAATGTCATAATAGTGTTGGTATTAGAATCATGCTTCTTATGGAATTGCCATAACACTGCAGAAGTCCCTTTTTCAAATGTGTGACTTGTGCAATCTGAAACTTCAAATGCCTATGTCGCTACATTCAGTTCAAACGACAAACATGGTTTCTGTCAAACTCAATTTCTAGGTCGGAAAGTTTAGCCAGCAGTCTGGAACAAACTTTGAGCCTGGAACACAACATAGGCTTTGGAGCTTCCAGCACCAACCCTTAGCTCTCTGCGTCTGAACACTTCAGGTTAGTCTTTTATACTAGCTAGTATATTGGGTCAATCATATGTCTTCTCTTTGGAATCTGATTGACTTGGTGTCCATATTGGCAGTAATAAGTCCCAAGATTTGCTGTGCCAGTTCCAAGGCCCATATCGATCAGTTAGCGGCATGGTTTGGTGTGCCTCCATGTCATTTCATGCTGGGTCCAAACCAACACAACAAAGAGAGCGGGAGAAAGGGAGAACCAGAGAGAGTGAGAGAGAAGGGGAGGGAGCAGGAGGGAAGGAAAGGAATAGGGTAGGGAGGTTGGTGGTGGCCGTCGAAGGGTCATAGAAGCCCTCAAATGATCAGAGAAGCAAGGAAGAAGGAAAATTGGAGAGAGGAAAAGAGAGAGGGCGGGGGGCTGGGGGTCGCTGCCAGAAGGCCATGGAGGCCTCCAGACGGGATTTGCCGAATTGCCTTGAACCGGGCAGTTTGGGACGTCCCGAACTGCACTAATGGCTAATCGATGCGGTTCGGGCATCCGATTTGAAACACTAACAAAGACAGAGCAAAGAAAGAAAGAGAGAAAGGAGAGAAGAGGGAAGGAAAGGAAAAAGCCACGGTGGCCCACCAAGGTCTCCGGGGCTCTCAATCCTTAACGAGATGAGAAGGGGGGGAGAGAGAGAGAGAAGGGAATGGAAGGCAGCAGAGAGGCTACTTGAGGACTGCTGGATGGCCCAAAATAGACCCATAGCTGCTGTGGGTTCAAAATAGGGGTTCGCCAATGGTCCAAAGATAGTGCCTCAGTTTTTTTGGATCTGGGTCAAGCAAGCTGTAAGATTTAGCCAATGGTCGAAGTAATGCATGTCACTATGGCCTATTACAGATGAGTGACTCGTGTATATCCAAACAATAATGTTTTATTAATGAAAATTTTCTGTTTGTTTTTATTTAATTTTCATCATTTGTACTTCCATTTTTTCCCTATGAACTTCTTTCTCCCTGCACTAAAATTTTAATTGTCCACCTGCAACTTACAAGCTGTTATTCAAATCAAATCGAACAACTTGCGAGCAGACACTGGTTTCAGTTTCTTCTCTATCGTTGTAAATTTAGATATTTACTAGGTTGATGACATCTCTTTAACACCATATACACCTGGAAAAGCCAATTAGATATTGCTTAAACTTGCTACATAGGGTGTTGGAAGATGGGATTGAAGGTAGATATCACTCTACAACACCTACTTCCATTGGGGTGTGTTTGAACAGTCTATACTGCATTAGGCTTTTCCATGAATATGGCACCAATTTTCAAGATGTTGAAGAACCCAATTACCCGTTAAACTAGTTTTAAAGATAAAATGGTGTAATCAGAGCCCAATAGAAGTAGCCTAAATTGGCGGAAAATAATGAGTGCAGAACATGTATAAAATTCTAAATTAGTTAAATTAAACCCGGGGATGCTGCAGTTCTTTCTCCTGCTAGTCTACAGCCTTACTTTTAGTTAAATAAGTAATGTGCCAATGCAACAGATCCATCAAGCTATATGCTAGCTTATCTGGATATCTCATTACAACAGATCCTAATTTTTTCTGCAGCAAAACATCTTATGCAATGGGACTGCAGCTCTAATCTTATCGTGACAAACATAAGCTTTTCGCATTTTTCTCCAAATATCTGAATGCATTTAACTTGCCCTGATGCTCTTGAGAACTTGTTAAAATTGAGGCAACACCTGTTGTCCTGTTTCGGTGGTTGGATATTCTGATGTGCAGGAATAGAGCTAGAGTTTGTATGCCATATCAGGATACATTTGCAGCATTTTGTGGTAAATGGATTTTTTGCTTAAAATTTGATCGACTTTTGTGTTGTTTGTTTTGTTTATAGACTTTGATAAAGAAAGACCGAGAAGATCAGAATGATCCAGCAAAAATGGCCGAGTTCTTTGACAAACTGGTCACTGCATATCGTGACCCAGCTCTGATGCCAATCAACCACTCTCAGAACTCAAATGAGCACACCTCTCCGCTTCTTTTCTCCGCCGAAGGTTGACATCTTCTGCTAACAAATCACATTATATCTGCTAGGATCGAAATGGTGCTGAAACATAAAAGAGGGTCAAATCAAGCTACGAGGGAATGTGGTCTTCTGAATACATTTTACATCCATTGCAGTTTTATATAGATATGGATTTCTAGACGCATGTTACTTGATTGCCTCAGGGAGCAAGCGTTTCATCTACAAACCTTTTGTGAAATGTTGTAGTTTTATGGAGATGATTGTGGTGCATCTCTCATGCAAACATTTAATGTACATATGCACCTTGCTGTTTATTTGGTCTTGAGATGCAACTGTGTCATTCGATTCATTTCAGACATGACCATGCTGTTGATTTGATCGGTGGAGCTCCATCTTGTGCTATGTAATCATAATGGCTATCTGCTATTATTTTCCTTGTTGCATGTTTTGTGATTATGGACCTTGAAGACGCTTCATCTGCAGGGCCTGGTATTTAGTATTTGTGTTTGTGCCTCAGCTTGAGTTTCGGAATAGCTCTTGGAAGGACGAAAAAAATTATTCTCTAAAGACATGGTGCGACTTGAAACATTTTAGAGGGCGCTGAAGAAAATTCAATGAGCTGCAACTTTTATTCTATAATGCTTCCATACAAACATCATAAATGGTGCACTTATAGCTTGGTTCATGTCAGCTGCATGTGCTAAGCTAAAGAACATATTGCTGGTTAGATTTGTGCAAGTAATTATGACTTCGGTATGCTGCTACTTTTATTCTATGATGGTTCCATACAAACATCATAAACTGTGCACGTATAGGTTGGTTCATGTAAGTTGCATGTGCTAAGCTAAAGAACGTATTGCTGGTTAGATTGGTGCAAGTAATTATGGCTATGATGTGCCTGCTTCTGCTGAAGGTAATTAAGTGACATGTTGAGAACAGATCAGGAGGACGCAATTGCTTGATCGTATTATTTCTTCAGAAACTTCATGCATTATTTGCAGGTAATTGGTTTCATGGCTGAAAGCTGCCAGCAGCTGTCAGGATGGTGTCTAGAAAAGCAATCAAACATTAGCATCTGCCAGATGGAAGCAAGTCAGGTGCAGAAGCTCCTCATTTCACTTTTCCTAACCACTTTGTTTGTACTCCATAGAACTTTCCACACCATGACATCACATTCAGGCAGGTGCTCAGCCACTTGGTGGCCTTCTACTCCTCTGGTGATGGTCTTGTATGGGAAGGGATTTATCTCACTCATGCATGGTAGCTGTTGGGCTATGACATCTCTGGGACTTACACCTGGAGACAGTTCTGTAAACCTGGAGGTCTGTCTACGACCTAACGCACAGTTCAAAAGGGAAAAAAAAAAAAAAAGGCCTTGTGGAATCTTGAACCCGCCGTACAAGACTGACTTTATAGAGCCCCATTTCTTATTCTGCCTTCTGAATGCCTCCCTAATGAAGACGTTATTCTGGGAGTCTTCATGCGGCACCAAGCGTGTCGTTCTGGGCATTCATCATCCTCGGCATTGACCTATAGGTACCAATTGGCAGAGGTCTGTGAGAGGCCTTAGATAATTTCATTTATTATGACGCAGACAAAAACAATACCCGCAGTCACATAGGACATCTCTAGTTCTTTTTCTTTCCAACAAACTATCAGAATTCTCCTTCGCTGATGAGAAAGGATGGCAACAGTGAATCTTTTGTTGTGGTATTGCCATTAGTCTTTCCCTCATTCGGCTGTGCAACGATATACCCACCGCAGGAGGGTGGGAATCTCAAGGAGCCGAGACACTAAAAAAACAGGCGAATGGTAGATTTTTAGGCACTTGGACTGGTCTGTCTCATCTTTTGGCACTAGACTTGTTTCTTATGCCGCACCTAGATGATTCCTTTCAAAAAGTATAGTGGTCGTGGTACAAATCCCACTTGTAATGCACATAGTTTCTTGTCCGTTCATGCCTTACGTTATATCCAAAATATTAGGACGTTTGTGGAGATTTCTTTGTTAAGTGATCTGGCTTTTGGAGACTGCAAAGGATGCTTGATTAAACTAATGATAATCGCACGGCCGCTAGTAATCTACTGGCCAGCAAAGGCCGCCAATATTTATGCGTGGTCATTGGTCTGACAATTTAGACCAAGCATAGACCTCTTCATCCGTGAAGTTGGCAATTAAGGCTGCAAATGGGTTAAGCAAATCCGTTACGGGATCAAAGGTCACAAAAACCTGGCCTGACCTGTTTCTCATTAATCCAGATGTTGTGAAGAAAATAGTAGACAAGTCTGTAATTCTGATCAAAGTTCGGTTGAGGATTATTGTGACCCAAGCTAACATAGCCAACTTAGTCAAACATATCCATTTTAGCGCACTTTTCACCTTGATTCCATTATGTGAGGCGTATAGACAGCTAGGTTACATAGCAAGAGTTGTTCTTCCTAATGATCCCCTATTGTACCAACCCTAATAAAGGCAAGAACCCAATTTTTTCCCAAAAAAAAAAAAAAAAACTACATAGACTTTGTTTGGTAATTTATTTTCTGCTTCTTTTTCTTAAAAAAACAAAAATGTGGAATTTGATGCAAAAAAAAAAAGTGTTGGTTATCCCTTTTTTTTTCTTTTTAAAAAAATAAATTTCATTATTTCTAGAAAAAATGAAAGTGAAAAACTTTTCATTTTCATTTTTTTTAAAAAATAGATTTTCACCTTTTCCTTCACGACCCTTTTCTTTCATCCAATCTTGCACTCAACCTCGTCACCTCTGTCCAACCATGCTAGCTCGCTAAGCCGGCCATCTCTCCATCAAACACTGAGTAATATTTCATCTGACCATGCCACTAGCTCCATCTCTCCTTTTTTTCCATCTATCACTCCTACTACCTCTCCACTAACATAGAGCTCTCCCTCATCCCCTACCATATTACTAGCTCCATCCCCACTCCCTCTCCCTCATCACTAGCTATGTAGCCAACCATTATTATTAAAAAAAAAAAAAAAAAAAAAAAAAAAAAAAAAAAAAAAAAAAAAAAAAAAAAGATGGTGGGGGGGGGGGGGGGGGGGTGGGCAAATGAAACATATTTTGAAAAAATAGAAATTAAATTTTTTTTTTAAAAAAAAAAAAAATTGACAATGCCAAACGTAGTCTCAGCTAATACTTGCCATTTTATTGCACAAACGTCAGTACTAGCTTGACCAGGCCCTGCTAAAAATCTCAAGGGCTAGACGCGCCTCTTACCATACAATTTACTCAGCTAGCCTGCGTACAAGCTTTCAGACTAAGGAAGCGAGCAGAGTCCAATTGACCAGTTCTGTGGGTCACGAGTTGACTGGATCCATGACCAGACCCAATCTATAATTTGTAGCCCATATAGTCAAGCCGTACTTGTGGGGTAAACCGCGTCCCACTTTGTAGTCCTTGGCCCAACAATACGCGGCCAAGATAAAAAAAGGGCACCCATTTGTCTTTAGCTCTAAGGAAACTAAATTGAAGCTCCGCCACAGTAGAGAGCTCTCGGAAGGAAACTGGTGGAATAACTTCTCATGGCCAGGTAATAATTGATGTCTGGCTTCCATGCCTCTCTCCAGAGGAGATACAGATGGTGATGGACGTTGATAGGCCTTGGAGCCTTGGAGAGACCGTTACCTCCTAACTAGTTCTTCACCCATGACAAAAGCTAGCGATAGGCGGAATTTTTGACCCATCTAATATAATATGATGCATGGTTAAGCTATCAAGGTTGCCTTGTCGGTCCTTCCGTCCCACATCGCACGGTAGAGAAAGCTTCAATCATGATATCAACGATCTCATGCCATGCAAAATGGTGCATACTTGCGAAATTCTTGTTGTTTCTTGAATTATTAAATTGGACATAGAACTAATAGGAGATGCTTGCATTTTTTTAAGCTAGTAATTAACCGCTTGTATGTTTTTTTTTTTTTTTTTTCTCCCATGCTTGTTACTTTAGGTCAACCATTTTCGGTTTTTATTCTTAACGTGTACTGATTATTTTCATTATTTTTTTATGATTTTTTCCCTACTCCCCCCCCCGCTTTTTTTTTTTTTTTTTGGATAAAGTCTTTGCCAATTGTTAAACTCCTTCGGTGCTCCATCAGCTTTAAACTTTCCGCCCAGCCAAATTATTAGCAAAACCTGTGACGACTTATATTGTGGCAGCCAACAATGGCAAGAAAGTCTTACCATGTACCAGCACAAGGTTTCAATAACCTAAGTTTTTGTGTGAAACTGGCCCAAAGATAACACAAACTATGAACTCCGGGACGTGGGGAAACAAGAACAAGGTTCCCGAGACCAATAAATGAATAGGCAAATTGTTAGAGTTGACTGATTCAAGCCTACAACCTAGATTTAATTTACTAAAACCCCTATAAACAAATGGAGACATATAATGCGGAGCAAGTCGAAGGCCAAGTCAAGGCAAGATACACCGAATAGCCCAAGCCAAATTATTTCACAGGGATTATTATATCCTCCTTTCACTCTCACAGTCACAGGAGAAGCCTCCATATGTTATGATAAGAAGCCGAAATTTAAGAAAAACAATGAGATGGGACCAAGCAACAAATCCACCAGTCCTTCTTCTCTCTCTCTGTCTCCACATCTCTCTCCTCCTTTATAAATACTCATCTCCTCTGATCCATCCTCAAGTGCAGTAACAAGTGCAAACACTTTGAGAGAGAAAGAATTAGCAGCAGCATTACATTGGAAACTTTATTTAGATCAAAGAAGATCGAGGAGGAGATGGTGAGGAAGAGGAAATGTGCCGATGAGGCCAATGACGGCGAGCCTCCAAGCAGCAGCTGGGAGGAGGTGGCAGCAGCTGCAGCCGCACTTGGAGGCGCCCGGCGTGCCCGGAAGCGCTTCGTAGGGGTGCGGCAGCGGCCGTCGGGGCGGTGGGTGGCGGAGATCAAGGACACCATACAGAAGATAAGGGTGTGGCTCGGCACGTTCGACACGGCAGAAGATGCTGCTCGGGCCTACGACGAGGCCGCCTGCATCCTCCGTGGCGCCAACACCCGCACCAACTTCTGGCCCTGCTCCCCTTCGCAGCCCGCCGGCCCACCGGCACTCCCTTCCAAGATCACCAACCTCCTCCTAACGAGGCTGAGGGCCAGAAACAACTCCGGCTTTGCCGAAAGCCAGCAGCAGGCGGTGCAACAACTGCAGCCGGTGCAACAGCAGCTGTATGGAACCACAGCAAATGAAGGTGGAGACATACAATTCACAGACTTTATAAATGACCCGACAGAATCTATGTCGAATCTTACTCATTGTAGTGATGGTGGTGGAGATCACATGTGCCATTACTTGGAGAATTGGGGTGACCAAGGAGGTGTAGGTGAAGGAGAATTGGGCTTGGGCTATAATTACTTGGAGGAGGTGGGTCACTTTGGTGAGTGTGGAGAGGGAGTGCACCAGGAAGAGGGAGATGGTGAAATGGGAATGATGGATTTCCAATTCATGGATGCTGTGGAGGGATCGTCATCGAGTTTCTTTTCGCCGTTCGAGATGGTGGAGGAGATTGAGGAGCCAATAGAGCAGGAGAGCGGCGAAGATGAACCATCGATGATTAGAGCTGCTATGAAGAGGATGAAGTATGAGAGGAAGGTATCGGCTTCTCTGTATGCTCTCAACGGCATATCGGAGTGCTTGAGGCTGAAGCTTGGAGGTAGGAATGGTGGAGAGTTGATGGCTAATCACCTCTCCAGCCTCAGAAATGCATGTAGGAAACAAAAGCAAGAGGAGGTGGTGAAGGTGGTGGACGGTGGATCAGTTCAAGTGCCGGTCGAAAATCCACATATCCAATCCCAATCAGAATCTACTTCTTCTTCTCTTCTGTGCTCATCTTCATCTCCCATCTCTTCGTCGTCGTCGTCATCACCACCACCACCACCACAACCTCCTCCTTCTTCGGCTTCAACTTTGAGCAATGATGGTGAATCGTCTCTTTGGAGCTCTCTTGACCTTCCTCCCATATGCTACGTAGCATAGTTTGAAGTGCTGCTCTAATAATCTCCAGCAACTCGATCGTGTTCTAATTTCATTCTGGTAGTTTAAAATCTTATCAATGAATGCATCAATACTCTCTGAACAACCTGACCAATGAGAGTGTTTCGTTTAGTCTGCAGAGAGGCATACACTTTTCGCAGCCGGAGTTTCTGATATGTATGTTATGAGAAGATATGCAGAAACTTGGCTTTACTTGTCTGCTGGTAATGGTTGTTAAATTTTGATCTAATTACTCTCCCGCAATAGAAGTAATCAAGGAAAGCAAAATGATTCTGATTTTTTTTTTTTTTTTGACAATTTGTTCATCATTTGTTCCCTTCTAAAGAAGGTGGTTCTTTGATTCATATATGAGCTCACATAACAAAGGGATCACGGTAAAGAAATTTCATGATCTCCTGTCAGTACCTCGTGAGAGAGATCATATGTATTGGTCAAGCATTCATTCAATTGATAATTTGTATTTTTCCCTCCCCCAAATGAATAAAGCAAATACCAGTAAGCATCAATGCGAGAGTATGTTCGTGGCCTTAAGGGAGGATGACTCATGACTTCATCTAATTTTTAATTTCTGGGCACGTCTGACTCATTTCTTTCCAGCATTATGAGTGCGTATATTGTTTGTGAGATGCTTATTCTAAATGAAGACCTTGACAGTCGGATAACTTTGTCGAGAATTATGATTAGTTGGCATGAATAAATGGTTTTCAGGTAATCAGGTCGAGTAACTTGAGATGCGGTAGCCTTAGATCTTCCAGGGTTTTGGTCAAAAGTGTTCCGATTGTTCGCTGCATTGTAAACCATCCCGATCCCAAAAACCTCGCCGCGCGCAACCTTATAAAAGTGGAGACTTTAACAGTGAAGATGATGAGATAAGAGCATCGGAGACGAGAATTATAGCTCACAAGGAAATAACCACGGGAACTAGAACTCGGCAGTCAGCTTATTTGCCACTACTCTACTGTTGGACGCGAGGAACACAAAGGCCAAGGGCCCAAGGCTGCGTTGTGTAAGCTGCTTGTACTGCCATATTATGGTCCACTGAAACGGAAACGACTACTAGGTAGATTTAGGTGACCCGTCAAGGAAACTAGAATGAGTCGTAAGATTGGTCACAGTGTATCAGTGGGTTTATATAGAGCTAATAATTAATGATGCCTAAGAGCCTTCACTACTAGCTAGGATATTATGGTCATAATTGTTTAGACATGCAATGGTCCATAGCTGGAATATAAGTTTTCAAATGGGCAGATTACATGAATTCATATTGGTAGACCTCATGATTAGTTTTCATCTTATGGTTGTTAAGAAAAGATCCGGCATGGGAATGGATAAAATAGGCCTTCAGGTTCCACTGCCATGGTTGCAGACGACTACAATCTGCCGTGATGGCAAAGAATTTCGGGCTTTTGGATCCTCCGCAGGACTAATTGATTCAGGTTGCCAAGGTTCCAGATTTACTTGATGCGGACCTTTTCTTCTAATAATTATCTTATTCTCTACCATCGGATCATTATCCTATTTTGCCGGCTACCATAGCTCATTGCAAGAGCTCATCATCACCGGCCTTTTTGGTATCATAATTTCTGAAAATTTTGTAATAGGGCACAGGCTATCATTGAGAAGATCTTATCATCTTCCGCCTGACTAGCGGATGTCCGCACTCTTTTCTCAGGCCAAACATAAGCTCCAACAATTGAATTATTATCGTATCGGCAATATATTCCATAAAACTAATTGGTTATATCATTAAATTTGCTTACTTCAAACCATAGAAGCACAAACTGGTACTCTCTCGCATGTTGATCATCTACATCAAATGCAACATTTAAAGAAGTATCATAAATTATTGACCTTTTAAGAAAATTTTTGGAGGCAGAAGTCTAGAATTATCTGGCTCTGCGATGAGAATGCTAACACAAAATTCTTCCATCAATTGACTATTACAAGGCATAGATGGAATAAGATTTTTTCTTTGAAACCTTGCCGAGGTCAATGGCTGGAAGGAGAAGCAGAAGTTCACGTGAAACTGCTTACCCATTTCTGGCAGCGATAGAAAATTTGTCATCAACTTGAAGATCTTTGGCCCCCCTGATTACCATCAATCATGATTAGAACCAATTTCTTATTGCCCCTGTCACGGAGGAGGAGATTACTTAGGCCCTCAATTTTTTGCATACCAATAAAACCTTAGGACCTGATGGCTTTTCGGCCTCCTTTTGAGATTATTGGCATATAATTAATAAAGAAATCATTTAAAGGGTTCTCTATTTCTTTGAAACTTCAAGGATAACCCCGACTTAGAAGCAATCCTTCGTTGCTCTAATCCTGAAAGTGTATCATCCTGTTTATGCCTTTAACTTCTAACCTATCGATCTTTGTAACATAATTTACAGGTTGGTTGCTACTATTCTTCTTCGTCATCTTAGGCCTTTAATGCCCCATCTTATATCTCCTACACAAGGAGCCTTCATTAGTCACCATAGCATATGAAAAACATTCTTCTTATCCAAGAACTTATGCACTCACTTCATCGTGTTCCCCCATCATGTGCTCTTTTAATGGTCAAAGCTGATATAAAAAGACTTCTGATAGAATTCAGTGGTCTTATTTGGGACATATTCTATAGCATCTTGGGTTTGCTAGATAATTCATCCATTGGATCTTAACTTGTGTGAAGCACCCACAATTCTCCTTGCTTGTGAATGGTCAACCAACTCATTGGTTCCCTATTTTTTATGGCCTTTGCCAAGGGTGCCCAATCTCTCCACTCCTCTTTATTATGCGCTCAAAAATATTATCCCTCTCTTCATAAGGAGCTGTTCATACTGGCCATCTTAGAACTTACCACTTAGAGTACAAGGGCCTATTATTTCTTATGTCTTCTTTGCTAATGACTATATCTTTCTTGCTAGAACAACCATTCGAGATGCATTATATCTCAAGTGGGTACTGGAGGCAAATTGCCACTTCTTTGGATAGCAAGTTAATATTTCTAAGTCTTGTCTCATCTACAGCCCTTCCACAACTCCTGAGATCAAGTGCCTCAACTCTTTTATTTTTCATATGCCTTGGAAAATTGGTGTATGGAGGTATTTCGGAGTTCCTATTTCCACCTCTAAGCTTCACGCAACAAACATCGATCTTCTCACTAACAATATTCTTGCAAAGCTTGCAAGGTGGAAGTGGAGAGCTTTCTGATTTGCAGGTCGCCTTACTATCATTCAATCTGTTCTTTGCTCTATGCTTCTTTATGCTATGTCCTTTATTCGTATTTCTCTTATTACAATCAACTCTGTAGAACATGAGTTTGAGGTTTTTTTTTTGGGCCATCCTCCTCAGCAACGTAAACTTCACCTCAATGCTGAGAACACTATCTATATTTCTAAGGCTATGGGAGGATTGGGATTATGTTCCCTTAAGCTTACTCGATAGATTTTATTGTCAAAATTAGCAGACAATCTGATTTTGCAATCCCAATCTTTATGGGCTCAGTTTATCTCTTCCAAATATAAATTTTTGGGCTCTTGATTGACTTACGAGGGGTCTTCTCATTGCTCCTCTATTTGACAAAAGCTTTGTACCATAAGAAAAAATATTCAATATTAGTTTATGTGGTTTACCTCAAATGAGCCGATCTATTAATATTTGCAATGACCCCTAGCTTACTCCCATCCCATTATCACATTGGCCTTCTTTTTCGAATGCTACAATTGATCTTCAAAGCTATTCAATGGACCAATTTATTGCCTCTAATCATATCTGGGATCGCACAACCCTTGCTCATGTCTTTAATGATGATATGATGACCATTATCCTTTCTCTACCTCCAGCATGAGGTGACTAGTCTGATCAGATAGGTTGGGCTCATTTGCAGTCTTCATCTATTACCTTAAAGGGTATTTATTCAGTTCTTCAATCAGAGCCCAATGTCCAACATTCTCACAATTTTATATGGGTCTGATGCCTTTCAATTCCTATGCACATTAAATATTTTTTCTGAAAATTATAATAGTAATTTACCTTGTAAACAGCTCTTACTATTTAGCTAGCGGCATTCTTCCAAACCTCCTCACAGCTTGTGATTTATTCCAAGCTGACCCAGAAAATTGTGAGCACTCTATTGTCACCTGTGCTTTTGCTCAGAATTGTTGGTCTACTTTGGCTCAATTTTTGTAGCTTTTCAAGCACCCTCATTGCCAGCTTTGCTTAATTTTCTAGCCAATGCTTAGGTGGAGAGGGTGGTAAAAGTTGTAACTATTTATATGACATCTCTTATTTGAGATGCCTGCAATAGGCATTTCTTTCAAAATGTTTACACTACTCTGGGCAACTTGTTGCAATTATATACCTCTTTTTATCAATATTAATACTCCTATAATCTCACTTTTGCTAGCACCCAATCAAAGAACTGGGGTATCCCTTTGCTGGTTACTCGGCAATCCTTGATTCCTAATCTTATTTCTGGGTACCCCTTCCCTTTGGGACGTTGGTAGTCAACTTCGATGAAGTGTGCGGAAGCACAAGCAGCTACAGGTTTCATTATTTGAAACCATGATAGAACTCTTCTATACGCAGATAGCAAACTTCTAGTTCATTGCTTAGTACCATGTACAGAACTCATTACTGCTTAGCTTCGTTTGCATGCTCTTATCACATCTTTTCACCCCTAAGGTATTTGGTTGCAGGATGGTTCCTCTCTTGTTGTCTCTTGGCTAAATCGTAAAGCAAATAATAAGCTGCCCCATTCTCCTTGGTTTCAAGATATCAACATGTGGATACATTCTCTTCCCAATGTGAAAATTTTTTACACCTATAGAAAGGCTAACCACAAACCATGTATTGACAGGAGATTTTTTCTTTTCTCAGGCTATTCAACTACCCCCGGATTTGGCATGTATATTGACTGTTGATGCACATCCCCTTGCTTATCCAAGACATGGACTCTAGTTGCTATTATTACTCGCCTCCTTTTTGATTCCTTGTGGCAAGTTCCGTTTCGCAGGAGAACAGTATGTTTATTTTGCGCTATAGTGGTTCATTTCAGATGATTCAGAACCACAGTATTCTAATCGTTGAACTTTCATCTCTTGTCATTCACTTGTATGGCTGCCCAGGTTCAGATGCTCACATATATGACCTTGGACATGTGAAGGGTCTTCAATTAATCTCTATATTTTCAGATGAACTGCAATATGCTGATGCAGAACTCTACACTAACAGATATTGTGCAAGATTACCATCCTCACTGTTGTGAACTGATAGTGTTTTTAACAATCATCAACAGAGCCTCGTTTTTCATCCTTCTTATATACTGTCGCCTTTGTTAATGAAGTTGCAGGCATAATCCAGAAATTTTACCTGCGGACTTTTTCACTTTTATGCTTTCTCATTACAGCTTCCTCATGCTCCTTCTAGGACCATGGGGTTCAAAGGTTTACATGCAGCGCTAACCCAACCTGCTGAGTATCGTCACTTCACATGGCTGAACCGTAGTATTTTTGTTGTTATGGAGCCTCACTTTACGCCAAGTTAAATAGAATGGGTTGGCTTCCTGTATCCCATATACCACTCATGGCTTCAACTGGGACAACTATTTCTTCAGTGAAACAACATCTATCCACCTTCACATGGTCAGGCTCTGCTTCTACTTAACTTGGCACAGTCATATTTCAGCTGGCACAACGACCTTCCATTCAAATCTGGTCTCTTTGATCAGCTTTCCGACTGTTCTTTGCACACATCAATGGTATCCTTCATGGCAGCAGTATTTTCTGTAAGCATTTTTATGCATGCACCTGACTGGATGCTGTTGATGTATCATCGCTCACCGTTGAGAGCTATCAAGATGTATATAATTCCCACCTCAAGAAATGTGATCTCATCATCTTTTATTCTCTCTAATAATTGAGCTTATGCCTCTACATAATGACACCTGTTTTTGTAATGAGCTTAAAATATCTCGCTGTTTGATAAATATAAGATCTTTGGATTTCAGTTCGAAAAACATATGAAATCTACAAGCAGCACAAACATTTACTTGGTCAAGGCTTACAACCATGTATATGAGCACCCAAATAAATTTGCTGGTTCAAGGACCAACAGAACACCCAAAAAAAAAAAAAAAGAAATAGAGAGCCTTGAGAACCTTGGTCGTTCCTCAAGTTGGTATAGGCATTACCACTGTAGGAATAAAAAAGGACAGGAAAAAAAAGGCTAAACCTCTTTTTACAAGAATTCACATCCTTATGAAATTTAAACTGCATGTGGATACTAGAAGCCCACAACTCCCTGGAATTTAGGATTTCTTCTGCTTTAGTATTAAATGGCTTATAATGCAAGCAGACTGAGTCATTCCATTCTGTCATTGATGATGACGACAAACAACAAGAACTCCTAAAACCAAGACTCCAAACTCTGGAAGCACCAAAAAGAAATTCTCCCAGCAAGACAACAGAATTTGAGAAATACGATAACTCACTCCAATCAAGTACATATTTAAGCAAACTAGTAACAAGACGTCTCCAAGGGTGAATCACAAATCAATACACCAAGTAGTCTGTTTTCTCTTTTACCTTCTAATGCAATCTAAAATACAGAATCAGACTTAAACAAAACAACCGGAGAGCTGTGTTAACCTAAGAGAAGACCCCCGTTGGTCCTGCATTTGAACAATAGATGAGCTGAGACAACATTTTCTTTCTAGCAAGGTCTAGCCCGTGCCTCAACTCCCACCAATTAAAAACCCAAGAGGACTTGGAAACCAAAATCTGATAGAAGCTCTCAAGAAACACAACTATTGTTCCAATTAAAATGGTCATACAGATTTAGTACTAGGAGATCAACGTCTTCGCATGCCTCTTCCACCACGACCACGGAAGGCTGCTCCACCACGGCCCCGACCAGCCATTGCATTGGCAGCAGCTTCACCTTGTGCACTCTCCGACTGGTATTATTGTAATCAGAAAATATGGTTAACAGATAAGCCTTTCAAATGAAGCTACCATATAAGATTTATATAACAGAATAAAGCCAAACTTATCAATGCACTACCAAATAAAATTCCGTATTAAACAGCCAGACAAAGCGACTATTATTTTTCGAAGAATCACATCAAAGAGGCATTTACATGCACAGTAAGTGTAAATCAGATTGACCCTCTGGTTCCCGGGCTACATTAGCCAAATAAATCCACAATATTCTATTGAATCATAATCTATAGCATGCATAGTGAAAAATCTGAATTATGTTCATTTAAGAAATAAAAATTAGAAGTTTTTCCTAACAGCATTGTAGCAATAATGATCAGCAATATATTGGAGCAAATGACCAAAGGCAAATTAAACCTGATCAGGGTACTAATAATAAAACTTCAACTGATATCGTAAGGCCATACTTGAATTGGATGAATGAAATATTAAACCAATAAGAATTATGTCATCAGACGTTGGTTGTGGCCCCTCAATGCCCCACCTTCCTAAGTCATTTACATGAAGCTTCTCAAGTCTCAATCCATAACTTTTAGAAGTTTGAAGCTTAAAATGCAACATGACAAAATTGCAAAGGGCAAGTATCAAGGTGTATCTCCCTTATTTCAAGGGAATAGGAAGGCCAGAATGGACCAAGGTGGATCTTTCATTAACCGAAAAAATGAATAATCTTCACATTTGCTGATTTCACTTCTACTCTTTCACTATGGGATCACAAGCAAGAAATAACTCATGGTGAATCCCTTAAAAGAAGATCAAAACATGAATGCATCTTTCTCTGGATCTCATTGCACCTGACAGAGACCTTCTCTGGCATGCCCCATTGAGCCATCAAAGCCTTTTTCATAACAGTCAAAAAGGAGAAAAGTAAGATTGATTGATTCAATCTTGCCTAGCAAAGGAACCTCCAAGGCATCCCTGAAACATTATTGGAGTATGGACATTATAGATCAAGATGAAACTCAGAAAGCAACTTCATTTTTTCCTTGAAAGAAACATCTAGCCCATATTACTCTCATCATTATCTGTGCCGACATTTATCAATTTATCAATAGTTTATGCAGCCTCAGTCTTAGAGCCTAAGCAGGCTTGCTAGCTTCAAACTCTTGAAAAAAAAAAAGTTCAATAAAATGAAACACTTGTTGATATCTTGCAAAATGGCATGACATTTGTTTAGACATATAGTTTCCCCTTCCCTACAAGGCAGGCCTGCTATGACTTGAACAAACCAATAACTGGGATGTCCGGTCTTTTCCCAATTATTTGGGTTGGCTTTATGAATCCTCATCTGCCGATATACAAAATTTGAATCCATTTCATAATTTTTGAAATATTTTCATAGCCAGCTGTCAAGCTGACATTAACCTACACCTCTCATCTGATCTTCGAAATGACCACAGTGACATTACTCCTTATGGCAAATCACGAAACAACAATAATCCTTATGGTAAATACCAAGGTTCGCCATCTCGGTACCGGATCCCATACAGATAATATCCTATTATAGTGTCGGTACGTGGTTCAGTACAGTATGGTAGTGTCGGTCCATGATGGTACAGCATACCACTACAGTACCGGTATGGTATGCCCCATACCGGGTACAACAAACCATGGTAAATACTAAAAACTCAACTTGATATCAGCTTCCCATTACAAAGAGTTGAAGAATGAACAATCCAAAAAGAAAAACTGGGGATAATATTAAAATACCAAAAGGAGTTTGAGAAAAACAATCAGCTACAATTGTTAAACATTAGTCATTACAATTCAGGGTTTCTAACCACGCATCACTTGATATGATATTCCATTCCTTTTCTTTCTTTCTTTCTTTTTTTTTGAATTGATGAAAATGACAATATTGTAGAAACAAACATAATAACAGTCAGAATCATAGATTAATATGCATCAGACTGAGAGTCAGGAACAAAGGACAAGATCGTTAACTGCTAGCGTGCAAAGGGAGCATGTGCATATAGTATCTACCATTGTAACTTCCTATCAATAATGTCATAAAGATAATAAGAGTCAAAATTGTGTATTGCTCATAATTCATTGTAAGTACTCATCAGATAGTATTCCCTTTTATAAAAGCAAATTACCTTTGGATTTTTAACTGTCTCATCCACACTGAGTATAAGACACGCAGCTTCTGTTGCAGCATTTATAGCATTTATCTGCAATGCATGTTTCGGTCACTACCAACATTACACAATGATGTAACAAGGGTATGAGGAAGCAAGGTAGATAACACACAGAATGTTTACCTTAACAACCGCAGGTTCCCACACGAAGTTAGCAAAGGAATCTGCAATTCCTCCAGTGTTGATATCTACACCATAGTTCACACCTTCACCTGTTATAAGAATGAAAGTGCATATTAGTATAAGAGAACATCCTATTACTGTATGAAGAAAAAGGAAGAAGCTAACCAGAAGCATGTTTCTGTCTGAGCTTATTTAATACATCAGTTGCATCAAATCCAGCATTATCACAAAGTTGTCGTGGAATAACCTGTGCAGCAAGACAATTGCTCAAAAGTCAAAACTAAAAAAAACAGAAATAGAATGCCTTTTTCCTCCACTACTAACATAGCATCACAAAAAAGAAAAAAAAAAACAAATAAAAGTAGGATCAGGAGGGAAGAGATGCTTGAGTTGTCATTTGGCAATGCCTTGACTCTCCACCACTAACATAACATTGAAAAAACTGAAAAAAAACAAATAAATAAATAGAAGGAGGACACTTGGGGAAGGGATGTTTGAGTTGTGACATGGTGAAGTATATTACTTGACTGATGAAAGAGTACCATTTCTATTGACTTGTCATTTAGATTCTTTTCCTTCCATAAAAGTAGTGTCAGGAGTTCAGAGTTCCTATATGCTCACAATATGTTCCTAGACAATGCAACTGTATCGTACAATCTTTTACACTTACAGTTCTATATGGGTATGTATTGAGTTCCAGCTCAGAATAGAGTATAACAAATATTGGCTCATAATACAGTTAGCCGAATTGCTCCAGTGGCTGTGCATATCAAGTATACTCTCAGCATTACAGGATACAATTTTTGAGCCTGATAATTTCTGAAAAAGTTCCATCAAAAGTCATGTCAAACAGAGAGAAGGACAAGCGCAGGCTAGACGCAAATGTGAGTCCACTGCCATGATGAGAAACAAATAATGCTGCTCAACAAATAGTCCCTCCATGAATATCAGCTGTGTTAGATTAGGGAAAAGAACTAACAAGGAAATGCATTGGCTTGTTTGGCTTCGGGGTTGCATGGTTTAGCTATATGATGATGGAGTTGCAAAGGAGTTTGTCACCAAAAAAAAAGGGGGCATCCTGGTGCATGAGGCTTTGGTCATTGGTGGGTATGGGAGGGCCAGATGCATGCAGGCTTATACCTACATGCATAGAGGCTATTTCCATGTTTTGAATCCATGACACTCAAGTCACAATAGAGCAACCTTACCATCATGCCAAGACCAGCAATGTAAAGAAGTTTTCCCTTGAGTTGCAAAATTACCAGGAGATTGTCATGATATTGCATAGGCAAGCCATCATGCCAAAGGATGCTGGTTCTGTGGCTAGTCACTAAAAAAGGAAGGTACTCAGAGGAAAAGTCTTTTCCTTAAAATGACCTTTCAAAAACAAAACAATGCATTAAATGGTAATTGCAGAAGTTTCTAGAGAGTGACAACTTATCATTAATGCCATTCATATCTATTGTAATTCATTAGCAAGACTTTTTTCATCAAATTAGATAAGCCATGCAAGAAACTTCAGTCAATCATCAGCTAAGACCAATATTCAATAAACAAGTGTATTCACATATTCCAGAAAATGTATTTGCAGACATCAGTATTAGTCGAACTTAAGCCCACAAAGCAACATAGATCTGTTTGTATCCTAGCTAGCAGAAATAGTGACAAGCAAACCAACTTTAGGCTATTAGATCCAAGGTAAAAAAATAGCATAACCAATGCATAAGTCAGCTAAAATATAAAGTATATCAAGACAGATGATCAGGTATGGTTCAGAGTGAAAGGAAGCTGCAAGCAAGAGATGAATTGAGAATTAGATTTCAGTTAATATAACTGTCAAATGAAAGACAAAGTAAAGAATCAAAGTTGACATGCAAATTTGCGATTCATGAATGCTCAAGCTGAATAGGTATTAGCACCAACAGACTTCAGGACAGAACCAATTAACTGAATGGAAAAGAGGCATATATGCCTACCTCAAGAGCTTTGGCATATGAGTTAATAAACAACTGTGACTTCCCAGCTATTGTCCGTGCATGTTGTCTCAAATATCGGCTTATCTCCATCTGCATTACTAATAAGAAGATTAACCTTCACAAAGATAACATATCAAATGATATCATGAGGCCAGAAGTAGCTTACATCTATAGCACCACCACCAGCCACAACAGTGGAGTTCTTTAAAGCCCTCCTCACAATCATGATGGCATCATGCAGGCTCCTTTCAGCTTCCTCGATGAACTGAGACAGATTGATAATAAATTAAACAAGTAAATGAGCCAGACTGTAAGAACCAGCAAAACCAAGCAGAAAGCAAACATTTTTAGCCAAAAAATAGAAAAACCTGATCTGCACCACCGCGAAGAACAATGGTTGCTGTCTGACCAGAGGGGCAGCCACTGAAAATGTTAAACCGTTCATTGCCTACTTGTTTTTCCTCAAATACTTCACAGGATCCAAGAACCTATAACACACCAGAAAATAAAAAGCACATGAAAATAAACAAAGTTTTTAAACACAGAAATATGCTAAAATAATGTTGCTGGTGCCATAGATTATCCTAAACAGAATCACCAAAAAAGCCACCTAGTAAAAAGGCAAAATAAACAAGGAATTAAAGAAGCATGAGAAAACCTCATCAATAATATTGTTGACAGAAGTCTGCACAGTTCCACCGGTCGCTGCAGCAACACGTTGCAGATCCTCTTCTGTTACACGACCAGCACAGAAAATATCCCTATCTGCAAAATACTGCATACATGCTAAACTGTTATGGTCTTGGACATGTTACATAAACAAGTAATACACCTGATCTGAGCCAAAAGGGCAGAAAAGGTATGCCTATCTTGGCAAAGCTTGACATTTCTAGTCAATTTTTCTTTCATTCTAATAAGAAACTCGGCCCATTTAACTCATCGAAATAGAACAGGGGCAAAGGCCAGAAATAGCAATTGAAGAAAGATACCTGTGTTGCAAGGTCACCAATTGCCAATCGTGAAAGAACAATTTTTGCTCCACTTTTAACACACTTATCTAACTTGTCATAGATGATATTCCATTCAGCATCAACGATTGATTGATATTGCATAGGGTCTGATAATCTGTAGAAGAACACATGAAAGAAAAGGAATAAGCAAGAAACAGTGTAGCAAGTAATAAGGCCAAGAAGCATACCTGATTTCTGCATTTTCTTTCTCTGACTTCAACTCTAACTCAATGTTTAACAAAAGGATCTTTGGATTAAGAAACTTCTTTGGTTGCTGCTCAAAACCAGCATAGGAAAATGTCTTCTTGAAAGCAACACCATTGACAAGAAATGAATCTCTCATGTTACCCCCTGGCACCTATAGAAAAAAAGACAGACTTTAGAGTTTGATATATCACTTTCTGGCCAGATCTTCATTATCCATATATGATTTGTAAATATCAGACTATGTTCTATTTTATTCTATTGTTTTGCAGAACCCAAAAAAGGCATTTAAATATAAAATATCCCACCTCCAAGCCAATAATTTATAATGAAACAGAAGCAACAATCCTGATGGATACAACTCATGGACCCCAACATATAGGCCCCTCCTTCCCCTCCTTTTCCCCCTATTACCCCCATTTTTAGACAAAGTTTAACCTGAACAGTTATTACTGTGTCCTTTTGGTGGAAATGTTATCATCTTATTTAAATAGATAAATAAAATAGTAAAAGACCAAAAGGTTGTCTGAAAAAAGAAATTGTATGCCTTGGTTGGATTGATGCAGATGGAAGGGAAGATTTGGGATGCATATTGAAGTGTTCTTACTGGCAGAGAGAAAATATGATGGAATACGAAGATTTACAGGAAGGTTTATTCATTAGAGAGATACATCCGCAATACTTCCTGTCTTTGTCAACTATACTAACACCTTCCAAAACATTGGAAATAGGATATCTATCTTCTTTTGGTGGTGTGTAGCTTAAATTAAATAAGTGCAAGAGAAAATGGTACTACTAAATGACAAGTATATTGGTTTGTAAATATTATGTCATTCTCAAAAATAAAAGGAAAAAAAAGGAATTTAACTCGGTGAAATAAAAGGATGTTTAGAAACTCTTGTTATTACTAAAAATAATCACAGGATTTAGCAGTAACATGCATCACAATAAAAGGAAAATAAATTAAAAGATTATTGAACCCAAAAAAAATTCCAATAAGATGAAAATAACCTTTTTAATCCCAATTAAATTTAGCCTATCATCATTGCCAATAGCCATGACAGCATCAACGACCATGGAAGCAAAAAACTCCTTCTCACCACCAATAAGTTTTGAAGAGAGTGTTGTGGCAGCACATTTTGCCAATAAGGTTTTCTTTTCTTCAAGGCTTTTCCCCTCTATGCTAACAGCAAGCTCTTTAATCTTGTCAATTGCCTGTGATGCATATTATCCAGTTCTTAAGTTCACAAAATAATAGATTGCAATCATACAAAAAGAAAAGAACACTGCGATACGGACCAAATAAGATGCAGTCCGATAACTTCGAATGAGATTTTGAGGGTGGACTCCATCCTCAATGAAAGGCTTCGCCTCCTTTAGGAACTCACCAGCAAGAAGCACTACAGTGGTGGTCCCATCACCAACCTACACCAGATTGTGTTGTGGAACTCCAATATAAGTCCCTAGTGTTACCTCTTTGGAATAAAAGTGTTACAGAGACAGAACAGTTTGTAGATCTAGATAATAAATTAGTTAATTACATGGAAATACAATCAAAATTACAAAGTTTAATAATTTAAAATAAGGATTAAAAAAATGCATTGTCAAAAGGTTCATTTGCTTATTTTATTGAAACAGCAGAGACAAATTAAGATGCATTTATACCTTGAGTACATCCCAAAAAATTATATTATTTAATATCTGGGGATGTAACTGTACACATTGCAGCAATCATACTCAATAACAGCGTATATTGTATAGTTTCAACTGTCAAGTACAATAAAAGCAATATACCAGTAAACATCATTGAAGAAACAAGAAATAAAATCAAATAGTCTCTGAGGTAAACAGAAACCAATACTGTATCAACATATTACCCAAGTAGATAAGGTAAAAGTGCAGTCAAATGAGCAAGGAACATGTACAAGAAAAAAGCTCCCTGGTCTACAGACTAAAACGGTCAACGCCAACCAGCATTCAGAACATGACAGAGCCCATGAGGAGCACGAGAATTCTCACCTTTCATATAAACTGAGAAGAAGATGTTCGAAAGTAAAAAGGTTAAAAATTAAATGCGTTGCATATTTCTTATAACTGCAGCTTGAAGTGGGAAAAAAGAAAATCAGTACTCAACAAAAACCAAGAAATCTGAATCTCTGATAGAAAACCAAAATGAAACGGGATAACCTAATAGGAATGAGCTAACAAACGCAGCAAAAAAAAAAAATCTGCATCTATATAGGATACCAACTTTACTGAATTCATTCTGAAAACATGATTTCTCTTTCAAATCCTCCCATAAACAAGAAAAAAGTATGTGTTTGGATTCAAGAAACTGCAGACACAATAAAAAACAAGAAGAATTTTTCATTCCCGAAAGCATCTATACAGCCATAATCGTGAAAACAATATTTCCTGACTAGACTGACAGGTAATTATCCAATATTTGTCAGGTTATTTCTTGCACACTCACTCAGTGCTTAAACCATGTAACAACTGCTTCTTTCACATGTACAAAGCACTCATTAAATCAGAACCAAAACCCTAGAGTTCGGAAAACACATAAGTTTCAATCGTTCCCATCAAAACCCTAGAGTTCGAAACTTTTCCTTTCGGTTCATTCAGGGGCATCCGTTCATTAGCACATAATGGGAAAACTTCCTTTCCTGCTTCTTTATTAACAACTGGCACCAAATCATGGAATGTTTCTGAGTTACCTCGGAGTCCTGGGACTTGGCGATGTCGACGAGGATCTTGGCGGCAGGGTGGATGATGTCAGGAGCTTCATGATGGTGGCGCCGTCATTAGAGATGGTGGTGTTGCCCTTGTCGTCGTGGATGAGCTTGTCCATTCCGCGAGGCCCCAGCGTGGTGCGGACGGCGTCGGCCACCGCGGTACAGGCGTTGATGTTGCTCACCACCTGCGCCCTCCCCTGGGAGGTGTCCGTCCCCTCCTTTAGCAGTATGATCTGGGGTTGCTGCAACCATCAAACGAAAACGAAATCCAGATCGTTATATAAATTTCCTCCTCTTTCTTCTTTCTAGTATACCAAGAAGAGAGAAAGGTACCAGCATCGCCGCCATTGGAGCAGAGGAAGCGGGGAGCGAGAGAGGGAGAGGGAAGAGAGCGAAGGAGGGGAAGAGAGGAGTGGGCGGTGGAAGGTTCGAGCGAGAGGGCTTCAGAAGAGAGGAGGAAAGAAAGACGGCGTCAATGGGAGTGCGATACTGGGGTTTGCTTCGAGCAACGGGCGCCTGTTTGGCTCCCTTGAGTTGCCTTCAACTCACTTAAGCCTTACTTTAAGATGTGTGAGGATGATGATATGGCATGATTCAGGAAGGTTTCAATTATCTCTTGTTTTTCTGCGTGAATATATTCCCCTAAGGCTAAATGTGTTATCTTTTACCCCCCATTCGCAGGTAGCGCTAGGTCGAGTTGGCCTTAGCATGCTTGACCTTGATCTAAACTAATTTTATATTTTGGATAAAAACTCAATCTATTAGCTAATCAAGTCGATTTGAAATAAATTATGCTCTAGATCAACTCAAAATGTTCGGATTCAAATCAGCTTTATAATCCGAATCAAGCATCTGGCTATTCTTTTATAGCTACGCTATAATAAAATTACTATAAAATACGAATAAAACTAAAAAGAGTTGGTTTAAACTTGAATTTTTATTTAAAAACTTTTTATTTTATATAAATAATTTATCATTCTTAAGTTTATAAACTATAATTATTGAAGATATTAAATTACACTTGAGGCATTATAAATAACAATCTACAAAAAAAAAAAAACATGAAATAGAAATATTTCAAGATAATTAAGTAAAAATAGATGAGAGGAGATGTTGTTTTCTAGATGAAAAGAGAAGAGAAAAAGATTTATATGGATATGAATATTTCAATGAAATTGAGAAAAAAATATTTAATATAAGGAGGAGGTGGTTTAGATGATTGCTATTGTTTAGCTAGATTGGATTAGATTTTGGTGATATAGAGCTATTTTTTGTTGATTCAAATTAGATCGGGTTCAGACAAGTTGGAACTGGATCAATCACGGATCAATCTTACCTATATGCAGCCTTATTCCCACCCCATTTTATGGGAGCAAATCTAATAGAATTGTATCCTCAACTTCTTTTGCAAGTGGGGAGAGCTGGTACTACTTGAACTAGACTATAATGTTTCTCTTTGAATAGATTCAGAGGGAAGTCTAAACCCGCAATGTCTACTATAATAAAAGTTCTAAAATGAATTGAAAGAAATCTGTTTTATGAAAAATGCTAGAAGTCATATATAGTTGTCAAAATTTATTGATGGAGAAAGAAAAAAAAAAGATTGAAAGTCGAGATAAAGCAAAAGGAAGAAGAAGATATAAGGTGTATTTGGTTAGCCTCTAAAAAAATATTTTTTATTTTTTAATTTTTAAAAAAAATAAAAAATAGTATTTGATAACAATTCAAAAAGTAAAAAGTAAAAATCAAAAAATTAAAAATATTTGCTTTATGTGGAAAATAATTTTTTTTGCTTTCTAAAATTTGCTTTTGCTTCTTCTCAACTTACCCCAACTCCAAATATTTGTTGAACTCGATGACCCCATTGCTCCAGGAGGCCTCCACCCTCTCCAAAGAGCAATAGATGATCAAATTGCCCCTATCACCGTAGACCTCGAAATCGATAGTGCTGGTGAGACAAACACCCTCGATGCTGATGTAGGTGACCTCAATGGCATCGTGATCGAGGCGATCATGACAAAGGGGAGAGAGGTGGGTTCCGAGTTGGAGACACGAGCGCCATTGATCTCGAGGGCGGTGCCCATATCGCAGCGGAGGTGGGAGAGGGTGAGGCAGTGGGGCACGGCATCGGTGATGCAGGGGTGATGCAGACGTAGAATAGGTGGCTCTCGAGCCAGGAGGAGGGGCCGATCGCTTAGGGCCGTTGAGGAGGAGGCTGCGGAAGGAGGTGGCGGAGCTAGCAGTGCCCCATCGGGATAGGGGTATGACAGCAAGGGAGAGAGATCATCAGGGACCGCGGCTAGTCCTTCTTCTCCTCTTCAGCGGGGGCGGCGGATCCATCATCACCGTCCTATCAGAATTGATTCAGCATCCAACTAATGATGATTCCATCATGGATTCCAAATTTCCTCTATCGCTGTCCTTAACTTCAATCAAGAATTAGGACAAAGTTTTAGGATCAGAGTAGGTGAGACGGGAGGCGTTCCAAGAAAGATGATACGAAGCGAGAGGATGACTCCACAATAAAAAATAGCCGCATCTTAGTTACCAAACATATTTTTTACTTTTTTATTTTATTCTGTAGTAAAAATAAAAAAAATAAAAAATATTTTTAAAAAAATAAAAATCAAAATCAAAAAGTATAACCAAACGCACGCATAGTGACACCTTAATTCAAACATCTGAACCACATCTTCGAGTGGATCTCTTAGACTTCATCGATTGAAAAAAGAAAACATGTAAGAATAAAAGAAAAATAAAAAAAGAGAAAAGAAGAAATAGTGAAGGCAAAATTGAATGCAAGCAGAGAAAGCCCAAAACCCACTTTCTCTTCTGAAAATTTGGAACAACTGCTTCAAAAAGCAACTTTTTGATCCCGGAGTTGAATTTTGCTTGTTATAGTTATAGAGATTTTGCGCGAAGGTAGCTACGAAAAGCAGCTTTTGGTACGAGCCTCACTCAATTACCTTTTGGCACTCCGGTCCATTAGATGTCTTGATGTCAGTTTGAGCCTTTCCCAATTACGTAGCTTCTATTAAATTGCTTTCTGAAAGATTTAGAGATTAATATTAAATAAATTTTATCTAGTTCTTTTCTTTCTCTATTCTTTTCTTTAATTCAGTGAAGACTTAGGTGCTCTAAGATTATCTAAATTGATTAACATCCAGTCATAGCACTACTCAACATATGTAATTGAGTCTTCAAGTGCAGCCTTACCATAAATGATCTGGCAATTCATTTCTTGCATGGCTGGTAGAGACTCCATGGTCAAGAACATTCAGAAACATAATATTGTTCCATTTTGGACTGACAATGAGAGTCTCAAGGTAACAATGATGTGTTATGCACTGATACTTTCTTATACTGTACATGAATAGATGTATCAAAAAATTTGTGTCGAGAAGATTCTGCACCTCACATATGACTAGTGAACTCCCTAACTTTCTTCAATGAGATGTTAAAGAGGAGCTGCACACTCTGTGCATGCTTCTTTCCATGTCTCAGTTGGAAATATAGATGAAAATAGTCCACATATGAGCAGTGTCAAGCTGTTACAGTGTGCCTGTGCTCAGAAAGCCATTTGCTCCAATACCTCTCAGGAAAAAGGAACAGATGATAACCGAACGATTCCACATCACAAAGGAGCACTGGAGCCACAGATGATTGGACAAATTGCAGTCTTAAAATCTTCAAAGAATTTTTGCTCTGAAAACCTCTGAGCACGCTTTCTTGCCGCTGCTGCGATAGCAAGTCTCTCAGTCTCTGGCATCTTTAAGATCTTTAGGATAGCGTCAGCATATTCTTCTTTGTCCGAAGCTAGAAAGCCTGTTTGATGTCCATCTTCTTCTTGAACAATATCCATCTTTGGCCCAGCTGAATTATGGGCTGACAAAGAAACAGTGTTATCAGGTGTCTCAAAGAAATTAGTGTTTCTATGAATATGGTCAAATGGATGTCTCAGGCAACCAAATCGACACACTCACCAATTGGAATGGCTCCGGCAGTCATGTACTCCACTACACTTATGCCAAAATGTTCATCTATCATAGCATGAAGCCCTGCTACAGCACCTCCTAGAAGCTTCACCAACTCCCTGCTTAAGCATACAGGCATAAGAACCAGAAACATTGCCAGTGATAGGTAAATGGAATTCCTCAAAAGACAGATGGAAGTAAATTTCCACATGCACCAAGACCATTAGAATCAAATAACTTTATGGATACAACATCGAAAATTTGAAATGCAAAAGAAAATAACATTTAAATCACAAACTCATGGTTGGAGGTGGACTTGGGAAATGCAAATGACATAGGACTTGTTTCTTTCAGCATCCCAATGTTCCAGTTAACCTACAATATTTTTTTAAAAGAACTGTGGTGGAAATATTACCGCCTGATTTGAACCCAAGAACTCTCCAAATGCTGGAAGAGGGGTGCCAAGTGCCGGATCTAGAACCTGCTGAATCCAGTTAATCTAAAATCGATCACATTACACTCTATTCTACTGCCATGTATCATTGAGACTCCCATCTAGATTTTTAATATCAAATGGCTCCATTAAGGTGGTGTCAACTCAAAGAATAAAAAATTACTCGTGGGTTGATGGTCCTCCTCCTGCATATGTGGATTATTCTGGACTAATTCTCAAGCTTCTTGAATAGTTTGTGGTTTGTGTGTCAAAGATAAGAATTTACTGCACTAATAAGTATCTGTTATTGCAGCTCTCAGCATATGGCCAGGCCAAGTGGAAGAGTTACCATTGTGTCTGGACAGAAGTCTCTTCAAATTTTTAAACTTTAGTTGCTAGATGAGTAGAACAAGTCTCATATAAGCCAAAAATTTCAATTTCCAAAGTAATTTAGAAGGTAATATACACAAAGAGATAAATGTCAATATCTTCTATGGTGCGTATTTGCTTAAATTCTAATGGATATTTGCCATCAATGAAAACCTGACACATGATGTTATGATATGAGTACAACAAAAATAATAATAAGAAGAAGAAGAAGATAATAATGCAATAGCACCACTAATTTTTAGAGATTGATACTAAATTAATGTGATAGCAACTGTTGGATTTTGAATCATAAAGAAGACAAGAGGTCAGGATGCCATACTGACCTGTACATCACATCCTGGTGGAACTCAATGTAGTCATCCATATTTAATTCTCTCGATCTATCTTTAAGCTTTTTTAATCTTGCCTGGTCCTCCTTATTTCGACAACTGCCAACAAATTGGAGCTTTGGTCTAGGCAAGTTATTGTCCAGTCTTTGAACAGCAAGTGAGAATGCCTCCAGCTGAACAGCATGTGCCTGACAAAGTAAAAGTGGCATGAAGGATGAAAGTGAGTATCAAGGCAAAAACCAAACACAAGTGCTGAACCTGTGAATGAAAAATATAGAAGTACATCATTCACAAATGTACCTTTTCTGGACGAAATTGGGAAACAGATATAATTATAGGAGATTTGGCTGGCCTGTCCAACGGAAGCATCTGCTCGAACATCAAATCAGTTGTTTCTCATGAAATAACCTTTACATAAGTGCACACTATTTAAGAGACAAATTCACATCTCAAACATCCACAAAGAGCATAAATATGGATCTAAATGATAATCATGATGAAACCATATATTAAAGCTATAATGACCTGAGGTGTAGAGATACATGGTGGCATGTTATAGTTAGTGGAGGTTAAATACAATTAACTACAGAACTCACAAAACAATAACCATTTCTTAATCCATTATGCTCGACCTGGTAAGCATTAGTCACCATATTCTAGGTTGTTAATTTGTAATATAGCTTCTAAATCATAAAGCTGTCACTTGCAAGAGATATGTTCAAGTTCCAAAGACTGGTTATATTACTTAATGTAAATTCTAATAAAGTAGGGAGTTTCCAGCAAAGCCAAAGGTCATTAAAAAACTTTAACTAGCTTTGAAGAACTCCTGGCTTTGTGGCCAAACAAAGGTTTCAAGTGCCGGCTTGCTGGGCTAGTACTGGCACCCAGCACGGGTGAGCATCATACCTATTAAAATCTTATTTTCACTTTAAGTTTTTTCTCTTTCTTTTTTTTTTTTTAGGGGTTTGGGGGAATGGCCATGATTTGGCATGACACAGCACGTCATGCCGGCGGATGACAGGCACAAGTACTGGCGCTCACTTTTAAAGCCATGGGCCCTGCTTTCTTTGGAGGAAGAGCCTTGTGAGGAAGTTGTGGGTAGAAGTACTCCAGACACGACTTAAACTCCCACATTTTTGCTGACTGTTTCATTTTCAGAATATATAATGTGAATTTTACATTCATCAAACTAAGCCCTAAAAAGGGACATAAGTGCCCTTAGCATTTGAAAGTAAAAACATGCTATGAAAGCAAACAACAAACTCAATTACAACTATGAATAATGTGTAGAAGAATAAAGTTGCAGGACACAACGGTAACAGAAATTAGTTAAGAGTCACATTTACCATCACCATGATAGAAGGTTCCAACAGACATAAAAGACAAAAAGGGAAAGAAAGCTATAAATGATGATTTATCTGCTGAGGGAGAAGACGCTAAGCCATATTCCAAGAAGCATAACCAAAATATGCAAACAGACATACCTGAAGAGCTGAAGTATCGCATGGAGGATATACTCTCCTAGTACGTTCAGGAATCTTCCATAACTTTTCAATATGAGATCTTGTCCATGAAGAATTCACCATTGCAAGATGTGCACAGGATCCGACCAACCCATACAGCCAACTGAAGAATGTATAATAGAGGACTTTGCATCGGGACAACCAAATGCTGCCTCAAAACAAAAAGACAAATCAGTTGACTTTATCTGCATGTGTCAAACAAGCAAAGATGTGCATGTGAATTCATCCAAGACAAAATCAACTATACAGAGCACGAAAATTACTGAGCCAAATTCATTCTTAACATTATGACCCTCAAAGGCAATTTTTTGGAAATTTTTACAGATGAAAAGTATTATCATTAATATTTATCTTTTTTAAAAGATTTAGAAGAAGGGAAAGTTGCATGTATCATCCCGTTTCAAATATATCAATGGTGACAGTTAACTGAATTCTTACCAAAAAAAAAAAAGTTAACTGAACATACATACATACATTACATTAATACATGCATGCATGCATACATATCTTTTTCCTTCTTTGGTTCAGTCTAAATACCATCCTAGTGGTTTCTAAAGTTGACAAGTTTATCTGCCCCTTTCAACATATGCCAAATCATTCTCACTCGTTAACTCATGTTACAATACATGAAAATCTTGGATATTTCCATCATTTAAGCACAGAAAATACAGTTCTGGTTATCCCTTAATCCCACATCCTAGAAAGTAAGGAAATTCTTCAAACATTCCAATCAACAGAAGCTTTGGACTTTCCAAGTTCCTTTCAGGTTTCCAATTCAAAGTCTCATGTTGTTTCTCTCCGAGTCTCTGACAATGAGGAAATCATAATGGACATATTAAGAAAATTTAGTCAGATTTCCATCTCCAACATCTCTTGTTTTCACCAGAAATGACAGTGATCTATAGTGGATAAGGTTTCGCAAGGCACCTATCTTCTTAACTGCAAAAATTTGTTGTGTTTATCCCAAGGATCAGGCACCATACCATCACATCAACTCTATACTCATAAAATCATGAATGAAAGCCTCTGTTGCCACCATACTGCAGAGATTGCAAGAAGTGTTCTACAAGAGAAAAGAAGCAAACTAGCAACCCATGTAACCATATTAATATTAAGTACTATCATCATATTATGCTTTGTTGATAGAGGACCATCTAATAAGAAATTTAAGCGCACTTCTATTAAGAGCAAATATAGAAATTAGAAAATTTTATTTTATTTGGGAATTAGAGAATTTTATTTTTATGTAGACTCTAGGACTAGAATTAGAATTTTTATGTGGACTCTTGTTAGAATTTTGATTTGTCTATATAAACTCATTGCTATGCTAATTGAGAATGCAGTTTGCATTATTGAGATTTGAGAATACAAAATATTGAGTTGCCCTCTCCCTCTACCTTCTTCTCCTCCTCCTCCCTCTCTTCTCTTTCCTCTTCTTCTTCTTCTCCTCTCTCCTTCTTCTTTCCTGCATCAATTTGTATTAGAGCTTGTTTTGTTCTGCGTCACATGATGTAAAATGTCAAGGCAGGTATCTAGGCAACCCTACCTAGGCAGGCTGCCTAGGCAGCAAGAGAACATTGCATGGGAGTTTTCTTCCCATTGTCCTACAAAACTAGGGCCCATAGTAGACAAATACTGATCTCATTAGAACACCATACATTTAGTTAGAGGAGTCGTCTGTCAGACTTGTCAAAGCTTTCTTCTGCTTAAATTATTACAGATTCAGGAAGCTTCAATTATGATTTATGCAAGTACTCTCCATATGTTCCCTGTTTTTATCAATTGTTGGGATGACTGATTCGCATCATTGCACTCAAATCCACTATAATTCTCATATTTGCTTGATGCAAATAAAATAGTTATTATACTCATAATCTTGCTTCTGCAACTTGGCTCCTTATGATTTAATAGAAACAACAGGTAGTATTTTCAAATGCAAAGCACAATTTTATCACATATATATGAACAAACTTGCAGATGAACTGTTAAGATGTTCTGGAAGTTAGAAAAAAGTCCAACAGCAAATAGCTACAAGATCAAAATAAGTAGTTTCTGCAGCAAGTCAATATATTTAGCATTTGTAAGGCATACCTTTTGGCAATCAGAGCATCATTATTGTACATCGAACTACATTGGCGAACACGAGAAACCATGTCCGAGCTTATAGTTGGATAATGAGTATAGCAAATAACTTTGCACCCAAACACCCGAGCAAGCGGGTATGTAAAAGCATAACCACTTGTGTCAAAATAATAATGCGGTGTAAATTTGCATAGAGCCTCCCATGAAAGATAAACTGAACCAAGACTCTGTCCAATCATAGTGAAGTGAGGATACGTCCGTTCATCAATCCACTTCCTTCTAGACAAGCGAACAACCTAGAATGACAGTAAGCATAAGAACCATTCAGATGGTTGAAACAAATCAAGAACTACAAACTAAACAAACATTTGAGTTGTCTCTTCATCAAGTTCCCATCTGGAAGTTTCCCCTCGAGGATTTCATAGAGCAGTATAATGGTGATATGATTATGAATAAACATTCTTTTAGTTTGCTTGCATGGAAAAATTGCAAGTCTGATCACCATGTTCATCAAGTAGAATGCAGGTAATCCAGACTAGATGAAGCCATTGAAAGTAGTATTATCGAACTAAAATAAGTAATTTGTTCTTCCCAACTTTGGCCACATGAAAAACTCTCTAAATCCTTGAATCTACAAAGACTCGAATATTAGCCACAACTTTCAAAATACCACACCTGAATCTATAACTTCTTGATCGAAAGCAAATTGTGTAAACTTAGAGATAGATTATTGAACAAAACATAAATCTCATCGAGATTAAGTTACTAGGCATCAAAAAAAAAAAAGCGGACCAGATTCAATTTTTAAGCCAAAGAAGAGATCTTTGGACAGGTACCTGAGGTGGGTGAAAGAGCTTGACACCGAAGCGATCGAGGGCCCGGTCGGCGAGGCTCTGAGGCGAGGCGTCGTCGCCGGTGTAGACGGCGCAGTCGACGTCCGGATTGACCTCTTGAATAGCCCGCACGGCGCACCAGAGCACTCGCTCCCCCCGCCGCCGTCGTTGGTGTAGGGATGGAAGAACCCCACCGCCCTTCGCCTCCGCCGCCGCCCCGAGACCACTGCCGAGGAGAGGGAGGCGAGTGTTAGTGCGAGAAGAGTCGAGGACAAGGTTAACAACACAACCCAGATCGTCATCGCTCCTGGCCTCTTCCCACGCTCTCGTCTCCACGGCGACGCAGCACAAACAGCGACAACATTTGGGCGATGCGAGGCGGCGACCGCAGGAAGAGAGGAAGATAGGCGACCCGCACTCGCTGAATCCTGAGCTGCCACCCGACCTGAATGTCGGGCGGGCCAGGCCAGGTTTGGGCCAGGCTGAGCCTAGGGATAATAGTACTGTTTCAGGCCTAAGCCCGACTGGCCCGATCTCAGGACCTCTTTTTCAGATCCGAGCCTGCTCCATACTAGGCTTCCAGATTGGGCCATAGGAGGAGTGCATTGGGAGAGGAGACGTGGGACGGCGAAAAGGCCGAGACATGGGGAGGACTTGAAGAGGAAGCGGAGAGGTAGGGAGGAGATAAGGAGGTGACGATAGGGCAATAGGAAGGAGGTGAGGGCCGAGGAGGTGGTGGAGATGCCAGGAAGGAGGTGAGATAGGGAGATTGGACAACATAAGAAGGCGATAGGGAGGATCGGACAAAGTAAGGAGGCGATGAGGAGGATCTTAGGCCATACAATGATGAAGATCTTAGGCCGCACAATGAGGAGACGAAGATGTCAGGAAGGAGGCAATTATGATCCTATCGATGTCGACGAGGAGACGAGAACGCTGAGAAGAAGGCAAGCACACCAAAGATGAAGAAGATGGATGATCAAGACCTAGAGTTGATACATGGGTTCGAGCTGGGTCCTGGCCAGATCGACGTAAATCCAAGCCCAACCCATTTTTAAAACTAGATTGATTTTTAGGTCCAACCCGACCTGTCAGACTGAAAGTTATGGCCAAAGCCCATTTTAAACGAGATGGGCTTAGGCCATTCGAGAAATGAATAAGTCTAGTTGCCATACCATTCTAATCACACGAACTAGAGGAAGTTCTTGTGTAATTGGCCAACATTGCATGATACTTGTCCCTGTCGGGCCCAACTCTGTAACCCAAAGATGCGGCGATGCTTAACCTATTTTACCTGTAAGTTAGATTGAGTTATCTGCTTCATAAAATAATCAGATTTGAATATAAAGTTTTAATTTATTTAACAAATAGGTTGGATTCAAATTGATAGATTTTTGATCTAATATGTATCCAATTAAATTCATATTTTGTCTGACTCAATCCGATTGCCAACCAGGCTTTAAGTTAATTATTTTATGGTAGGCAGCAACAGACTTGAATGCGAGATAATGGAGAGGAGAAAATGAGAAAATCGCTATTTTATTCTTCTAAAACTTGAAATTGGTGAAGGGTAGGGAATAGTTTCCCTCCAGAATGCCCAGATTGCATCTAAAAATTTTCTTTAATGTTCTACTTGTTTATGGATCAAATCCTTACCTGAATTGCAGTGGAACCAGAGATCAAATTTCAAATTATCTGATATAAACCTTTACGGAGGCCTGAATATGCAGATCCTCTATTTCGCATGCTCGTCGGATGCCGCAGGAAAGTAGGATGACTCCAATTCAATTGGCTTCGCAACTCAATCAATCGAAAGATGAGATGTGATGATGTGATACCTCACACCAGCAGATAGGATGCCCAAGAAGGATCTATGCCCAAGGAGAGGAGGCGGCAACAAAGGAAGAGATGTAGAAGATAAAGGACCTCTCTCTTCACACGCCTGTCTCTCTCTCTTTTTCTTTTCTCTCAATTTGATTTGTTTGCTATTCTATTCTCTTCTCTCATGCATAGATAGAGACCCTCTCTATTTATAGATGATTCTCATGATCCAATGAGAGGAGGACTCTTTATTCAAATCTGATTTGAATTGGTTCAATACTTATGAAAGAAGGACTCCTATATAAGATATAATTGCCATCACTTATGACATCCACTTTGCACCCACTCCCACACCCACTTGGGACGTCCCAAATAAGCATCAAACTAATTTTTGATCATGCTTCATGAGTAGATATTCCCAGTGCAAGTAGGAATACTCATATCTCATCCAAAACAAGTTCGATTCGAATCCGATTCGAAATCGGTTCGAAATAATTTCGAAAGGCTATCAATCCTAAACTCTTTAGAACTTTTGTACCAAGTCTAACTTGAATTTTAAACCTATTTAAGTCTAATTAATTCAGATCTAATCTAAATTAATTAGTATTAAATCCAATCTTTCATATATTTCATGGATCATAGATAGAAATTATTTATCTCTGGAATTGAACCTGAATCTCATGTGTAGTGCTAGCTAGACATAGTCAACTCTTCAATCCCGTTTGACCCATAACTGAATTCTCAATCAAGTTAGCTTATATGTTCAATCAAGTCAAGTCTTCCAGATTGGACATATAAACATAGGTCAATTTTTTTCTACTTTGTCTGACTTGTGTGCGTGACTCCATAAGTTCAAACACTAAGCCGGTAGCACAGGAACCAATTTCTGCACTAATCGAGATACCATCTAGCAATAATTTTCGATGTCCAGATAGGTCGAATTATCGTAAAAAAATATTTCAGAATCCATACTCATAGTTACCACATAATTCATCCTTTTGATCCTGGATGCTCTAGAATGGTCTCAGGTTAACTATCAACCGAGATTGCTTCATCCATATTGTATTTCAACTTTTCAAATCCATCTCATGGATTACCTGGTCAAGACTTTATTAAATTAAAATACAGCGATACATCAACTCCAATAATTCGGAGAGGTCAATCCCATTTTGATCCACACACAGACTTCGCAAGTACTTGACTGTACCCAATAGCCTTCTGTCACTACATTAAAAATCTAGGTAGTTCGGCACCAAAGCACGGTGAGTTGTTTGCAAGTTACTATGATGATCTCAGGTCTGAAGGATATTTATATCCATATATTTCGTGAGCAGCTCTTGACAGTATAACGCTCAGTAGGTGAGTCATTTGTTCAGTGACGTGTACCCTTACATCTCACCTGTATGCCATACTAGGTCACCACACTCTTTGATTAAGAGGACAACCAACCCATATGGCACACAACGACCTTCACTCGATAAACATCATCGTCCTGTAATGACATATCATTTGATCGTAAACTTGTTTAAGAACTATACGATAAATCCTCTTTTTATCGTACACTAGCATAGTTTTAGGGACTTCATCACAGTACAAGAGTTCAAAGAAGATGTCACTTTGTGATAAAAAATATCAGAATAATTATTATTCAATAATCAATAATTCATATACAAGAATGAACTCAATCATCATATGATTGATTTTAGGACATAATTTTCAACAACTCCCACTTAGGCTAAAGTTAATCGGGGCAGTATCTTATACCCATCTTCTATTTGAAGTCATCGAACTCTTTGATCTCGAGAGCTTTAGTGAAGGGGTCGGCTAGGTTCTCCTTTCCGTCGATCTTCTGAAGTTCGACGTCACCTTGATTCAAGATCTCTCACACTAGGTGATAGCGGCACGAAATATATTTAGTGTGATGGTACGACTTAGGTTCTTTGCCTGAACTATGACACTGGACTGTCACAATACAGCAGGATAGGACCATCAATGGAAGGTATAACTTTCAGCTCGATAATAAACTTTCGCAACCATACTGCCTCCTTTGCAGTATCCGATACAGCAATGTATTCTACTTCGCATACAGAATCGATCACAATATGTTGTTTGAAATTTTTTCAGCAAATAACTCCTCTATTCAAGGTAAATACATAGTCCGACATGCTTCTGCTGTCATCATAATCTGACTGAAAATTAAAATCAGTATATTCCACAAGTTCCAGATCAGAATCTTCATAGATAAGCTATTGGTCTTTAATATTTTTCAAATACTTAAGAATTACTTTTGCAATCTTTCAATGATTCTCACTCAGATCTAACTGGTACCTACTCACTACCTCTAGTGAATAGGCCACATCTGGTCTCATACATTTCATAGCGTACATGATAGATGCTACTGTCGAAGCATATGGTATTCTACTCATGCGCTCTCTCTCCTCAGGAGTTGTCGGACAATCCTTCTTGAAAAGAGTAATTCCATGGCCTATCAGAAGATAGCCTTTTTTGAAATTATCCATTTTGAACCACTTCAACAAGATGTCAATGTACGTGGATTGGGACAATCCAAGCAATCTTCTAGATCTATCCCTAGGATGTAGGATGCTTCTCCCAAGTCCTTCATGGAGAACTGTGATGATAATCATAGCTTCATATTCTGTAAAGTCGGAATGTCATTTTTCAGTAACAATATGTTATCCACATACAGCACAAGAAAAATGATCACAAAATCACAAGCCTACTTGTTGACGCAAGGCTCTTCTCCATTCCTAACGAAGCCATACGTTTTGATTACTTTATCAAAATGCATGTTCCAACTCCTCGATGCCTGCTTAAGTCCATAAATTAAACTTTTCAGTTTGCACACTTTTGACTCGTCTGTGGATGTGAACCCTTCAGGTTGTATCATATACACCTCTTCTTCCAGCTCTCTATTAAGAAAAATAATTTTGACATCCACTTGTCAGATCTCATAATCTAAGTGTGCAGCGACAGCAAGCATAATCCAGATGGACTTGAGTATTGTCACAGGAGAGAATGTCTCGTCATAGTCAATACCATAACGCTGACGGTAACCCTTAGCAACTAGACGGGCTTTATAGGTCTCTACCTTTCTGTCCCTCATCTTTTTCTCTTGAAAATTCATTTACACCCTATAGATTTTATCCTTTCGGATGGATCAACTAGTGTTCAGATACTATTGATCTCCATAGACTCCATCTCAGACTTCATGGCCTCAAGCTATTTTTGAGAGTCGGGCCTTTGCATGGTCTCCATATAGGTGATCGGATCCTCATCATTCTCATCAAGTTCAATAGGATCACCATCCCGAATCAGAAAATTATAGTATCTGTCCGGCTAATGCGGTACTCTATCGGATCTCCTTAATGGTGCCTCTATTGGCTCCGAATTCGATTCACCAATCGAATCCAATTCTGTATGTGTCGGTCTTTCCACCTCATGAACTTCATCAAGTTCAATTGTATAGGCATTAGCTCCTTCACCAAGGAACTTCTTTTCCAAAATGACTGTCCGGCTGCTGACAAACACTTTTTATTCTGCAGCGAGGTAGAAGTAGTATCTTTTATTTTTTTTTGGATACCCTATGAACAAGCATCTATCAGACTTCGATCCAAGCTTATCTGTCTTTAAACGCTTGACATAAGCTGGACACCCTTAGACCCTAAGATGTGAGAGTACCGACTTACGTTCAGTCCATATCTCATGTGGAGTTTTATCGACAGACTTGCTGGGCACCTTATTCAAAATATAGCAGACAGTCTCTAGAGCATATCCCCAAAAGGATAGTGACAGACTGAAAAAGCCCATCATGGATCGGATCATGTCTAACAAGGTTCGATTTCTCCTGTCGGATACACCATTATGTTGTGGTGTTCCAGGAGGGGTCCATTGTGAGAGAATTCTATTCTCTTTCAGATATGTCAGAAACTCACTGGTGAGGTATTCACCTCCTCAATCTGATCGAAGGATCTTAATACTCTTTCCAGTTTGTTTCTCTACTTTAGCACGGAATCATTTGAACATTTCAAATGATTCTGACTTATGCTTCATAAGATAGACATACACATATCTCAATAGGTCATCTGTAAATATAATGAAGTAATAGTATCCTCCTCTGGCACTTATGTTCATAGGTCCACATACATCAGTATGTATTAGACCTAGGACATCACTGGCTCTTTCATCTTTTTCTTTAAAAAGAGACATAATCATCTTATTAAGTAAACAAGATTTACAGGTAGGCAATGATTCACAATCATCTATCTCAAGGACACATTCTTTGATCAACTTGTTAATCCTATTCTTGTTCACATGACCAAGTCTACAATGCCAAAGGTAGAATTCACTGACATTATCTATTTTGGGGCGTTTACTAGGTGTGTACATTACACTAACAGGCCATGATATTATGTATATATCATGTTTTAATTGTCCACGCATAATTGTAGTATCATTCATAATGATATGACAAAAATCATCTTTTATTACAAACTTGTAACCAAATTTGGCCAAAAGACCTACAGAGATGACATTCATCATAAAAGAGAAACAATAATGACAATCATCTAATATGATACTACTGGACTCGAAGACGAGCTGCAAAGTTTCCACGGTCAGAACTGGAACAAAGTTTCCATCTTCAACGTTAAGGAACCACTCATCCTCTCGAAATTTTCTATTTATCTGCAGTCCCTGCAATGAACTGCATATATTAACAGAACTTTCGATATCCAATACCCAGGTAGTAGTATCATAAACAGAGAAATTACAAGGTGTTATCATATAAATACCTTGTAAAGCAACTACTTGCCTCTTTCTCTTGTTCTTAGGCCTGTTTGAGTAAAGGGTGGCTATATAAGCAGGATAATTTCTTTTTCAATGACCCAGCTTCTTACAAAAGAAGCATTCTGCCTGGCTCTTGTCAACTTTTAACGGTTTGCTCTGTTTGGGATCGACGGCATGGGATTTTTGCATCTTTTTCTTCTTTTCTCTCCTAGAGGATTGACGCCCTATAGATGAACCTCCCACTAAATTCACTGGATCTTTTTGGAGCTGGTGATCCTTCTCAAAAGTCTGCAATAACCTTAGCAAACCATGGTAGTTTACTGCAGGCTTCGTCATTCTATAATAATTGAGAAAGGGTAGGTAGGATTTCGGTAGCGAATTGAGAATAGCATCCTTGCCTAACTGTTCTGCAACGGAAAGTCAAGTTTGCTAAGACGTTCAATCTGCTCAATCATGTATAATACATGATCGGTGACTGAAGCTTCCTCTCGCATACGGGCATTGAACATTGCGCAGGAGGTTTTATGTCTTTCCGCATCCTCAGGGGTGCCAAAGGACTCATTCAATATTTGAATCATCTTCTCAGGCTGCGCATCCTCGAACTTACGACTAAGTTCATCGTTCATAGCTGTCCTCATCACGCAACACACAGTCATGTGATCATTGAGCCACTTCATATAAGTATCTCTCGCAGCATGAGGAGCATTGACTACAGGTTCTTCATGTGCTTGATCCGTAAAGACATGCAAAATCCTCCCATGCTCCAACACGAGTTTCAACTTTTGATACCAGCTATCGAAATTGGATCCGATGAGCTTGTCACTGTCCAACAGCAAACGGAGAGATAGTGTGTTGGTCATAACTGAAAAGAAAAAATATTAGCCTATTAGTATATAAATTATTTTTTTTTAATCCTGAAGACATGGACTTTATTCTAAAGGTCCTCCCATTATTTTTTACAAATTGGTAGCATCTACCTCCAACTAGAAGAATTACATTAATTCTTTAGCAGGTACTAAAATCCACATGGACTGCATTCGAGCTCAAGTGTGGCTCGACTAATCTTAGTGCATCCATGGATAGGTTCATAACCAATTATTTCTCCAAACAACTTCTAGCATTGGGTTTTACCCCAAACATCCCTTCAGTAGGCATGTGGCGTCTCCACTGAAAATCTTAGTTAGGTCCAACCATTAACATGACACATCAAGTGCATCCAACAAATGGATGTCCAGGCCGAGTATAGCTTGACCAACCTGAGCATTGATCTGAAGGTACATCATGATGGTCATATGATGAATGACAATTTCAATATGTAATAGACACCAGGCGTGTGGCGCTTTCAATGCCTATTTAGAATATTGGACTCATTATCACACATCTTAATGGGAGGCAATGACCAAGTTATCTCATAACGTTATCACTTTATGGATCTAATAATTTAGAAAATTTAATTTTATTGATCTGAGAATAAGAGAAGAAGTCGATCTGCAAGCTGCAAATCCTTCCACTGACTTCACCAAGTCATGTAAAGGATTAAACACAAGCTGGTCTAAAGACACCTAAATTAGTCACATTGATTCACTTTAATGGCATAGGTCTGCACGAATCGACTAGTGACCTAATCAAAACATAATCTACCATGTTGGTCAGGTAAGTGAGATCAGCGGGAAGGATCTGCCCTTAACTCACCGTAGATGCATCTAAGTGAATAGCTCTCAAATAAAAACCACTTGATCGAATCTGCTAAACTTACCTTAGACACTAACTGGTTAATTAGTTTCGATTTGGCACACCAGAAGATTCAGACTCAACCACGGAGACATGATCATGGTCCATTTATTAGGGTCAAACACATGGACTTGATCAAACTTCAACTATTGAGATTGATTTAGAGAAATACTGACCTAATCTAATTCAACATTTGATTAGATTTAATTAATTTCTCTACTTAGTCCATATGTATTTCTAACCCTAGATCTAACCCATTAAAAGGACCTGATTCATGCTAATCTTTTGCTCATCATATTATGCGGTGTCTTAATGATCTTCAATTCTCAATTCTAAATCATTTAAACTTAATTCAAAATTAAGTATGTGAAATGTGTGTTTCAGTTTGTAGAACTATTCTACAAGAATTTTAAGTGAAGCATACCATATGTTTCAACACATAAAAATAAATTTTCATAATATGTTTAACAATTAAACATACATATGATCTAAATTTTATTTATATATCTCATGTATCATAACAACTTTTAGATTAATATCAATTACATCATATGTAACATGTAATTCAGATCTAAAATAATTTTATATCTAAATTTTATCCTATTATAATGAATCATAAATGACTTTAGATCTAATCTAAATATATTTATGATTAAAATAATATATAAAAGTCTGTTTACTTTTCTTCTTCATGAAATTGGATCACAACGACACCTCTACATGTCATAAGAGAACCCATCGAATAGGCAAAAGAGAGATTAATCTCTTCAATCTCTTATGACCGGATGGTCTGGTGATCTCATCAATTTGAGTACTAGGCTACTAAGATCTGAAATCTAATTATATATATAATTACATCAACATACAATTATTGACAAAACTATTTTATATCATGAACATATCCTTGATCTCATCAATTATGTTCTTCATCTAATCCAATTAGATTTGATATATCATATACATCATATCAAATCTAAAATTTATCTTATACTGATTATAAAATATCAATTTTAGATTTGATATCAAATAAAAAAATAATTAGATACTGTTAGGTATAAAATATCCCCCAACCGAAGTTCTTGAAAAGAGTGACCCTCCGGAGATCCAACCGACTTCCGACCTCTGACGACATCTTTTCAAACCTCTCTGGCGGTCGAGCCTCCACAACACTCCAAAATTTTGCTGACGGATTAGCCCCCACCAGCATCGACCGGATTCTTCATGATGGACGGACTCCACCCAAGTTTTCACGATGATCGACCATCTTCTAGACTTCGTCCGAACTCCTACGGGAGCCGGACTTCGCCCCCAACTCCAATTGCAGGTAGACTTCGCCCGGACTCCTACGGGAGCCGGACATCGTCCCCAACTTCGACTGCAGGAAGACCTCGTCCGGACTCCTACGGGAGCCGAACCTCATCCCCGACTCCGACCGTAGGCAGACTTCGTTCGGACTCCTACGGGAGCCAGACTCCGCCCACGACTTCAATTACAGTAGACTTCGTCCGGACTCCTACGGGAGCTGGACTTCGCCCCCAACTTCAATTGCAGGTAGACTTCGCCCGGACTCCTACGGGAGCCGAACCTCATCCCCAACTCCGGCTGCAGGAAGACCTCGTCCGGACTCCTACGTGAGCCGGACCTCATCCCCGACTCCGACCGTAGGCAGACTTCGTCCGGACTCCTACGGGAGCCGGACTCCGCCCACGACTTCACTTGCAGGCAGACTTCGTCCGGACTCCTACGGGAGCCGGACTCCGCCCACGAATTCAATTACAGGTAGACTTCGTCCGGACTCCTATGGGAGCCGGACTTCTCCCCCAACTCCAATTGCAGGTAGACTTTGCCTGGACTCCTAAGGGAGCCGGACCTCGTCCCCAACTCCGGCTGTAGGAAGACCTCGTCCGGACTCCTACGGGAGCCAGACCTCATCCCCGACTCCGGCCGCAGGCAGACTTTGTCCGGACTCCTACGACGTAGGAGTCCGGACTCCGCCCACGACTTCAATTACAGGTAGACTTCGTCCGGACTCCTACGGGAGCCGGACTTCGCCTCCGACTTCAATTGCAGGTAGACTTCGTCCGGACTCCTACGGGAGCCGGACTTCATCCCCGACTTCGACTGCAGGAAGACCTCGTCCGGACTCCTACGGGAGTCAGACTTCGAGCTCCTGTTGCAAGCGACCCACTCCGAGTTACCGCTGCAAACGATCTACTTCAAGTTCCTACCACGAGCGGCCTTGGCCGAGACTCCTCGATAAATGATCCCCGTCCGGGCTTCTACGGAGATCGGACTCCAACCGAACTTCGACCGACAGGCCTGACCCTCTGGCATGCCGCAGCAACGGCCACGACTCTGCTCCATTTTCTGCGACGGATTCCGTGCGGCTCTATCACTCTCTGGCAGGCCGCAGTAACGGCCACGACTCTGCTCCACTTTCTGCGATGAATTCTGCGTGGCTCCATCACTCCCTGGTAGGCCGCAGTAACGGCCACGACTCTGCTCCACTTCCTGCGACGGATTCCGTGAGGCTCCATCACTCCCTGGCAGACCACAATAATGACCACGATCCTGCTCCACTTCCTATGACGGATACCGCGGGTTCCTCCATCCTCTGGCAAGTCACGACAATGGACGCTGCTCCACTCCCCGCAACAGACTCCATGTAGCATGTCCCGGTGATAGCCACGATTCCACTCCACTACTCTTCGCAACAAACTCCTCCTGACCCTGGGCAGTCCACTGCCAGATGATTACAAACATCGCTATTAGTCTGTTGCCTCCTCCACCTATAAAAGGGGTACCCCAGATACGTTATTCTCTAAGCTCTAATTTCTATCCCAAAACTCTGCTAAAATTTTCGTTCGAGCACTCCATTCTTGTTGAGGCAGAGAACTGACTTGAGCATCGGAGGGTCTTGTCGGAGCAACCCCAACTCCGGTTTAGACTTCTTTTGCAGATCCCGACGGCGACCGGACTCCCTCGACTCCAACTTCTCCGACGCAGGCGGATTTTTGCACCAACAGATACAAATATGAATACACAAAGAATTAATTTTTGATAAAATCTATTTTCGCACGGTACTGAATTATGATAGGATTTAGATCTAAATATCCATCGAAATGGATCCAATTTAAATCTGAAATAATCTTCACTTCATAAAAAAATAATAAAATTAAAATTCTATTAAAATAAATTTAAAATAGATTTTTAATTTATATTATCTTTTATCAAAAATTCAGCAACAGCAGAATTCTGTTATAATAGATTTATAACAATCTTAATCAACCATTGATTAGGCACCTCTAATCCAATCAAAATCAGATCAAAAATTTTATATAAATATATTTAAATAAAATTTAATGTTATATAAAAAATCTCAATTATATCTCATAAACATAATCATAAAAAATTTTATTTTGCATGTATATATTTCAGGTCTGCTCTAATATCAGTTGAAGGGTAGGGAACAGTTTTCCTTCAGAATGCCCAGATTACATCTAAAAATTTTCTCTAATGTTCTACTTATTTATGGATCAAATCTTTACCTGAATCACAGTAGAATCAGAGATCAAATCTCAAATTATCTTATATAAACCTTTACGGAGGTCTGGATATGCAGATCCTCTACTTCGCATGCACGTCAGATACCGCAGAAAAGCAGGATGAACTCCAATCTAATTGGCTTCACAACTCAATCAATCGAGGGATAAGATGTGATAATGTGATATCTCACACCAGCAGGTAGGATGCCCAAGAAGGATCCATGCCCAAGGAGAGGAGGCGGCAACAAAGGGAGAGATATAGAAGATGAAGGACCTCTCTCTTTACACATTTGTCTCTCTCTCTTTTTCTCTTCTCTCAATTTGATTTGTTTGCTATTCTATTCTCTTCTCTCATCCATAGGTAGAGATCCTCTCTATTTATAGATGATTCTCATGATCCAATAAGAGGAGGACTCTTTATTCAAATCTAATTTGAATTGGTCCAATACTCATGAAAGAAGAACTCCTATATGAGATATAATTGCCATCACTTATGACATCCACTTTGCACCCACTTCCACACCCACTTGGGACACCCCAAATAAGCACTAAATTAATTTTTGATCATGCTTCATGAGTGGATATTCTCAGTGTAAGTAGGAATACTCATATCTCATCCAAAATAGATCCGATTCGAATCTGATTCGAAACTGGTTCGAAATAATTTTGAAAGACTGTCAATCCTAAACTCTTTAGGACTTTTGTACCAAGTCTAACTTGAATTTTGGACTTATTTAAATTTAATTAATTCAAATCTAATTTAAAATTAATTAGTACTTAAATTCAATCTTTCATATGTTCCATAGATCATAGATAGAAATTGTTCATCTCCGAAATTGAACCTGAACCTCATATGTAGTGCTAGCTAGACATAGTCAACTCTTCAATCCTGTTTGACCCATAACTCAATTCTCAATCAAGTTAGCTTATATGTTCAATCAAGTCAAATACTTTCAGATTGGACATATAAATATAGGTCAATTCATTCCTACTTTGTTTGACTTGTGTACGTGACTCCATAGGTTCAAACACTAAGTCGGTAGCACAGAAATTAATTTTTGCACTAATCGAGATACCATCTAGCAATGATTTTCGACGTCTAGATAGATCAAATTATCGCAAAGGAGTATTCTAGAATCTATACTCATGGTTACCGCATAATTATCCTTTTGACTCTAGATGCTCTAGGATGGTCTCAGGTTAACTGTCAACCGAGATTGCTTCATCCACATTGTATTTTAATTTTTCAAATCTATCTCATAGATTATCCTGATCATGTAAGAACCAGATCTAGGATTTCAAGATTAGATCTTGAAATTTTTTCAAGATCAGGCAGCAGAAGACTAAAATAAATTGTTGGTGCAGAATTCCACCGACACCAGAGAAGCTGGAGTCGAGGGGATCACGCCCGCCGTCGGGACCTGCAAGGAAAGTCTAAACCAGAGTTGGGGGTGCTCCGGCAAGACCCTCCGACGCTCAAGTCAGTACTCTGCCTCAACAAAAATGGAGCACTCAAATAAAATTTTAGCAAAGTTTCGAGATAGAGTTTTTAGCTTAGAAAAGAACGTATCTGGGGATCCCTTTTTATAGACGGAGAGCATAACTGATCGACAGTGACATCTGTAACCACCTGGTAGTGGGCCGTTCGTGGCCACGAGGAGTTTGTTGTGGAGAGTAGTGGCGTCAGTGGGCCGTTCAGAGCCACGTGGAGTTTGTTATGGAGAGTGGAGTGGTGTCCGTTGTCGCGACTTGCCAGAGAGTGGTGGGGCCACATGGAATCTGTTACAGGGAGTGGAGTGGGGTAGTGGCCATTATCGTGACTTACCAGAGAGTTCGGACCTGACGACTGAAGCTCGGCTGGGACGTCTAATGGAGCGGAATGACTCTTTGTCTCTGCAATCTAAGAGAGGCTCAGATATTTTTGAGGTTGCTGACGAGTCCACTGTTGTCGGGTGCCTAGAGCGCTGATGCTGCAGATGGAAGTCATCTGCTGTAGAAGCTCAGACGGAGGCTTTCTGTTGGAGAAGTTCGGTTTCATGAGGAATCCGACAGAAGATCGACCGACAGTGGAGTTCGGATGGCGTTGTGGAGGTTCATCCGCTGGAGGTGTCTTGAGGACACTATGGAAGGTCGAACATTGGTGGAGTTCGAGATTCAATTCTGTTGTAGAAGTTCGGATGGAGTCCGACTCTCGTAGGAGTCTGGATGAAGTCCACTTATTGTAGAAGCTCGGTCGAAGATCAGTTGTCATGGAAGCTCAGATGGAGATTTTTTATTGTAGAAGCTCGGAGTAGAGACCCGACTGGTGGAGCCTATCCCGTTGTAGAAGTTCATCTGTGATCCATCCACTGTAGAAGTTCGACTGGGATCCGGCTCTTGTTGGAGCTCAGATGAAATTCGAAAGGCGGTCGACCGTCATAAAAACTTGGATGGAGTCTGATTACTGTAGAAGTCCTGCTATTGGAGAAGTTCAGACGTTGACGAAGTCCGAAGAAGTTGAGAGTAGAGTCGTTCGTGATCGGAAGAAGTCTGGAAAAGATTCGAAGAATAGTCGATCACTATAGAAAATCGGCTGATAGTGAAGCTCGGAAAGTGCTTGGAGCAACCCGGTAGATAAATGAAGAAGCTCATTATCGGAGAAGTCTGAATGGTATTATGGAAGCTCGGATGGTCGGGGGAGTTCGGAAAGATGCTACACAAGATCGAAAGCTGGAAGAGCCCTGGAAGGGTCGGCCTTTTACAAACTTCGGCTGGGATTATTTTATACCCAACATCAATCTCCCTATTTTCGAGTTCGGATTCTGAATGAAGAAAGTACAGAAAAATTTTCACAGCCGAAGTTGTTCCCCTTGATTTAAAAATTTAGCTGACCTATGAGTAGTAGGCGGTCAAGGATGCAGAAGCAGAGTCTGAAGTTCTGAGGAAGAGGCTTCGAGAATCGGAGGGCGAAAGCTGACGGTTCCATCAAATATATCGGAAGGTGCTGTTAAGAAAGAAGGAACTAGAAAAAGAAGTTGAGAACTTAAGGCAATCCCTGATAATGGCTGGAATCGAGAGTTCGAAGTCAGAAGAAGTCGAGCTTTCTTAAAGCTTCTTTTACCTTTTGTTCTTTCATGTATTCTTTTCTTCTCTTGTTGTTTTTCTTTTTTGGCCTTCAAAGACTTTGTAATGCACACTTTACTAATGAAATGAAAAGAAAATTTTTCATTATCTTGTCTATTCTTGCTTTGAGTTGTTGTTTACCGAGCTTCTTTCATCTTTTGTCTTGTTCGATGTCGACGTTGTTTGAAGGTTCTTGATCGTCGTCATGTTGATTTGCCCTTTTTGTTCATGATCGAAGGTCTTTTCGAGGCCACTCGAGTTTAACGCTTCCTCCCGATACTCGAGCTTGGGAGCCCAAACTTCTCGTTATCTTGAGGAAGTCGATTTTCTCCTGCCAGTGTTGGGTTCCCTCTTAGAGACTGAGGGTTTTTGATGAGAGTCTCCTTCCTCGTTGAGATGAGATTCCTTATGTCTTTGATGTAGTATATTTTTCTCTTATCACTGGTGTAGCTCGTCGCTTTCTCCTTTTCTCTTTTTCTTTTTTTTTGTGTTCGAGTGAGGGTTTTCCCTCTGCTCTTAACGGGATTGTAGGGGTGTAGAGGAGCCGTTGAGGAGATTTTTCTCCTCATCCGATCTTGACTGACCAGATCTTCATTTGTGTCAGGATGAGGTTCTCCTCCTGTTCCCGACACAGTCAATTTCAGCTCATGTTTGGGTTGCGAGGGCACATAAGGGCCGTTGCAATGGCCTCTCCCCCCATCCGGTCTCTAAATAATTGGGCCTTCGACTTTGCTCATGTTAGGATGAGGTTCTCCTCTTGTTCCTAACAGGACTGTGGGGGTGCATAAGGGCCGTTGCAAGGGCCTCTCTCCCATCCGATCTCTAAATAACCGGGCCTTCGACTTTGCTCATGTTAGGACAAGGTTCTCCTCCTGTTCCTAACATGGCTGTGGGGGCACCTAAGGGCCGTTGCAAGGGCCTCTCCCCCCATCCGATCTCTAAATAATCGGACCTTCGACTTTGCTCATGTTAGGACGAGGTTCTCCTCATGTTCCTAATATGGCTGTGGGGGCACATAAGGGCCGTTGCAAGGGCCTCTCCCCCCATCCGGTCTCTTAATAACCGGCCCTTCGACTTTGCTCATATTAGGACGAGGTTCTCCTCCTGTTCCTAACATGGCTGTGGGGGCACATAAGGGCCATTGCGAGGGCCTCTCCCCCCATCTGGTCTCTTAATAATCGGGCCTTCGTTTGTGTCGGGACGAGGTTCTCCTCTTGTTCCTAACATGCTTAGTTTCGATTGTCTGAAGGAGCTACTCCCTATCGTTATACACTCATGCCAAAAGAAAAGATATGCAAATATAAAACTTTCATTTAAGGCAAAGTTACCGGTAATACATTCGTAGATTTTTTGAGTTCCACGGTCGCGGAAGGTCTGCTCCTCCGAGCTCTTTTAGATAGTATGTTCTGGGCCGGACTACCTCCTTGACTTCATACGGGCCTTCCCAGTTTGGGGCAAGTTTTCCTTGGTTCTGTGATTATGAAACAGCGGTTTGCCGAAGTACTAAGTTCCCCGCTTTGAAGACTTTGCTCTTGACCCGGAAGTTGTAGTAGCGGGCTACTTTCTGCTTGTAGGCTGCCATCCGAACTTGAGCTGTCTTTCACTTTTCTTCTAACAAGTCAAGGTTGGCCTTGAGATCCTGTGAGTTGCGCTGCTCGTCGAATGCCACGACTCGCACCAACGGAAGCTTGAGTTCGATCGGGATCACGACTTCTATTCGAAGGCTAAGGCAAAGGAGGTCTCCCCCGTGAGCAGTCTTTGGGTAGCTCGGTATGCCCTCAACACATGATAAAGCTCATCCGCCCAAGTTCCCTTTGCTTTTTCAAGTCTTGCCTTGATTCCTTGCAACAGAGTCCTGTTAGTCACCTCGGCTTCACTGTTTGCCTGCGGATGGGCTACTGATGTGAAGTTATGGGAGATGTTTAAGTCTTCACAAAATTCAGTAAATCTTGCTCCAGCAAATTATCATCCATTGTCAGTAATGAGAGTTCTGGGCAAACCGAACCTACAAATGATTGACTTCCAGATGAAGTTCTGCACTTTAGCTTTTGTGATTTTCACCAAAGGTTTAGCTTCAACCCACTTAGTGAAATAGTCAATAGCTACCAAGAGGAACTTTCGCTATCCGGATGCCATGGAAAAAGGTCCGAGGATATCCATCCCCCATTGTGCAAACGGCCATGGGGCACCCAAGGGTGTAAGTTTGGAGGCGGGTTGCCTTTGGATATTTGCATATCTCTGACACCGATCACACCTTCTGACATATTCGATGGAGTCGTGGTACATGGTAGGCCAGTAATAGCCTTGTCGGAGCAGTTTATGGGATAAAGATCTGGCCTCCAGGTGACTTCCGCAGACTCCCTCATGTACCTCCCATAAGGCGAAGTCGGCTTCAGAAGGCCGGAGATATTTTAGGAAGGACAAAGAGTACGACCTCTTGTACAGCTTGCCTTCATAAAGAATATATCGGGAGGCCCGGTTCTTAAGCTTCTGAGCTTCTTTTGCATCAGGAGGAAGGACCCCGTCCTTGAGATATGCAACCAGTGGGTCAATCCAGCTGGGTTCAAGGCTAATCTCCATCACAAGCTGCTGTTCTTTCGTACTTGTGCACTTCAGAACTTTCCTTGAGCAATTCAGCCGGAGCCAGTGTAGCCAACTTGGAGAGAAGGTCGGCCCTAATATTTTCTGCTCTTGGAATCTGCTTGATGGCAAAGCTACCGAAGGCAGGGATGATTTCTTTTATCTTTTCGAGATATTTGACCATACTGTCCTCCCGAGCTTCATAGTTTCCACTGACTTGTCCCACCACCAATTGGAGTCACTGTAGACTTGGAGCCGATCCACTTCTAACTCTTTGGCGATCCTCAGTCCTGCAATCAGAGCTTCATATTCTGCTCCGTTATTTATCGCAGGAAATTCGAAGCGCAGCACGTACTCTGCAATAATTCTTCTGGATTGACCAAGATCAGGCCCGTGCCTACACCTGACATGTTGGAGGAACCATCCACGTAGAGGGCCCAAAAACCATCAGGGAGATCTGTTCTTTCTTCAGGGGAGTTCGACTGAAACCCTGAGTTGTCAGCTTCACCTCGTTCAAGTTCGGCCTCTTTCAGAATAGTGCACTCCACTATGAAGTCGGCTAATATCTGAGCTTTAATCACCAATCGAGGTTGATAGTTGATGTCGAATTCTGTGAGCTCGACTGTCCATTTCGCTATCCTTCCGAAAGCATCCGCTCGATGCAGAACTGCCTTAATCGGCTGGTCGGTGAGCAGTGTTATGGTGTACCCTTGAAAGTAAGGTCGGAGCCTTCGAGCTGCAATCAACAAGACGTAAGTTAGTTTCTCTAACTTAGTATACCTGGTTTCGGCGTCTCTCAGTACTCGACTTATGTAGTAGATCGACCGTTGAACTTTTGCTTCTTCCTTAACCAGAACTGCTGTGGGAGACACAGGGGAGACCGCTAGGTACAGGAATAACTCCTCTACGGGTTCGGGCTTTGCCAATAGCGGAGGTGAGCCGAGATAGTTTTTTAATTCTTCGAATGCTTGCTGACATTCAGTGGTCCAACAGAAGTTCTTCGGCTGCTTGAGAGTCTGAAAGAAAGGTAGGCATCATTCGGCCGACCTTGAGACGAAGCGATTCAGAGCTGCTACTCTCCTAGTAAGGCGCTGAACTTCTTTTATTGACTTTGGGGTGGTCATCTCCTGGATGACACGGATCTTTTCTGGATTTGCTTCGATCCCGCACCCCGATACCATGAAGCCCAAAAATATTCCTGAGGTTACTCCAAAAGTGCACTTCATCGGGTTCAGCTTCATCTTATATTTTCGGAGGGCGTTGAAGGTCTCCTCAAGGTCAGCGACGTGGTTTATTGTAGATTTACTTTTTACAAGTGTATCATCCATGTATACCTCCATGTTACGGCCGATCTACTCTTTGAAGATCTTATTCACCACCCATGGATAGGTCACCCCTGCATTTTTAAGGCCAAAAGGCATGACCCTGTAACAATAAAGACCACGGTTAGTAATAAAAGTAGTTTTTTCTTCATCTTCTGGTGCCATCCTGATTTGGTTGTAGCCGAAAAATGCATCCATGAAAGTGAGAAGCTCGTGGCTTGGGGTCGCATCCACTAATTGGTCAATTCTGGATAGAGGATAACTGTCCTTCGGACAGACTTTGTTCAGCTTTTTGAAGTCTATACACATCCTCCACTTGCCGTTCGCCTTCTTGACGAGAACCACATTGGAGACCCAGTTCGAATAGTGGACTTTTCTGATGAACCCGACCTTCAGAAGCTTATCAACTTCCTCAGCTATTGCCTTCTGCCTTTTCGGTGCATGACCTCAGATTTTTTTCTTCATCGACCGATGTTTGGGATCAATGTGTAGCTGTGGAATCTTCCTGGGGGAGAGCTCCGTCGAACCCTACGATCTGGGCTCCTCTACCTACGAGCTCGAGGGGGGAGTTCGAACACACTTATGTCCGGGGAGAGTTCGAGAACGTGGCCGAGCGTCACTCGACCCTTTTTCAACTGCGAGCTTGCTGGAATCACCCGCCCGTCGCTCCTTCACGACTCCTCATCCTTCAGCTTGAAGGCTTCCTCTGCTCGGGCATATCCCTCGGCCCGAGCCAGCAAATCAGCGAAGTCCCTGGGATACTTCTTTTCCAGAGAGAACAGAAGATCGTTCTTTTGAAGATCGCTCTTCAAGATGGCCATTGCAACTGATTGGTCCAGATTCTGGACCTTCAACGCGGCAGTGTTAAAATGGTTGATGTAAGTTCGGATGGATTCTCCCTCCTTTTGCTTGATGTTGATGAGGGACTCTGAACCTCTCCGGAGACGCCGGCTGCTGATGAAATGAGCAACAAACTGGTGGCTCATCTGATCAAAGGAGAAGATAGTACCCGACTTCAGTGCCGAGTATCAATTTCTTGTCGCTCCCTTCAAGGTGGATGGAAAAGCTCGACATAGGACGGCATCTGGCGTGCCATGGAGCAGCATCATTGTCCGGAAGGCCTCCAGATGATCAACCGGATCTGAGGTCCCGTCATAGCTCTCGAATTGGGAGAGCTTGAAGTTCGGCGGGATTGGTTCCTGCATGATCATTTGAGAGAAAGGAGGGTCCGTACAAATATCCTCCCATAAGCAGTGGGAGCATGACGGAGCTCTTCGATCTGTCGGTTCATCTTCTGAAATCTTTGATCCAGGAGGTCCTCTCGACTGCGAGTCTCGAGGGACTTCTGGTGAAACGGAGATAGGGACCCTCCAGGGGTGGAATCGTGATCTGATGGAGGGCTCTCCGCCTTCTACTTTCCCTTTCCGGGGAAGACAGGGCGACTGGCCCAAGTGGCCCGCTCGGTCGCCGAATTCTGGAACTCCGACGATGCTCTTTCCAGCCGCACTGATGCCTGCGGCTGTTGCGGCTGCTACTGCATGGCCTGCACTGCTTCGTTGAGGTCCCTGACCTGCTGAACCAGTAAGTCGAACTGCTCTATACCGACTGCCGTTGCCAGAGGAGGAAGAGCCTGAAAAATTGGAGATGAGGCCGGAGCTTGCGGGTCTCGTTGAGATCTGACCGCGGAGGCCGTGGATCGCCTGGTGGATGCCTTTCGGAGAGGTATCAAGTGGAGATCTGGCAGGAGAAGAAGGAGAAAATATCAAAGAAGATGATCGAAGACAATCCCACTAAGTACTCCTTTAAGAATAAGGGTACTGCGAAGACACAGGCCCTTTAGTGCCAATTCTGTTGGTGCAGAATTCCGCCGATGTCGGAGAAGCTGGAGTCGAGGGGATCGCGCCCGCCGTCGGGACCTACAAGGAAAGTCTAAATCGGAGTTGGGGGTGCTCCGGCAAGACCCTCCGACGCTCAAGTTAGTATTCTGCCTCAACAGAAATGGAGCACTCAAATAAATTTTAGCAGAGTTTCGAGATAGAGTTTTTAGCTTAAAGAAGAATGTATCTGGAGGTTCCTTTTTATAGACGGAGAGCGTAACTGATCGACAGCGACATCTGTAACCGCCTGGTAGTGGGCCGTTCGTGGCCACGCGGAGTTTGTTGCGGAGAGTAGTGGCGTCAGTGGGCCGTTCAGAGCCACGTGGAGTTTGTTATGGAGAGTGGAGTGGTGTCCGTTGTCGCGACTTGCCAGAGAGTGATGGGGCCATGTGGAATCTGTTACAGAGAGTGGAGTGGGGTAGTGGCCATTGTCGTGACTTGCCAGAGAGTTTGGGCCTGACGGCTAAAGCTCGCTGGGACGTCTGATAGAGTGGAATGGCTCTCTGTCTCTGCAATCTAAGAGAGGCTCGGATATTTTTGAGGTTGCTGACGAGTCCACTATTGTCGGGTGCCTAGAGCGCTGATGCTGCAGACAGAAGTCATCTGCTGTAGAAGCTCGGACGGGGGCTTTCTGTTGGAGAAGTCCAATTTCATAAGAAATCCGACAGAAGGTCGACCGACAGTGAAGTTCGGATGGCGTTGTGGAGGTTCGCCTGCTGGAGGAGTCTTGAGGACACTGTGGAAGGTCGAACATTGGAGGAGTCTGGGATTCAATTCTGTTGTAGAAGTTCAGACGGAGTCCGGCTCTCATAAAGTCTGGATGAAGTCCGCTTATTGTAGAAGCTCGATCGAAGATCAGTTGTCGTGGAAGCTCGGATGGAGATTTCTTATTGTAGAAGCTCGGAGTAGAGATCCGACTGGTGGAGTCTGTCCCGTTGTAGAAGTTCGTCTGTGATCCATCCACTATAGAAGTTCGGCTAGGATCCGGCTCTTGTTGGAGCTCGGATGAAATCTGGAAGGTGGTCGACCACCATAGAAACTTGGATGGAGTCTGATTACTTTAGAAGTCCTACTATTGGAGAAGCTCGAACGTCGACGAAGTCCAAAAGAAGTTCGGAGTAGAGTCGTTCGTAGCCGGAAGAAGTCTGGAAGAGATTCGGAGAATAGTCGATGACTATAGAAAATCGACTGATAGTGAAGCTCGAAAAGTGCTTGGAGCAGCCCGGTAGATGAATGGAGGAGCTCATTATCGGAGAAGTCCGAATGGTATTATGGATGCTCGAATGGTCGAGGGAGTTCGAAAAGACGCCACACAAGGTCGGAAGCCGGAAAAGCCCTGGAAGGGTCGGCCTTTTACGAACTTCGACTGGGGTTATTTTATACCCAACATAAATCAAAATTTATTTTCTAAAATCAGAGAATCCCTAGATCTAAGATTCTATTACATGATTATTACATAGCATTAAATCAAAAATTAAAATATATAGAGCATGAACTACATGTTGATCATATCAATATGTTTCTATACTACATCTAATGTATGTATTAAACAATAGATCAGATCTATTACCTTGCAAGTTAGACGTTCTAACCTTGCTGATCCGGGCTTGAGGATGATGTTGCGAGCCGCACACATGTCTGATCTCTAGAAATCATCCACACGAGCTCACGAATCTCGATCAGAAGTCCCGCTCCAGGAAATCAGCACAGTATGCTAGTACTGCGCTGATCCCTTCTTCGATGGTTGATCAGGTGCCTCCTTCTTTTTGATTTGGACTCTTCCAAAGATGAGAAGTAGGATGAGGAGTTTCAGATCTGTGACACTCTCAAGAAACTCAAGATGGAGGAAGGGAAGAGATGAAACTAACAACCCTAGAAGAAGACCCTCTTCTTCTTCTCTTTACTCTCTCCTAGACACCCTATCTTGTGTCTATTATATCTCCACGATCCAAAGGTATTTCTCTCTGATTTTTGGATGCCCCAAAGGTCTCTTAAATCTCTATATTCTTCAAAAATTTTATAAAGAAACTCATTTTATATAGAGAGATATGATAGAGTCCTTGTCTAGGTCAAATACCTAGTCAAGGCTTATCCAAACATGGCAAGATAAGGGATGCCCAACTCTTGGGTGCCACATCCTTATTTTTGTGCATGGACCACCAGCAAAGGGTGCACAATATGTGCCCTAAAAGTCACAAAAATTCAAAAAAAAATTGGATAAATTCGGTGCAAAAAAAAAAAAGAGTTTTGGATTTCTAAAACTCTATCTCATAGAATTTGAAATTCAAACTTATTCCTACTTTGATTTGATCCACAACCACTTTTCATGTATGAAAAAAGAGAGAAAACCTTTTGAACATGGAAAAGACCTGGGAGAGGGCTTTTGTCGCACAAAATAAGAGGAGATTGGCATGGAATAAGAGAGAGGGCGTGGGGGGGCTTATGTGGCGCAAGGTGGAATCCTAGTCTTACTAGGATTCTATCTTATGACTTGTTTTAATTTGGTTTCTCAAACCAAATCAAACCAAAATTAGATCAACCCAATTAAAATAGGTCTTAATCCAATTAAAAATCTAATTTAATCAAATTAAATTAGATTTAAATTTGATTTAATTTTTTAATCAAATTAAAAATTAGGTTGACCCAAGTCCTAATTAAACTAGTATTAGTTTGTTTCTTGCACTTGGCTTATCCAATAAACTAATTGGACTTGATCCAATCAAGCCCAAACCAAATCTAATTAAATCATATTCAATTAGACTTAATCTTAGCCTATTGACTTAATCAAATTAAGCCAATTAGCAATCGATTTACTAATCGATCCTCCTGCAACACTTGCACTAGGTTAAATGTCAATCATATTGATCATTTAACCCTAGAATGATTCTTAATCGTTGATCAACCATCCGATCAGATCATGAACTCTAATGTGTGTGACTTTATAGATCCGAATCTAAGTCGATAGTACAGAAATAAATTTTTATACCAATCGAAGTGACCATCTAGCAATGGTACCCGACGACTGGATAGGTCGAATGTGTAGAACAACATCCTTAGAACCCATGCGGATATAGTTTTCAATATAATTCATCCCCTTGACCAAAATGATCATAGGATACCTCAGAGTTCAACTGTCAACTCTGATCATGTTGTCCACATTATATTTCAAAATATCAAATCCATCTGATGGATTATCCTGGCCAAGGTTTTGCTAAATTGAAATACAGTGACTCATTCTTCTCCAACTCTTGGAGTGGTCAATCCCATCTCGATCACACTCTGACTTCGCAAGTACTTGACTCTGCCCAGAAGTCTTCCGTCATTGAATTAGAAATTCAGTTAGTCCAATACCAAAGTACAGTGAGTTGCTTGCAAGTCACTAAGGTGATTTCAGGTCTAAGGGATACTTATATCTATATCCCTTCAGAGACATTCTCGACAGCAGAATGCTCTGGAGTTGGTCACGTTCAATGATGATATACCCTTATATCTCATCTGTATGCCATACCAGTGTCTCCACACTCCTTGGTTAAGAGGACAACCAACCCATATGGCCTACAGTGACCTATGCTCGATAGAAGCTGTCATCCTTATTAATAGCCTATTATTTGATCGTGAACAGTTTTAAGGACTAATCGATAAATTCTCTCTTTATCAAACTTAAACAGTCCTAAGGACTTCATCATAACAACGGAGTTCATTAGAAGATGAAAGCTTATGATAAAAATGCCAAATATATTTTATTTATTAACAAATCAATTACAATACTTGGTTGCTCAACCGTCAACAGCTTAACGATTGACTTTTGGGATATATTTTTTAATAGATCAAGACTTTACTAAATTAAAATATAGTGATACATCAACTCCAATAATCTGGAGGGATCAATCCTATCTTGATCCATATACAGACTTTGTAAGTACTTGACTATACCCAGTAGCCTTCCGTCATTGCATTAAAAATCTAGGTAGTTCGGCATCAAAGCACAGTGAGTTGTTTGCAAGTCACTATGGTGATCTCAGGTCTGAAGGATATTTATACCCACATATTTCATGAGTAGCTCTTGACAGCAGAACGCTCAGCAGGTGAGTCACTTGTTCAGTGATAATGTACCCTTATATCTCGCCTGTATGCCATATCAGTGTCATCACACTCCTTGATTAAGAGGACAACCAATCCATATGGCATACAACGACCTTCACTCGATAAACATCATCGTCCCATAATGACGTATCATTTGGTCGCGAACTTGTTTAAGAACTATATGATAAATCCTCTCTTTATCGTACACTAGCATAGTTCTAGGGACTTCATCACAGTACAAGAGTTCAAGAAAGATGTCACTTTGTGATGAAAAATATCAGAATAATTATTATTTAATAATCAATAATTCATATACAAGGATTAACTCAATCGTCATACGATTAATTTTATGATACAATTTCCAACAATTGGGATTAAGAAGTCATCCACTTGTTGACCGCCATCTTGGCCTCGATCAATTAGGTCCTCGACAATTAGAGTTCGGACTTTAGTAGGCATGGAAACAAGAGGTTGGTTTCAGCTGGCCTAAGAAAATCAGACATGGTGATAAGAACTAGTGTGTTTACAAAGTCACCTTATGAATGGCAGCTCAGACCTCGGTCTTGATCGAGGTGCTTGGACCTCGGCCTTGACCAAGCTGCTCGAGCTTATGCCTTAGACACAGATGAGGTACTTTGAGGTCGGTTGAGGCCAACCCAAGCAAGATGCATAAAAAGCAGTAGCCTCCATTTGAAAAGTTCACCATCTTCATAACTCTGGAAAGTCAAGATAAAGAAGAAGATCACTAAAATTAGAACACACTTCGAATAGAAACTGAAAGCTGGTTCTACATTGCAAACATGAAAATAATCACCGTCAGCTTGATCCACGTGCAATAATCAAAAATCGGTTAGTCTCCTAAGCATGCACAACTCTAGTTACTCCTTTATAAATAAAGAGGCATAAGGACCCCCAAGATAAGCTCTCAACATAATACTCTCTCATTCTCCTTATTTTTCATCTCTTAATTTGAGCGTCAGAGGGTTCTCACCAAAAAATTCTTTGGCTAAGACTTTTTACAGGTCATAGGTTGGCTCTCAGAGATCGCCGCCTCAGCACAACTTCATCACCTCAATCGACGAAATCAGTTCCGACCTCAGGCATAGGATTTGAAAATAATAATTATGATCTAAGATGGTTTCGCACAAATTTCTAAAATGTGAATTCCTTGATTTTGAACAAAAGTGGATTTTGTTAAAAAAAAATCCACTTCATAATTGATTTTGCAAAAAAAGCTGACTTTTTTTGGCAATTCATCCATATTGAGCCTTTCCTAAGCTATATTACCCCACCACATATCTAGCAAGGGATTTCTTTAACATGGTGACCAAAATACTCAATCCTAAAAATCGAGGTTAGCTTTACAATACATAGGAGGTCACAAGGGGAAGAAGAGGCAGCAACTGTGTAAAGTTGAGTTAAGGCTCATGAGAAGGATGAAATCTTAGATGGCAGCAATGAAAATGGAGGTGACATTAGAAATTAGCTGGGCTTGGTGAGGGTGTCATGGGAAGGATGGTGATGTTTGTAGAGGCATCAAAGTGGTGAAAAATGGGGTCGGGGAGGTAGGTATTGTTCTTATGTTTGGCGGCAAGGCTGACCCAGGCGAAAGGATGAGGTAACTAGGGTGGTGAGCAAGGAAGGAGAGGAGGAGGGTGTTGGCTTGGGTAGTTCAAAGATCGAGTAGATGTTGAGGCTAATAAAAGGATAGTGGTGAGTTTTGGAAGATATATCATCTGCATTGATATATATATATATATATATATATATATATATATATAAATATAAAGAGAAAGGGAGGGGGTGGGGTCCGATTAGGCTTTAGTGGATCAGATTTGGATAAAAATTTGATCGACTTCTCTACCATCTGGTCTGTATGGATCTTCATGTGGGGAGAAAAAAAGTTAAAGGCCATTTTTTTCATCCATTTATATTTTGAAAGAATATAAAAAAAAATTATGCTATTAACATAGATGGGATGAAAAAAAATATAAAAAATTAAGCTATTAATATAGATGGGATAAAAAAAAATAAAAAGGATAAATTATTAATGTAGATGGGATGAAAGAATATAGAAAAATCAAGCTATTAATATGGATAGATGAAAAAGTATAAACAAACTAAGCCATTAATATGGATGGGATGAAAAAATATTAAAAAATATGTCATTAATACAGATGGGATGGGGTTGGGCTCCAGGTTATATTTATTCTGGAGTATTTTAATTTATCTTATAAAGATTATATTTATTTTGTAATATTTTTATTTATTCTATTAGTATTTATTTTGAACTTGTTTGCATTTATTCTAAACTGATTTATGTTTATTTTTGAAAGTGTTTGTGTTTATTTCATTCGAAATTTGTGTTTGTTCTATATAGTTTGTATTTATTATGAGGATAAAAAGTGACATGTCCCATCCATATTAATCATAGGATAGGCTACTTTCCATCCCTCCCTCCGTAATAAACATAAATACTGTACGACAAACATAAATTTCTGATAGAATAAATATAAATCCTTTTAGAGTAAATACAAATATATCTAGAATAAATACAAATGAGTTCAAAATAAATACAAACACTCCAAAATAAATAAAAAATTTATAAAATAAATAGAAATTCATTAGAATAAACACAAACTCAATCTCACCCCATCCCATCAACATTAATGGCCTATTTTTTTATATTTTTATGTCCCATCTATATATGTATATATATATATGTATATATATATATATATATATATATGTATGTATATATATATATGTATGTATATATATATATGTATGTATATATATATATATATATGTATATATATATATATGTATATATATATATATATATGTATATATATATATATGTATATATATATATATGTATATATATATATATATGTATATATATATATATATATATATATATATATATATCTCCATTAGTGGTAATGGAGACAGCGGCACTGACAGCGATGGTGGTCATAGCTATGACGATAATGATAGTGACAACAATATTGATGGTGGTAGAGATAATGCTAATGGAGACGATGACGACAATATAGGTCTTGTCAATGATAATGGAAAAAAAAAATAAGTTTTTATTATTTAAAATAGTAAAAATAAAAATTTTTTACTTTCATTTTTTATAAATAATAGAAATGACTTTCAAAAATAAAATAAAAATAATAGCACCAAATATATTTTTATCTTAACTTTGATGATTTTATTTGTAAAATAAGAAAATAAGAAATAAAAGTGATGCTAACGATATCCTTAACCTCTCTTGGATGAGGATCATCTTATAATTTGTAGAGATAGGGATATAATACACTACTAGTCTAGGCATTCTTTCATGCCTTATTCTTTTTTCTAATAGAATAAATATAAATTCTTTCAAAATAAATACAAACTTATCTAGAATAAATATAACTGAGTCTAAAATAATTATAAATACTCCAAAATAAACACAAAATCTAGAGAATAAATGCAAACTCAATCTCACACCTCGATCCCATCCACATCAATGACCTATTTTTTTATATTTTTTTGTACCATATATATATATATATATTATTGGCTTGATTTTTTTATATTTTTTTAACATCAAATTGATGAAAGAGTGTCCGTTAACTTTTATTTTGCTGTATGGAGATCTATGCAACTTGGAGGGATCGGACAACGAGAAACTCGACTAAATTTGACTTCAAATCTGATTGATCTTATTCTAGTCTACCTCTATATATATATATGTGTGTGTGTGTGTGTGTGTGTGTATGCATGTGTGTGTATATATATACACACACATACATATATATATACATACATACATAAGGTTTGCTTTTTTTGGTTACACCAAAACTTAAGTGAACTCATATGTCTTGTAGAAACCAAAGCTTCTTTTACTATATTAAAGATTATACTTAGCTTAGAAGTTAACCCATCCTTTGTATATATCACTACAAAAAAAATTTATTTTTTTATGGCAAAAAAAATTGTCACAAAAATTTTATTTTTTGTCACTAAAATCTTTTGCTATGAAAAAAAATTCATCGCAGAATTGTTGCTAAAGCCTAGTCGTAATAAGTCAAGACTGACATTTTGCGACAAAACTTATTTTATCGTAAAAAATATACTTTTAGCAACAAAATAGCATTTTGTTACAAAAAAAATCTCATCTAGTAACAAATATTTTATCACAAAAAAGTATAAAATTTTATCATAAAAAATATTTCCATTGCTAAAAATAGTAAGATTTATTTTATATGCATTATTAAGTGATAAAAATTTTTTGTCACTGAAAATCTAGCTTTGTGAGAAAATATGTTGTTGCTAAAAATTCTACTTTGCAATAAAATATTTTATCATAATAGATTCTTGAGTATAAATTTTATGCAATAAAATATTTTTATCACTAAAAGTTGAATATTAGAACAATATATTTTTATCACGATAGAATTTTTAGTAAAATAGGATACACACTTTAAGCAACAAAATATTTTGTCATCAAAAAAGTAGTTTTAATGATAAAATATTTTATCACAAAAAGTTAATTTGTAATTTAGAAATAATTTATAGTGATAAAATTTATTGTCATAAAAAATTAATATGTTAGTAAAATATTTTTTAGTGATAAAATTTATCGTCACAAAATATAATCTATCATTAAAAAATAATTTTAGTAATAAAATTTATTGTCACAGAAAGTTAACCTGCCATTAGTGGCAAAATTTATTGTCATAAAAGAATTAATCTGCTATTTTTTCTTCAAATAAGAAAAAAATATACTAAAATTTAAATTAATTAATCTATTCATAATAATTCAAATATTCTTCAAATATATAGTCATATAAAGATTCCAATATATTCCTCCATATATCATCTTTATAACAAAAGTTCATAAATAAAATGATAGATCTCATACAACTCCCACAAAGTTATTAAATGCCCAAATCTTAATTAACAACCATAAAGCCATAAATAAAACTTCCAAAAAGCTCCAACGTAAGTCAAATTCCTTCTCAACCATAGTAGCTATTAAGTTTCCATAAAGCTCCCATGCAAGTCAATTTCCTTCTCAACAACCTACAATATGAAAAATAAATAAATCCAAAAAATTAGAACAACATAAGCGTATATACAAAATTAAAAAATTTTTAAGCATGCATACTAGATATTTTGTGTTAATTTGTATAAAATCATTGCAAACATTAAATACCTACAATTAAGCCATAATGACAACTACCACCATAATCATTCTATAACTATCCAAGCAAATATAAGTAATACAATATATAAGCATGCTAATACATCTAGCTATTCAAAAATACAATAATAACAACCACTATATCACAACCATTACCATCATAACCATTTCGTAATTATCTAAACAACCATAAGTACTACAATATATAATGATGCCAATATTTCTATTTCTTCAAAAACATCCATAAGTGACAACTACCATCACAACCACTACTACTATAACCATTCCATAACTATTCAAGTAACTACAAGTAATACAATATGACACATTATATTCGTATTAATACATCTATTTATTCAAAAATATAATAATGACAACCATCACAACCACTGCCATCATAACTATGTTATAACTATCCAACCACCACCATAACAACCACATGAACTTTTAATTTTCAAATCACCATCACAAACAATCAACAATTATAATAATTAAATTACTATAGCTAAAAGATAGTAATACATATCCAAAACAACCATTTCATATCCATATTAATACATCTATCTATTCAAAAATATAATAATGATAACCACCACAACCACTACTATCATAACCATTTTATAACTATCCAACCACCACCATAACAACCATATGAACTTTTAATTTTTAAATCACCATCATAAGCAATCAACAATTCTAATAATCAAATTACTATAGCTAAAAGATAATAAATAAGTGATTATATCATTAGAAAAGTCGACTACTAAGCCCAATCGTGCCGCATCTCTCTCATGAATTGCTGGAAGTTCTTCATTTGATCTTCATAAGTCTTTATTTTTTCTTCATATGTGGCAATCTTCTCGTTGGTTCTTTCTAATTGAGACTTAGTAGTAGTAAGTCGGTCTCCGAGCTCATTATCATATGAGCTTGATATGTAGGACGAACTTGAACTTCTAACTTTATGCCATGTCACATCTCTCTCAAATATTCCGACTTCTTGCCAAGCACACTAACCAAAATCTAATTTTCTGACCTTTGATCTATACCTTCCTCTGAAGGTTGTTGCCTTACTTCAGTCATTTTGTCCTACAAAATTTTCAAAGATAATTTTGGACCTCAAGATAATTTTTTTTATAAATAAAAAAATATAAAAAGAGTATAATTATACTTACAAATTTTGATGGAACAATTTTATTAACGAAATATTCTTGATCATCCTTCTTTGTGTGTGTATCCTTGAAGAGATCAACCACATTTGGATTCTCCTTGTAAAGTTAGAATAAAAAAATAAATAATTCATTAATCTTAATATATATTAAATATTTTAAAAGCATAAAAATACTAAAAATATTATATTATCATTTCTCGAAGTCCACTAAGAAAAGTCCTAAAGCCTGAAGTATGACTATTTGGAAGTTGCAAATGGTTACTTGAGTTTGTTTGTGATCACTTCTACAATAATAACTAAAAAATTAAATAAAATATAAAAAATATATAAGTATATTTTATCATATGAGTTACTATCTTAAGTCATCATCCTCTATCTGATCATCCACGAAAAGCCAATCTTCCAATCTAACTTCTGGATGTGGAGACTTTTCTCGTAGATTTATACCTTTTACTATTAGCTTGTTGTATTCCTTGTTGAGTGTGTTCCTCCAAAACTTATAATAGATTTAAAATATTTTGTAAACATATTTCTTCACATATGGAGCCAGCCACTCCATAATTTCAAATCATCTCTAAAATAATTAATGATAATATCATTTAAATAATTTTTTTTATATATTAATAATAAAACCAAGTGAAAAATGAACATAACTAATATAAAAATTATAATAACCTTTAAATATGGATAATAAGTTTCTTTTTATTCCTTTGGGATTTCTTTCCATCTTCCTATATCATAAAGAAGTGCACATGTCTTAACAATAAATCCAACTCCTCTTGTAAAGTCAGTATTATTCTCTAATGGTATACATTCTCTTTCACCAAATTCAATCATTGATCTTATGCCCAAGCTATAAAGTTAAACCAAAAATTATCTTTTAAAATTCAAACAGTGAAGCATATACAAATAATTTATACACTAATATTGTAATGAAGGATATAAGTGACAACCATACTGACTTTCTTATCCAATACTATACATCGTGGTATGCCACAACCTCTCCTAGGTAAGAAAGAACCTAGAAATATAAAGATAGTCAATATCAAGCATGCATATAATTATTATATAAGTATAAAATTATATTTATAAATTATAATATTTTAAATAGATATAATCATTCATTTACATACATATATATATATACTCACTTTCACTACTCCTTAAAGTAGGAGGACTGAGATCTCTTCTAGGAGTATTTGTAACTGAGAAAGTCTTATTGCTATTTGGTAATGTAGGCATGGTGGATGCTAGAGCTGAAGTAGGCATCATAACATTTTTCTCTCAACCTATTATATCAGTATTTGATGAAGATAAACTCCTTGATTACTTATATCGGCCTCTTCCAGATCCTACCATAAATCTATAAAGAAACTAGAAAGATAAATAAATTAAGCAAACAATTATATTCAACAGTTACAAAAAATATTATGCACTTAAAATTTGAATACATCACAACTATATAAACACAAAGAATAAAAGATCATGAAGATAAAATTACTTTCATAAATTACTTTCGGTAATGCAATATACATACACAAAAAAAAAATTATACTAATTATCAAGATCATTATCAATGCTTTCATCAATTTTCATATTATTTTTCTATTCAATTATATCATCTCCATCAATATCCTTCATCACTGCTATCTCTGTTGCTCCTTGAATTGATTTTGATGATTACAAAGCATTTGAGGGGATTACTAATGATCTTGGCTTGAAAAAAGATTTATTGCATTTCAGGGATAAAATCATAATTTTGTCAAGACCTGATTCAGAAGTCTCAAGAGCAAGAACTGAAGACATACAATCTATTGGAGGAAATTTCAATATTTTTGGAAGTATATTTTGTAAGAAAATTATATTTTTATTTTTGAGTCAATCCCATGAGTCGACTCATGGCTTAAAGGACTGAACGGCATGCTAAAATTTTGGCCGGCACTCTCTGTGAGTCGACCCCATGGGTCGATCCCTTGGCATGAGTTGACCTTATGAGTCGACCTCTGCTGCTTCGCAGGTCAAAATTACAGAACAATCATTTTCTGTTCTGTTCCACAGAGGTCGACCCTATGAGTCGACCCATGAGCATGAGTCGACCCTATGAGTCGACCCCTATGATGGAAAAATTTCGCAACGGCTAGTTTTTAACCCATTTCAATTGCATTTAATGCTCATTTAATGTGCTCTAACGGCTCTATTTTAGCCCAGATTACTCTCCATCATTTTTTGAAGTTATATAAAGGGACTTAAAGGAGGAAATCAAAAGAAAAGAGAGAAGAATAGAAGAAAAATTTTGAAAAAACTTCTTCAAGCATTCTTTTCAACCCTAAGCAAGAGGCCACTTAAAGCGTTCAAGAAGCTTTTAATTCAAGTTCACCAACTTCTCAAGTGCTCATTCAAGTCTCCAACTACCTTGAGAAAATCAGAAAGAGCTTCCTTCAAATTGTGTAAAGTATATTTAATACTTTATTCGCTCATTAAAGGAGCTTCTTTTGTATTTTTGTGCTGTTAACTGTAATACCTTTTTTGAGTCATTGAAGGGTTCCAAAATGTGAAAAGATTAATCCGAACCTTGAATCGGATTGTATTGGGTTGGCTTGTACCTGAAAAATAAGTGGTCTAGTTTGGGATAGCTAGAGTCGGAGGTTTCGACGAGTGTATTCAGGTTGAATACAATTTAGTAGATTGGAATTCCTAAGTAGAAGCTTGGAGAGTGGATGTAGGTGCAAGGTTGGCACCGAACCACTATAAATCCTCTTGTTTGTGTTGTGCTTAATTGCCCTCCTTCTAAACTTCTTTATTCTCTTGAATTCTTGCATCCAACCATTACCCGTGCATCAATTACACTCTCCTTACTTATCTTGCTATTGTTAAATATTCTTCATAAGTTGTAGGCTAAGTTTAAATTTTTAGAAACCCAATTCACCCTCCCTCTTGGGTTACATAGCTGGGCAACAAGTGATATCAGAGCCCGGTGCTCTAGCCCTACTTTGATCTAACCAATCAAAGAGCTAAAGATCTATAGCAACTCAAGTTGGCACTTCTCTAGCCGAGGGGCAGTCCACTAATCGACCTCCACTTTTCAATGGGTCAAACTATACCTATTGGAAAGCTCGGATGAAAATCTTCATTCAAGCACTTGACTATGATATATAGAGTATCATAGTAAATGGATCACACACACCTACTAAAATTATTGACGGTATGGAATCAACCAAATCCGAAAAAGAATGGGATGAGGTTGATAAGAAAATGACTCAACTAAATGCTAAAGCCATGAATGTCTTGTATTGTGCCCTAGATGCAAATAAATTCAATCATATTTAACTTGCATGTCTGCTAAGAAAATATGAGATAGATTAGAAGTAACTCATGAAGGAACTAATCAAGTGAAAGAATCCAAAATTAACATGCTCGTGCATAAATATGAACTTTTTAAAATGGAGCATGATGAATCTATAACTAAAATATTTACTCACTTTACTGATATTATAAATGGTTTAAAAATTCTTGGTAAGTCTTATTCTAACAGTGACCTCATGAGGAAGATTCTTAGGTCCTTACCAAGAACTTGGGAAGCCAAAGCGACCGCTATCCAAGAAGTCAAAGATCTGAACATCCTACTCTTGGAAGAGCTTCTAGGATCACTGATGACACATGAGCTGAGCATGAAACAATATCAAGAAGAAGAAGTCAAAAAGAAGAGGACAATCGCCCTCAAATCCACGGCTCAACTTGATGAAAAAACTGATAATACGAAAAATGAAGAGCAGGATGAAGAAATGGCTCTCATTACTAGAAGGTTTAAAAAATTTTTGAAGAAAAAAAAATAAGGAATGAGGAAGAGGCCACCCATAAAACGAGAATATAGCAAAGAAAAGGATAAAGACCAACCCCTTATTTGCTACGAATGCAAGAAACTGGAATATTTTAAGTCTGAATGCTCACAACTGAAGAAGGGTCTCAAAAAGAATAAGAAGAAGGCCATGATGGCTATCTGGAGTGGAAGTGATGAGTCAAGCTCCGAAGAAGAAGACTCAAATGAACAAGCCAACTTGTGCCTTATGGCACATGAAAATGAGGTAAATTCTGATACTCCTGTTGACTTTACCTTTGAAGAACTTCATGAAGCTTTTTATGATTTAATTGATGAACTAAAGAAGCTAGGGATAAAAAATAAAGAGTTAAAATTAAAGAATCAATCTTTACTAAAATAAAATGAGAACATTTCAAATGAAAAATCTATCCTGCTTCAAGAAAATCTGAACTTAACGAATGAAATTGCCAAGCTAAAACCAATAGTTGAAAAATTCATCTTAAGTTCTAATAAACTGAATATAATTCTTGAAAATCAAAAGGCTGTTTATGATAAGGCTGGTCTTGGTTACAACCCCTTAAAGAAATAAAAGTTTCTAAAAAATATCTATGTAAACTCTTCAAACAACAAGTTCTAAAACATTACTTATTTCAAATGTGGTAAAATAGGTTACAAGTCATACACTTGTCTCTCTAACAAATTCTTAAATTTTAATGCAAAGAAAATATGGGTTCCAAAAGGAACCATTGTGACTAACCAAAAAGGATCCAAGAAAGCTTGGGTACCTAAAGTAAAAACTTGACTTTGGCTTGCAGGTGTGTCTAGCATCCCAAGGAGTAAATCAAAAATGATATCTTGATAGTGGATGCTCGAGACACATGACTGGTGATGAATCCCAATTCATCACACTTGATGCTAGAAATGGAGGGATGATCACCTTTGGAGATAATGGCAAAGAAAAGATCATCGGTATAGGTAACATTGGTATTATTTCCTCTAAGTACATTGAAAATATTTTATTAGTAGATGGTTTAAAACATAATTTATTAAGCATCAGTCAATTTTGTGATAAAAAATATAAAGTTATTTTTGAATCTTCTGTTTGCATTGTAACTATTCCTGTTAATGAAGGCATTAAATTTGTTGGGCATAGACATGGCAATGTTTATATGGTAGATTTGAATGATCTATCCAAAATAAACATGCAATGCCTAGTATCCTTGAATGCCAAGATTAATGAGACTAGTTGGCTTTGGCATCGTAGGCTTGTGCATATTAGCATACATTCACTTTCAAAACTCATTAAGAAAGAATTAGTTATTGGTTTACTCAAATTGAACTTTGAAAAGGATAGAATTTGTGATGCATACCAACTAGGTAAACAAACAAGAGTTTCATTCAAATCTAAAAATATTGTTTCAACTACTAGGCCATTAGAATTATTGCATATGAATTTATTTGGACCTACTAGAACTACTAGTCTAGGAGGAAAATGATATGGTTTTATAATTATTGATGACTTCTCTCGTTTTATATGATTTTTTTTTTGGCACACAAGGATGAAACTTTTCAAGTTTTCTCTAAATTTTATCGAAAAGTCACAAATGAGAAAGATTTTTTAATTCAAAATATTCAAAGTGATCATGGAACTGAATTTGAAAATCAAGATTTTGAAAAGTTTTGTGATGAAAAAGGAATAGGACACAACTTTTCGGCACCCAGGACACCCTAACAAAATGGAGTAGTAGAAAGAAAAAATAGAACCCTTGAAGAAATAGTCCGTACCATGCTATGTGAAAGCAACCTTCCAAGATACTTTTAGGCGGAAGCTATTAACACAGCATGTTACATATTGAATCATGCTTTAATTAGATAAATTTTAAAAAAAACTCCCTATGAGCTTTGGAAAGGTAGAAAACCAAACATTACATATTTTCATGTTTTTGGTTGCCGATGTTTTGTATTAAACAATGGTAAAGAAAGATCGAGAAAATTTGATGCAAAATCTGATGAAGTAATTTTTCTTAGTTACTCCTCTTCTAGCAAAGCCTTTAAAGTTTTCAACAAAAGAACCTTAGTAGTAGAGGAGTCAATACATGTTGTCTTTGATGAAACTAACGATCTTCCTTCAAGAAGAATGAAGGTTTTGATGATGCAGATCCTCTTATAGAAGGAATAAAGGAGATCAATCTAAAAGATTCAACAATTCAAGATGATGAAGAACTTGAAGACAAACAAAATGAGAAAGGTGAAGAACGACAAGAACAACCTCAAGGTACAAATAATCTACCCAAAGAATGGAGGTATGATCACAATCACCCCAAGAAACTAATCATTGGTGATCCTACACATGGTGTAAGAACTCATTCCTCACTTAAAGATGCACTCAATCATTTTGCTTTTGTTTCTCATCTTGAACCTAAAACTATAGACGAAGCTGCAAAAGATTATAATTGGATTAATACAATGCAAAAAGAATTTAATCAATTTGAAAGAAATAATATATAGACCTTAGTATCAAGACCTAAAAACTACTCAATAATTGACACAAAATGGGTATATAGGAATAAATTGGATGAACATGAAAATGTGATAAGAAATAAAGCAAGACTAGTTGCAAAAGGTTATAATCAAGAAGAAGGAATTGATTTTGATAAGATTTTTGCACCTGTTGCTAGATTAGAGGCAATTAGACTTCTACTTGCTTATGCTTGCTTTATGAAATTTAAATTATTCTAAATAGATGTCAAAAGTACTTTTTTAAATGGATATATTGCTGAAGAAGTTTATGTAGAACAACCTCCAGGTTTTGAAAATCATGCTTTTCCTAATCATGTTTTCAAATTAAATAAAGCTCTATATGGTTTGAAACAAGGACCCAGGGCTTGGTATGAAAGGTTAAGCAAATTTCTACTCAATAATGATTTTTCAAAAGAAATGTAGACACAACCCTTTTCATTAAAAGAAGTCAAGATGATATATTAGTGATACAAATATAAGTCGATGACATTATTTTTGGGTCTACTAATGAAACTCTTTGTCAAGATTTTACAAAGCTCATGCAGGAGGAGTTCGAGATGAGCATGATGGGAGAACTTACATTCTTCCTCGGACTTCAAATCAAACAAACAAAGGAAGGGATCTCCATCACCCAAACCAAGTACACAAGAGAATTACTCAAAAGATTTGGAATGGAGAACTCCAAAGCAATTGGCACACCCATGAGCCCATCATGTAAGCTTGACAAGGACGAAGAAGGTAAAAGTATAGACTTAAAATTTTATAGAGGTATGATTGGTTCTCTGTTATATTTAACTGCTAGTAGACCTGATATTATATTTAGTGTTTGTCTGTGTGCTCATTTTCAATCAAATCCAAAAGAATCATACTTGAATGGAGTTAAAAGAATCCTTAGATATTTAAATGGCACACAAACTCTAGGATTATGATATTCTAAGAACTCATTAATTGACTTAATAGGATATTCTGATGTTGATTTTGTTGGATGTAAATTAGATAGAAAAAGTACTAGTGAAACTTGCCAATTTCTTGGAGTTAACCTAATCTCTTGGTTTAGCAAGAAACAAAATTCGATAGCTCTGTCCACAGCCAAGGCTGAATACATTACAGCCGGAAGTTGTTGTACTCAAATCTTTTGGATTAAGCAATAACTCGAAGACTTTGGTATCAAACTTAATGAAACTCCCATAAGATGTGATAACACTAGTGCTATAAATTTCACTAAAAATTCAATTCAACATTCTAGGTCAAAACATATTGAAATCATGCATCATTTCATAAGAGAACATGTCCAAAATAAAGACATAATTCTTGACTATGTTTGCACTGAAAAATAATTAGCTGACATCTTTACCAAGGTCTTAAGTGAAGATAGATTTTATGAAATTAGGAGAGAACTAGGAATCCTTGATCCATCTGCTTAGGTGTCTCTCTGATTCCAAGATATCAATGCCAAAAATTCGTTTAGCTTAATTCTCATCTTTTTTTTAGAGCTCAAAAGCCCAAAATAAATATTCTCATGATCAATTTTTGGGTAAACATCCTTCTCCTAATATTTTAAATTTTTTCGAAACTATTTCATCATTTTTTTGAATTTCTCTGTGCCATGAGTCGACCCCCCAGGGTCAACCCTAGGGTAAACTTGTAATATTGACTAAATCCTTCGGGCGCTTTCTTTTTGTTGGAAAACCTCCCTTGAGCTGACCCAACTCTTCGTCTTCTTCCTTCCACCAAGCCAAAAGACTCCCTTTCTTCTTTCTCAAACCCAAGTTTTTTTTTCTAAAACTCTTCTCCCACCATCTCTCACCTTCTAAATCGCCCTCTTGGAACCAAGCTCCTCCCTTTTCTCCTTCTCCACTTGGAGCGAGTCGAGCTTACCCTAGACTCTACCCATCTTCTCCAAATCGGCACTCCTCTTCTCCAAAATCCTTATCCTTCTCCTAAAAACCCTTTATCTCTTCCCACATTTGCTCTCCTAAGTTCCTTGCTAGCTCTGCTTGTGCAAATGGCTCCAAAGATGAAGCTTCCACAGAGGAGGAAATCAGTTCGCGGGTTGGAAGAAAGTGTGCGGCGGAAGAGACAAGCAACCGAGACCACTTCTGCTTCAATCCCTGCTCCTGCATCTGCTCCAGCTACAACTCGATCTCCAATCGCCCCAGTAAGGTACCCCTTTCGATAGGAAGGTAGAGACTGGCAAAAATATTGATTTTAGATTTTTTGAAAATGAAGAATTCTCTATCGGATCAAAAATTAAGGATCAAGATTGGGAATTCTACTGCTCCCTAAAAGAAAATACCTATGTGGATCTTGTTAGAGAATTTTATCTGAATTTGAGATACAGCAATGAAACAGTAAAATCCACAGTAAAGGGTATAGAAATTAGTTTAGATCCTATGCTCTTGGGAGAAATTCTTCATTTACCCTGTGAGGGATACACAAACATAGAACTCTCAGTTAAGGAGGAGGGAATAAATGCTATTCTAGGAAGAACCTTCACTGGAAGTCTAAATAAATTAGAGGCTAAGATTCTTTCCATTGAGATGAGGCTGCTACACCAAATGGTAACTAAGTTATTTTTTTCCTAGAAGTGGTAGACATGATCTCCTCTCTGATCGGGACATCTGCATTATGTATCATATTATTACTCAAACCCCCCTAAACCTCCCAGCATTGATGTTTGAGGCTATGAGAGAGACCTTGAATAGGTCCAAGGCACATTTGCCTTTCGATATGGCTCTCACTTTAGTATTTAGGAGGTTTGGAGTTAGCTTTGAGGGGGAGGCAGTAGCTAGGCTATCTCACTCCGACACTATCAACCGTCATACTCTGCACCGCATGGGATTTTCTAAGACTAATGGTGGTTGGACAAAAGGTGTGGAAGAGAGAGCTGAGGACAGAGCAGAGGAGGAAGGACCATCATCACCTCTCCATGATCACAGGGCTATATCTCCAGATATTCAGTTTGTTTCTGACCATGAGGTTGGGCCATCAGAGTCTGCGAGGAGGTACACTTCAGTTCAGCAGCCAGACAGCAGAGCACATCCTTCAGAGATCAGATTGACTGATGATCAGATAGAGATGATATCTCAGCGTGTAGCCTCCATACTCTCACGTCAGTTGGGTACTTCAGCTTTTGCTCAGAGATCGACATCTCATGATGTATCTGATCAGATGCTGATCCCCCACATCTCCACTGTGTTCCAGATGATTTCTGATCAATCAGTACACATCGAGTAGCTTGAGGGTTGTATAATGAGACTGACTGGCAGAGTATTTGACTTGCAGAGGCAAGTGCTAGCTCTAGCCCATCCACAGCCACATGAGGACATCACTGAGGTCTCAGACCTATCTGTGGAGGCAGTCAGACTACGAGGAGTCTTAGAAAGTGGTTTTGACTTTCTGAGGAGAGAGATCAGGAGCTCTAGTGAGCATGCTTCCACTCAGTTCACTGTACTGCTACAATCTGTTTCGAGAGCTTTGAACCTTCTGGACACCATCAGACTCTCTCTTGTAGCTCAGTCTTTTGCTTCTCAGCCTTCAGAATCTTCTCATCCGTCCACTCGTGCTAGCACCTCTACCCATGGCAGAGGCAGATGCGGTCGAGGTCGAGCTCGTGGACATGATCCTTCATCTCCTCACCCCATCTCTGATTCATCAGACTCCGATCCATCCAGTCATGATATCTATTAGATCCAGTGTAGTCTGTCTTTCCTTTAGTTTTTATCTAGGATCTATCTTGTAGGCCATGTAATGCAATATTGACTGATTGACTCTTGGATAGTTTCTATCCATGTCTTTTGTACTCTAAGTCAACACTTATGTATTGAAACATCTTTGTACTCACTCATCCTTTGGATATATATATATATACTTTAACTTTCAATGAATATCTCTGATCAAATGGAGTTACTTTTAAATTTTGAAATATTTGAATAGCAATATCGTTTCAATGAGCAAATTGATATATTTTTTTTTCAATTGCTATATTGAGGGGGAGTAAAACAATAAGCAATAAAGAAGGAAGCTAAAAATGTAAAATTGATCCCATCAAAAGGAAGGAATAGAGAAAATATATTCAAAAAAAAAGGAAAAAGTAAAGAATCTCAATTGATGCTGTCAAAAAGGGAGAGTAGAGTATCGAGATTGAGGTTGAGCAATAAGAGCAATAAAGATTGAACATTAAGTAAATTGTTATGTCACATTTTTTTTCTTTCTTTTTTCAAGCAAATGAACTTATAAGCAAATTTCAAATTTATCTTCAAACTGCTTATGATGCATTTCGTTACAATACTTGGTTATAATATCTAAGTGATGCATCTTCATAAATTTAAAATTCATGTTCAATACTTTTTATATGCTTTTGCTCAAGTATTTTATCATCATCAAAAAGGAGGAGATTGTTACTTCTTGAATTGATTTTGATGATTACAAAGTATTTGAGAGGATTACTAATGATCTTGGCTTGAAAAAAGATTGATTGCATTTCAAGGGCAAAATCATAATTTTGTCAAGACCTGATTCAGAAGCCTCAAGAGCAAGAACTGAAGACGTACAATCTATTGGAAGAAATTTCAATATTTTTGGAAGTATATTTTGTAAGAAAATCAGATTTTTATTTTTGAGTCGACCCCATGAGTCGACTCATGGCTTAAAGGGCTGAACGGCATGCTAAAATTTTGGCCGGCACTCTCTATGAGTCGATCCCATGGGTCGACCCCTTGGAATGAGTCGACCCTATGAGTCGACCTCTGCTGCTTCACAGGTCAAATTACAGAACAGTCATTTTCTGTTCTGTTCCACAGAGGTCGACCCTATGAGTCGACCCATGAGCATGAGTCGACCCTATGAGTCGACTCCTGTGACGGAAAAGTTTCGCAACGGCTAGTTTTTAACCCATTTCAATTATATTTAATGCTCATTTAATGTGTTCTAACGGCTCTATTTCAGTCCAGATTACTCTCCACCATTTTTTGAAGTTATATAAAGGGACTTAAAGGAGGGAATCAAAAGAAAAGAGAGAAGAATAGAAGAAAAATTTTGAAAAAACTTCTTCAAGCATTCTTTTCAACCCTAAGCAAGAGGCCACTTAAAGTGTTCAAGAAGCTTTTAATTCAAGTTCACCAACTCCTCAAGTGCTCATTCAAGTCTCTAACTACCTTGAGAAAATCAGAAAGAGCTTCCTTCAAATTGTGTAAAGTGTATTTAATGCTTTATTCGCTCATTAAAGGAGCTTCTTTTGTATTTTTGTGCTGTTAACTGTAATACCTTTTTTGAGTCATTATTTTTATTTTGGAAGGGTTCCAAAACGTCGGAAGGTTGATCCGAACCTTGAATCGAATTGTATTGGGTTAGTTTGTATCCGAGAAATTAGTGGTCTAGCTTGGGATAGCTAGAGTCAGAGGTTCCGATGAGTGTATTCAGGTTGAATATAATTTAGTGGATTGGAATTCTCAAGTAGGAGCTTGGAGAGTGGATGTAGGTGCAAGATTGGTACCGAACCACTATAAATCCTTTTGTTTGTGTTGTGCTTAATTGCCCTCCTTCTAAACTTTTTTATTCTCTTGAATTCTTGCATCCAACCATTATCCGTGCATCAATTACACTCTCCTTACTTATCTTGCTATTGTTAAATATTCTTCATAAGTTGTAGGTTAAGTTTAAATTTTTAGAAACCCAATTCACCCCCCCCCCCTCTTGGGTTACATAGCTGGGCAACAATTTCCTCTAATGTCATCTTCATATTCTTGGACATTAGCTGGCGTGGATCCTCCGATATCATCATCGAATTTGTTAGGATCTATATAATCTCTATTTAATATGTCAAGAGACTCATCACTACTTTTAATAATTGAAACTATCCCATTTGATTGAAATTGCTGTACAGCTTCACCATCAATCCCGTCTTCTACATTTATCAATTCTAACTTGAAAAGATTTCATAAATATCGATGTTACATCCATCGTACAAGTTGCCAATTACAGCCCAACTTTGTGTCATTGATCTAAAAAACTTGTTGAACTTGATCAGATAATACAAAAGGATAATCCTTATACCACCATGACCTCACATCAATGCTTATGAATTATCCATCATCTTGTACTGTTCGACTGCTTCTAGTGTTAAACCATTTGCACTCAAATAGTACTACTGTATACTCTTTAAGGAATGTAAGTCGAACAACTCTCTTCAAAAAATCAAAGAATTCAACCATCTTTCCTTCATATTCTCCTTCTACAAGTAATCCATTGTTTTGAGTTCTACAAAGATTGTCATGATCTAATTTTGTGTAAAATTGAACTTCATTCATAATACAATCAGAGTACATCTTGTGCTAGATTTATGGGGACCATTTGCCAACGCCCATAATTCATCTGTGGCTTCTTTACATCCTTGGTAATGTAATTGATTCATCTACATAAAAAATATAAAAATCAAATTATAAATGTTATAAGTTACTTGCTAAGAGTATTAAATTGTCATATTTGAAAATAAACAACTTACATGCCCTTTAAACTAATTAAAAAATTATTTCTATTGTCTCTCACTAATGTTAAAATGGCTTACCTTTAATAGTTCTTGCCTATGCATCCTATATATTATAAATTATTTTAGTAAATATTTAATTAATAATATTAAAATTTTAATAAAATAAATAAAAATAACATTTAAAAATTTTTTTACTCCAAGTATTTTATGATTTCATCATAATTACTTAAGATATACCATTGACCCATATCCAATTCCTTTTAAGATATTTCAGGATCGGGCCTGATTATATGTCCAAAAGGATGAGCCATTAAAGAAAATACTCCAAGCCCTCTAGACTGTTGGTTTTGGCTTCCATCATAGTTCCTTCCTAGTTGATTGAACTTGGTTTCATCATCCTTGAGATACATTGATAAGAATGTCATACATTCATTCATAATGTATCTTTCTACGATTGAACCTTCGAGATGAGCTCTGTTACCAACCATATCTTTGAGAGAACTGAGATGCCTTAATTAAATAATTAGATAGAAGTTAATTAAGTTCATAATTATTTTAGAATACTTAAATTAAAACTGATAGAAACTATAAGTTAATTATCTTTCAAAAGAAAACATCCATCATGAGCCTATTGGTCCAACAATCTTCGTTTGCTTGGACAAGTAAACAACTAAGTGTATCATAACATCAAAGAAGGTAGGAGAAAATATTCTCTCTAACTAACACAAAAATACATGTATTTTCTTCTCCAATCTTTCGACGTCCTCTATTTTCAAGATCTTCGAGCAGAGTTTCTTAAAAAAATCACCTATCTCAAACAATACTTAGCTAAATTCTTTACGTAAATAGCTATGAACTCTAGCTGGAAGAAGTCTCTATAGAAGAATATGATAATCGCGTATCTTCAAGCCTGTCAGCTTATCATCTTTAATACTTTTTACTATATTTGAAGCAAATCTATCAAAAAACTTAATGGAATTCAAGAATCCTAGAAAAGCTTTCCTCTCACTTCGAGATAATATGTAACAGGCAAGTGGCTTTTTCAGTTTGTTGTTCTCTTTTTGCATCCACAACTCTTTTCTTATTTTCATATCCCATAAATCTTTATAAGCATTCTCTATGACTTTTGTTTTCTCTGTAATGTTTAACAATGTTCCAAGCATATTATCACATATGTTCTTTTCTATGTGCATGATATCAAGAGTATATTTAATTTTGAGTTTTTGCCAATATGACAACTCAAAAAAAATGCTCTTCTTAACCCAATTTCTTTCACCACTATCACGCTTTCTTTTTTTCTTACTTGGATATTTTTCAAATTTGTCAAAGACATCCTCTAAGCACTCTAACCATTGCAACACTTGTTCTCCTATCTTGTATATTCCATTATTGCAATTACAGTAAGGATAAAAAATCATATCATCCAGATGCCTCATATTTTCTTTTGCAAACTTAAGAAAGGATTCAACACTTTTTTTATATCTATCACTACAAAAATTATTATCATCAATCCAACTCTTGTCCATATCCTACAAAAAAAAATCACATAATAAGTTTCTTTTAGAGTATAACTAAGAATTTTAATATCATATTTTCATAAAAAAATTAAATACTAGTAGAGAAAAAGATATAAGAACTCGTCATAACTCACCACAACTTAAAAAAACCACTGTTATCTAACATATTATTATAATACAATAATTACATATTATTGTCATCATTATTATATTTCCATAGTTATGTTACAAAAAATAAATTAAGCAAAAAGACATGGATAGCAACAATACACCTGCACATTTTCAAAAAAAAAAGATAAAAGTAGGAACCAAAGAAACCCCATCAAACAAACTATTAGATCTAATATATATATATATATATATATATATATATATATATATGCTAGAGCAGGGGGACCCAAAGCTGATCACCAGGCCTAAATCATCAGCAAGTGGGTTCCAAGGCAGGGCGAAGGGTGGTTGGGAGATCGAGGGAGATGCGGAGGCAGAGGCGAGCGAGCAGAAGTTGAGGGAGGTGGGTGAGCAAGGGGATGTGATAGCACGAAGGCCGTCTCCATCTATGGTTGAAAAAAATAAAGATGCTGGTAGGGAGGTTTCGAACGAGGCAGAGGGTGGTTAAGAGGTCGAGAGAGGTACGGAGGCGGGCGACCAGAGTGACACGACAGAGGGTTGCACGGGCTAGATAGAGGGCATGATGAGGGAGGTGATGGTGTGATTGAGAGGTCGAGGGAGGGGGATGTGGTGGAGGGTGGTGCAGGTGATAGGGCATGGTCGGAGAGAAATTTTAGGGAAGGAGAGATGGAGAGAAGGAGAGCGTACTGATTATGGCTTCATCGAAGCTTGGCTTCGACGGAGGGAAGGAGAGATGGCAGCATCGAGCTTGGGTTTGGCTTCATCGGGGCCATTAGGAGGAAGAGGACGGCGGTAGGGTTTTGGAAGCTTTGGGGAGGGGAGATGGAGAGCGTCGGAAGGGAAAACAAGGAGGGGACATCCAAATTAGAAATTGAAATAGAGAAAAAAAATGATTTTTTTGATAAAATAATCATTAAAACCTTATTAATTTATCTTTACTTATTTATGCTTTAATTTTTTAAATCATGTAAACTATGTTTAATTTATCTTTTCTTATTAATTTATCTTTTTTTATTAATTTAAATCATTTATCTTTTTTAGATGGGGGACAAGCACCTGATTATACAAAATATTTTTTAAAAAAGTTAAAAAATATATTTTGGATTTATTTTTAAATTTGTAATGCTAACAGATTATCCAGATTTATTTTCAAAATATATCTCAGATTTATTAGAGGATGGAGCTTGAAGCGGCCGACTAGGGAAGCTTAGATGATGATTTGGATTTTATGTTAGGTGCTGATGTATGAGAGTTAAAATAAGAATAAATATATTATGGATCAACATAGAAATTACTTAAAATTTTGCTTAGTAGTTAAAATCATATAATATAATAAGTCAATGAATGTGATCTTAGCTGAACCACTAAATTTTGTAACAATTAATTTTTTGATAAAATTTATTTCACCCTATATAATTGGTACCAAAAAATTTAAAAAAATTAAATCATACACACTTAAAGAAGAAAGAGTATTATATTGAAAAATAATTTCAAACGTATCAAAAATATTATATGAAGTAATACTAAAATTTTTTTAACTTTTTATGGTAGTTGTTTTAACATAATTTTTTTTCACAATTTTGGCAAAAGAACTTTTAAAAAAAATATAATGACTTTTTATGTAAAATATTTTATCACAAAAATATTTAAAATTAAATGTTTTTTAATAATGATATCATTTTAATGCTTTGCAAATAAAATGATACTATTTTGTATAGCTCCTTTGTAACAAAAATTAAAAAAATATATAATACCTTTTCATGACAAAATAATATTTATCATAAAAAATTAAAAAAAGGAGGAAACCAAAAGAGGGATTTTATTTTTTTAAAAATAAATAAGCCTTTACCACAAAAAAATATATTGACTTTTTGCAATAAATATTTTTATCACAATAAACAAAAAAAGAAGGGAATAAAATAATCTAATTTTTTTTAACAATCAATCCTTTGTCTCAAAATATATATTGACTTTCTGTAATAAAACATTTTTATCATAGTAAATGTTAAAAAAAAGAAAATAAAATTAAGGAGAGAATTTAAATTTTTTGCAACAAAGAAGTCTTTATCACAAAAAATATATTGACTTTTTAAAATAAATATTTTTATCACAATAAATTAAAAAATTAAAAAATTATATAAGAAAATCTAATTTTTATTTGCAACAATCAAGCCTTTGTCACAAAAAATATATCCACTTTTTGCAATAAAATATTTTCATCACAATAAATTAAAAAAATAGAGGGAACAAAAGGAGAAAATCTGAATTTTTTGCAACAAACAAGGTTTTATCACAAAAAATATTTTGACTTTTTATAATAAATATTTTTATCACAATAAATCAAAATAAAGGAGGAAATAAAAGAAGGAAATCCAACTTTTTTTTTGCAACAACTTGGCTTTTGTCATAAAAAATATATTGACTTTTTGTAACAAAATATTTTCATCATAATACATTTAAAAAAAAAGAGAAAATCTATTTTTTTTTGTAACAAATAAGTATTTGTCATAAAAAATTATCAATAACTTTTTACAATACAATATTTTTATCACAATAAACCAAATAGTGATTTAGACTTTTTTGTGACAAAATATCTTATCATAATATTTTCACTTAAAGTGGCAATAGTGATTTTGTTGCTATAAATAGAAAACTAAATTTATAAAAAAATTATTTGTGATAAATTATTTTTGTCACAAATTAAAAATTTGTAGTGACAAATATTTTATCATAAAAATATATATTTTCATCATAAATATGTTTGGCATCAAAATTCAAAAAATTATGAATTAGCAGGAGGATCATTTGTGACAAAATTATTATTTTATCGTAAAAACTCATACTTCTAGTGACAAAAAGAGATTTTGTCACAAAAAAAATTAATTTTTTATGATAAAATGATAATTTATTAAAAATCTTACTTTTAATGATGATATTTTATTTTATTACTAAATATTCATTATAAAAAAATATTTTTTTTGTAGTGTATTGAGCACTTCTTGTGAGCTTTTGCTTGCATGGTGCTAGCAATGATGATAGTGATGGTGTGGCAGAGATTATAGTGGCAATTGTAGTATAGTAGAGGTGATAAGGATACGATAGCATAGTTATGGTAGCGATTATGATAATTATATTAGTGATGGTGGAGATAGCCGCACTAGCGGTGATGGTGGTTGTAGTAATAACGATAATAATGGTGGCAATAATATTGATGGTAGTGAAGATAATGCTAACGGAGACGACGATGACAGTAATATAGGTGTTGTCAATGATAATGATAAAAAAATAAGTTTCTCATTTTTAAAAATAGTAAAAATAATTTTTTTTACTTTTATTGTTTTAAAAATAATAGAAACAACTTTCAAAAATTAAATAAAAATAATATCACCAAATATATTTTTTATCTTAGCTTTTGCCATTTTATTTTTAAAATAAGAAAATAAGAAATAAAAGCGATGCTAATGATATCCTGAGTCTCTCTTGGATGAGAACCATCTTGTAGTTTGGAGAGTTAGGAAGATAATAATGCTAGTCTTGGCACTCTTTCATGCCTTATTTTTTTTCTAATAGAATAAATATAAATCCTTTTAGAATAAATAAAATCTATCTAGAATAAATATAAATAAATTAAAAATAAATATAATACTCCAAAATAAATACAAAATCTATAGAATAAATACAAACTCAATCTCACCCCTATCCCATCTAGATTAATGATCTATTTATTTTATATTTTTCTATCCCATCTATATTAATAGCTTAATTTTTTTATATTTTTTAATCTCAAATGGATGGAAAAGTCGCTGCTAACTTTTATTTTGCTGCATGGAGATTAGAGGGATCGGACAATGGGGAACTCGACTAAATTTGGAGCAAATTTGGTCGATCTTATTCTAGTCTACCTACATATATATGTATGTATATATGTATATATGTGTGTATATATGTATAGATACACACACACACACACACACATATATATATATATAACATACATAAGGTTTGCTTTTTTTGGTAACATCAAAATTAACTTATATGAACCCATATATCTTGTAGAAACCAAAAGCTTCTTTTACTATATTAAAGATTATACTTAGTTTGGAAGTTAAACCATCTTTGTATATGTTGAGCACTTCTTATGAGCCTTCACTTTTATGATGTTAACAATGTTGATAGTGATTGTGTGGCAGAGATCATAGTCACAATTGTAGTATAGCAGAGGTGATGAGGATGACGATAGCAACGATTGTGATAGCGGCTATGACAGTTACATTAGTGGTAATAGAGATAGCGACAGTGGTGGTCGTAGCAACGATAACAATGATGTTGGCGGCAATAACGATGGTGGCGGGGATAATGCTAATGAAAATGATGACAACAATATGGGTGTTGATAATGATAACGATAAAAATATGAATTTTTATTTTGGAAATAATAAAAATAAAAATTTTTTACTTTCATTTTTTTTAGAAATAGTAGAAACAACTTTCAAAAATAAAATAAAAATAGCATCAAATATATTTTTTATCTTAGCTTTTGTGATTTTACTTTTAAAATAAAAAAATAAGAAATAAAAATGATGCTGACAATATCCTTAGTCTCTTTAGAATAAGAACCATTTTATAGTTTACAAGGATAGAAAGATGATACACTACTAGCCTTGGCACTTTTTCATGCCTCATTTTTTTCTGATAAAATAAATACAAATTCTTTCAGAATAAACACAAACCTATTTAGAATAAACACAAATAAGTCTAAAATAAATACAAACATTGTGCAATAAATAAAAACCTATAGAATAAACAAAAATACTCTAGAATAAATACAAACTAAAAATCACACCTGTCCCATCCATATTAATGATATATTTTTTATATTATTCTATCCCATCTATATTAATAGCTTGATTTTTTAATTTTTTTTAACCTCAAATAGGTAGAAAAGTAGTTATTAACTTTTATTTTACTACATGGAGATCTATGCAGATTGGAGGCATCAGACAATGAAAAATTCGATCAGATTTAACTCCAAATCTAGTCAACCTTATTCTAGTGTGTGTGTGTGTATATGTGTTTATTAAATGTGCGTGTACATATATACATACATATATACTATATTAAAGATTATGCTTAGCTTAGAAGTTAGCCCATCTTTTGTACATGTTGAGCATTTCTTGTGAGCTTTCACTTACATTGTTCTAGCAATGATGATAGTGAAGCGAAAATTTAGTGCAGGGGCAAAATGATAATTTTAAAATTTTTTCAAAATTACTATTTTACAGCAGAATTATTAATTAATCTCATTAATTAATACTAATTAACCCTACACTAGGATCTAAATATGATACAACAGCATGCATTTAAATTTGAAATTCAAATTTGAATCAGTAAACATTTTACAGTACTGTGTTCAGAACACATCACCTTTTGTGGGTAGTCGATCACCGCAATCTGATCACCGTCGGAGAGCTCTGATCGTCACATCGCAGCCACACAAATATCTGACCTCTGCGGATCATCCACACGAAGCTTCCGTCTGATCAGCTCCTCACGAATGCTAGTTCGTGATTTCACCCTTTTGATGGCAGATATTGATCGAACTCCTTCGATCGATGTGTGCTGACTTCTCGGATGCTTCGGATCATCTGTACAATTGCTTGAGAGGCTGATGGATCTCTCCCTGAAATTTGGTGGACTCACGATACTCGTGGCACACCAATCTCACTTCCCGAACCCTAGGTAGAAACCCTAGGGTACACACCAAAAATCTTGCGCCCAATTTTCTCTCTTTTCTTTCTTTTTCTCTCGAAAGGTTTTGGACCTTCACCTTACGCAGAAGCCTTCCTCACGCCCCAAAGTTTCTCTCCTAAAATTTCTACGCACGTCCCACCTTTCTCCTCTTTTTAAAACAACATCAAACGTGTCTTATCCGTGTGAGAGGATAAAGACAAGAGGTTACACATTTGAATTCAAATCAAATTTAAATTCAAACAAAAACCAACTTATCCCTATCCTTTTGGGCGTGAGAAGAGAAGGGGCGTGGCTCTTTGTGCGTGGAAAATGTTTCATGAGAAACCTTTTCTCGTGTAAGTAATGTGGCGCACAAAATGGATAAGGATGAAAGGGCAAGTGATAAGTTATCCATTCAAATTCAAACATACTTTGAATTTGAATGGCTAACTAATTATTTTATCCATCCATATGGCACATAAATGAGGGCGTGGGGAAGGGTTTTGCGTGAGAAAAATTTACGAGAAGTTTCTTCTCGTGAATTCAAATAGGTGCAAGGAAGTTGGGTGTCGCAGAGAATTTAAAACAAGGTGGTTTGATTCAAATTGAGCCAACCTAGTTTAAAATAGGTTAAGCACAATTAGATCAGATTAAACTCAACATAATTAGGCTTAATTAGGCTCAATAAAATCCTAATCAAATCAGAAATTAACTAAACCTAACCCCTGATCAAATCAGGGACTAAACCACCTTAGCGATTAGGTCAACATTTAACCTAATCGGGTCAATCCAAACTGAATCCAATTCAATTGGACTTGAACCAAAAATAATTACTCAATCAAATTGAGTTAGTTAGTGATTAAATCACTAATTAAATCTCTCATAAATATTGAGTCCAAATTCGATGGGCAATCAAACATCAGAGACCATCGATATGAAACCCTGATCAAAGAGTTCAAATTTCAAATTCAAAATTTGAAATTCAAAATTTTGACCCCGGTATCCAAAATGTGTGGAACTCATGATTAGAGAATCCTAATTCTCAATCATAGAGTCCCAGATAGATAAGACTCATAATCAGCCATCAAATCAGAAAGGAACTTCTAATGGTGTGACCCCGCAGGTTCGAACCTAAGCCGGTAGCACAGGAACCAATTCTGTACTAATCGAAGTGACCATCTAGCAATGGTACCCGATGACCAGATAGGTCGAATAATCACAATCGCAACATTCAGAACCTACGTGAATATGGTTACCGTATAATTCATCCCTTTTGACCCCTGTGTTTAGGACGACTCAGGGTTAAACTGTCAACCCTGATGATATTATCCGAATCGTGCTCAACTCAATTAGTCCTGTGACTCCTCACTAGGACTACCCTGGCCAAGATTTTGCTAAATTGAAACACGACTGTACACAGCTCCTAAACTGGAGTGGTCAATCCCATCTTGACACACGCACCGATAAGTCAAGTACTTGACTACACCCAGCAACCTTCCGTCACTGAATTAGAAATTCAGGTAGTCCAGTGCCTAAGTACAGTGAGTTGCTTGCAAGTCACCGTGGCGGTCTCAGGTCGGAGAGACATTTATACCCATATCCCATCAGAGCAAATTTTGACAGCAGAAATAGCTCCAGAGTTGGTCACGTTCAGTGCAGATGTACCATTACATCTCACCTGTATGCCATACCAGTGTCTCCACACTCTTTGGTTATGAGGACAACCAACCCATATGGCACACAACGACCTATGCTCGATAAACGTTGTCGTCCTTGGTAACAACGAATCATTTGGTCACGAACATGTTTAAGGACTAAGCGACAAATCCTCCTTTGTCGAGTCTAAATAGTCCTAAGGACTTCACCACAACACAGGAGTTCATTAGAAGATGAAACATTTGTGATGAAAAAATATCAAAATAATTTTTATTTATTTATAATTCATGTACTAATACAAAAGGAGCACAACCGTCAACAGGCTGACGATTGGCTTTGGGACACTATTCCCAACAATCTCCCACTTGGCCTAAAGCCTATCGGTGCAGTATCTAATACCCATCTTTGACTTGTAGTCGTTGAACTCCTTCACCGCAATGGCTTTAGTGAATGGGTCGGCCAGGTTCTCCTTCCCGTCGATCTTCTGAAGGTCGACGTCACCTGATCCACGATCTCCCGGATGAGATGGTAGCGGCGCAGAATATGCTTCGTCCGCTGGTGTGCCTTTGGTTCCTTCGCCTGAGCAATGGCTCCAGAGCTGTCGCAGTAGAGCAGAACTGGACCAACAAGGGAGGGTGCTACTCCGACCTCGGTGATAATTTTCTCAGCCACACCGCTTCTTTGGCAGCATCTGATGCAGCAATATACTCCACCTCGCATACTGAATCAGCCACAGTGTGCTGCTTGGAACTCTTCCAGCAGACAGCCCCACCATTAAGGATAAAAATAAATCCTGACACACTCTTGCTATCATCATGATCAGACTAGAAACTAGAGTCTGTAAACCCTATAAGTCTCAAGTCTGATTCACCATATATAAGCCACTGGTTCTTAGTATTTCTTAAATACTTCAGGATGGTTTTAACAACCTTCTAGTGATTCTTTCCTGGATCAGATTGGTATCTACTCACTACCCCTAGTGAGTATGCCACATCTGATCGTGTACATGTCATGGCGTACATGATAGATCCCACTGCCGAAGCATATGAAATCCTACCCATACGCTCTCTCTCTTGAGGTGTTGTCGGACAATCCCTCTTCGAGAGAGAAATTCCATGGCCTATCGGTAGATAGCTTTTTTGGAATTTTTCATGCTGAACCTTTTCAGCATAGTATCAATGTACGTGGACTGGGATAAGCCAAGCAACTTTTTGGATCTATCCCTATAGATCCTCATCCCTAGGATGTAGGAAGCTTCTCCCAGATCCTTCATGGAGAACTGTGACGATAGCCAAATCTTTATTCCCTGTAATGCAGGGACATCATTCCCGATTAAGAGAATGTCATCCACATACAATACAAGAAATACTACTACTGGACCATTAGCCCACTTATAAATGCAGGTTCTTCTCCATTCTTAACGAAGCCATACGTTTTGATCGTCCTATCAAAACGTATGTTCCAACTCCGAGATGCCTGCTTAAGTCCATAAATGGATCTCTGTAGCTTGCACACCTTAGACTCATCTGTGGATGTGAACCCTTCAGGTTGTATCATATACACCTCTTCGTCCAGCTCTCCATTTAGGAAGGCTGTCTTCACATCCATCTGTCAGATTTCATAGTCCAGATGGGAAGCTATCGCAAGCATAATCCGAATGGATTTGAGCATTGCCACAGGAGAAAATATCTCGTCATAGTCTATACCATAACGTTGACGATATCCCTTGGCAACCAGATGGGCTTTATAGGTCTCCACCTTTCCGTCTGCGCCTCTCTTCCTTTTGAAGACCCACTTACACCCTATGGATTTTACCCCTTCGGGTAGGTCAACCAATGTCCACACATCGTTGACCTTCATGGACTCCATTTCGGATTTCATGGCCTCTAGCCATTTCTCAGAGTCAGATCTCTGCATTGCATCCATGTAGGTGATCGGATCCTCATCGTTTTCATCAAGTTCGACAGGATCACCATCCCGGACCAAGAAACCATAGTATCCGTCCGGTTGATGTGGTACTCTACCAGACCGCCTTAAGGGTGCATAATCAATGGGCTCCGGATCTGATCTAATCAAATCCGGTTCAGGTTCAGTAATATGTGTCGGTTTTTCCACCTGTCGAACTTCATCAAGTTCGACTTTAGAGGCAACAGTTCCTTCACTAAGGAACTCCTTTTCTAAAAAGATTGCCTTAAGGCTGACAAACACCTTTTGCTCATCAGCAAGGTAGAAATAATACCCTTTGGTCTCTTTTGGGTACCCTATAAAATTACACTTGTCAGACCTAGGTCCAAGCTTGTCTGTAATTAAACGTTTAACATAAGCCGGACACCCCCAAACCCTAAGGTGCGAGAGTATTGGCTTTCGTCCTATCTATATCTCATATGGCGTTTTGACTACAGACTTATTCGAAACTCTATTTAGAAGGTAACAAGTCGATTCGAGCGCATATCTCCAGAGGGAGATCGGCAGACCAGCAAACCCCATCATGGATCGAACCATGTCTAACAGGGTCCGATTCCTCCTTTCAGACACACCATTGTGCTGTGGTGTTCCAGGAGGAGTCCACTGAGAGAGAATCCCATTCTCCCCTAGATACGTCAGAAACTCATTGAAAAGGTATTCACCTCCTCGATCAGATCGAAGAGTTTTAATATACTTTCCAGTTTATTTTTCTACCTCATTTCGGAATAGTTTGAACATTTCAAATGATTCCGACTTATGCTTCATTAAATAGACATACCCATACCTAGATAGGTCGTCTGTGAAGGTTATGAAGTAGAAAAATCCACCTCTTGCACTTGAGCTCATGGGTCCACATACATCAGAATGTACCAGACCTAAGAGTTCACTGGCTCGCTCAATTTTCCAGTAAAAGGTGACTTGGTCATCTTCCCAAGAAGACAGGACTCACAGGTTGGAAGTGATTCACAATCACTAACTTCAAGAATTCCTTCTTGAGCCAACCTGTTTATCCTGTTCTTATTGATATGACCTAGCCTACAGTGCCAAAGGTAGACTTCTGACACATTATCTATTCTAGAGCGTTTACCGAATTTTTGAACCACATTAACAGGCTGTGATAGTAAGTAAATTTTATTATTTAATTGTCCAACAAATATTGTAACACCATTCAAAATGATATTACAAATATTTTTTTTTATTAAAAAATCATAACCGTACATGGCCAAAAAGCCTACAGAAATAATATTTAATAAAAAACTTGGACAATAGTGACATTCACTCAGAATTACATTACGAGAATTGATTACAAGACTCATGATTCCTAAAGCTAGAACTGGAACTTTGCTTCCATCTCCAACATTCAGGAACCTCTCGCCTTCATCAAATCTCCTACTGACCTGCAGACCCTGCATCGAATTACAAATATGATAAGGGCTTCCGGTATCCAATACCCAGACAGTAGTATCACAAATCAAAAAGTTGCAAGGAGTTATCATATAATTACCTTACTTCTTCTTTGGCCTGTTCGGGTCCAGGGAGGCAATGTATTGAGGACAGTTCCTCTTCCAATGCCCCTGCTTCTTGCAAAAGAAGCACTCCGCCTGGCTCTGGTCGTGCTTGCGCTTCTTGGTCTGACCCCGTGCTACTGTCCCAGCATGAGATTGCACCTTCTTATTTTTTTCTTCTTGTTCTTCTTCCCCTTCTCAAAGGGTAGACAACGAGAAGAAGACCCTCCCACTACATTCACCGACTCCTTATGGAGTTGGTGATCCTTCTCAAAGTTCTGCAGCAACCCCAAATATCCATGGTAATTTACTGCAGGCTTTGTCATTCGAAAATGAGTAAGGAATGGGAGGAAGGACTTGGGCAAGGAATTAAGGATCGCATCCTTACCGAGCTGCTCGTGCAGAGGAAAGCCCAATTTGCTTAGGCTCTCAATCATCTCGATCATGTACAGTACATGATCAGTGACTGAGGCCCCATCCCTCATCCGAGCATTGAAAATGGCACAACTAGTTTTGTGCCTTTCAACGTCGTCAAGCGTGCTAAAGGAGTCGTTCAACATTTGAAGCATCTCCTGTGGCTGGGCATTCTCAAACCTTCAGCTGAACTCGTCATTCATTGCTGCCAGCATAATACATCGAACGGTGGTGCGGTCATTGAGCCACTTCAAGTAAGTATCTCGGATCGCCTTACTAGCGTTCGGAGCTGGCTCCTCAGGTGCTGGATCCGTTACTACATAAAGGATCCGCTCATGCTCAAGGACGATTTTCAATTTTCGATACCAGCTATCGAAATTGGGTCCCATGAGCTTGTCATTATCTAATAATGACCGGAGCGACAGGGTAGTGGCCATAGCTGCTTAAAGGAAAACGAGACCTCTATTAGTACATAAATTAATACTAAAGACTTGGATTTTAGTCTAAAGTTTTTCCCAATATTTTTACGAATTGGTAGCCTCATCCTCCAATTCGAGGAATTACTTTAATTCCTTAATGGGTATTAGAATCCACACAGACTACACACGAGCCCAACTTTGGTTGGTCAACCCATGTGCATCTATGGGTAGGTTCTTAACTAGTTGTTTCTCTAAACAACTTCTAGTAATTGATTTTGCCCCAGAACCTAATCAGTAGGCTTTGGCCTCCACTGAAAAGATCTGGTTAGGTCCAACCATTAACATGACTTAATTTAGTGAATCG
>NC_025994.2:77416964-77571124 GCF_000442705.2 Elaeis guineensis
CTGTTGATGGAGGAGCCCGGCTCCCGTAGGAGTCCGGGCGGAGCCGTTCTGCCGTTGAAGGAGGAGCCGGCCCGTAGGAGTCCGGCGGAGCGTTCTGCCGTGAGGGAGTCCGGGGCCGGAGCCGTTCTGCCGTTGAAGGAGGAGCCCGGCTCCCGTAGGAGTCCGGGCGGAGCCGTTCTGCCGTTGAAGGAGGAGCCCGGCTCCCGTAGGAGTCCGGGCGGAGCCGTTCTGCGTTGAGGGAGGGTCCGGGGCGGGGAGCCGTTCTGCTGTTGATGGAGGAGCCCGGCTCCCGTAGGAGTCCGGGCGGAGCCGTTCTGCCGTTGAAGGAGGAGCCCGGCTCCCGTAGGAGTCCGGACGGAGCCGTTCTGCTGTCGATTTCGGCTGCGGGTAATTTGTACCCAACATTAAGGATTACCGAATCAAGAAGGAAATATCCACTTGCAAAATCTCCCATCAAATCCTTAATACTCAGATGTCCAATATCATTACTGAACTAGTAGAAAATCTGAAGCAAGGCAGCTCGAGCGAAGCACACTTTCCAGAAATGTATCCAATCCAGAAGCTTTCACAAGTCGCCTAGATGATTTCCAATGTTGTCAGGCAGCATCATGCAAGTCAATTCCGTCAAGCAGGAAATATCAAAGTTTGTTGTCAAAACCAAAAAATCCGGATAGTCCACCTAAGGCAAAACCTAAAAGTGCTCTACATTAGTAAGTAAAAGATTAGCAGCAGGAATCCTTACATCAAAAAGAAACAAATATATAAGACTATAATACCTTTCATATGAGAAAGCATTTACGTAAACCAATAGATTACTAACTTCATCACCATGTATTCCTATCACACAACAGTAAAAACACAACCCATTACAGAACAATTATAAATTAAAAAGAAAAAACAAAAACTTATGACAAAATCTTGCATGAGTCGCAGTTTCAACCGCAGCTAAAAAGCTACATTGATTCTTCTGGTGAGGGGCAAATGTACACAGCCTCAACCCCGTGTATGGAGTGGTTGTTTCCGTGTTTCTAACCCGTGATCTTTGGAACAACCTTACCATTGCGCAACTTTGATTCCACAACTGGGAGTTCAAAATAAGATAAAATCTCAAAACAATAGAGCGAGGACCTCAACATCAAGCCTGAACAATCAATTTATAATGCAATCTCTACTCTACGAATCGAATCTTCCAAATGCACAGACTATCAGATCAAAGAATCATCAACTTAATAGCAGAGAGGGAGAAAACAAAAAGAAGAGCAAAAGGAGAACTTTGAACTCGAGTTACTAAAATCATTAGACATAGAAGCCAATCAGGCCGCAGATTTGAACAATTTATCATCTTAAAAAAAAAAAAAAAAAAAAGAAAAAAACACATCTTATATCCAATAATCTAAGCAAAAAAAGAAAATTTCACAAAAAGGCATCAAATCCAAAATCCACAAGAACGAAGCATACCCAAGGACTAATCAAAAAAAAAAAAAAATCTAAAGATCTTCTCAACCCCATCGCGAACGAGAGAATAAAGCACAAAGAACGAAAATTTACCGCAACCCACGTCACCACCTCTCGTCATCCATCTCTAAAACTCCTTTGCAGCGGATTCAGCATCAGAGCCTGGAACATCCAAACCCCGAACGGCCGCCCCCGTCCTGCCATCCGAGTTTTCCAACTTGGAGCCAAAACAGGAGAATCCAAGCGAAGAAAGAGCGAAAGGAGAAAAAACAAAACTTTAGATAAAACGAGAAGAAAACGAGATCAGAGGACACTAATGGGGCAGGACTGCGCCCGTCTCCATGGCCATTGGAGGGAGACGCAGCCGCAGATGGACATCAGATTCGAAGATGTCGATCCGCTGGGCCACAGAGGAGAGCGAGAGAGAGAGAGCGTGAGACAGAGAGAGAGAGAGAGAGAGATCCGAGATGAGAAAATCTCTCCCAAGAACAAACGACCTCCTAAGAAAAGTGACAGGAAATTTGTCAACATCTGGTCATTTTATTCCCTGCCTTTTCGCCCTCCCCTTCGATTTATTCTCTCTTCTTCTTTCCTTCCAATATATACGCACGCGCTTTATTATTGTTTTTTGGGTGGCAATTTTTTTTTTTTAGCTGTGCTTTATGGGCTTGGAGATTCTCTCTCCACCTTGCTTGCCTTCGGGTGGCGAAGAAAAAAGAGCAAAAAAACAACCTATGCACACCCACGACTCCTGCACTTTAGCCTCCAGAGGGACAGCCCTCGACCCCTCCGAATCCAATCAATATTTTTATTAAATCATATAATAATAATAATAAAAATACTAACAATAATAATAATATATAATGCATGAGATTTTAGTTCTCAATTTTTTTATTAAAAAATATTTAGTTTTAGTTTTAGTTTTTTGTTTTTTGGTGGGATGTTTGATTGTCATTGGGTTTGTTTGGTCCGATGGTTTTTGTAACCGACTAAAGTAGGAGGCTGATGCGGGGCCCACAAGGGAGTCGGTTTTATGGAAAGGTGAGAGAAAATTTGGGTCGGAGACGGGAAAGCCATCACAGTTGTACCGTATTACCATATAAGGAACGGCAAGACCCATGTGCTTTCTCCATTAGTAGATCAGATTTGGAAGGAAGATTTGAGGAAATATCAGGCAAATTAGCAATGAGTACTTCTTGCAGAAGTAAAGAGGGCCCCACTATTACCATTTTGTATTAGGGCTGTTTGGAAGGTGGAAGTTCTTAATTAATTAAACAAAGAAGAAGAAGAGTCCATGGATTTCTCAGATCATAATAATTGTGGTTGGGCTTCTTGCAGCCTAGGAAAGATTGGTGGTGGTGATCAGGGGCTTGGAGAAATATGATTGAAAGGGGATGCAGTAATTGAGGATGGAAGGTCGTTTTTTGGGTGATGGACATTGGCACAATATTTATCAAAAAGTCGGGATACATTAAATGGAGATGCACAGGACTGCTTCCAACTTCAATGAGCCCTTGTGGCCAAGGAGGAGAGAATCTACCTATTATGACAATGATGTACTGAAGCTCATTTGATTTATTTTTTTCCATTAGGAGCTTCTGTATTAATTATAGTCATCAACATTAATCGACATTGTTTAAGGAAATCTTTTTTTTTCTTTTTTCCTTTCTAAAATGCATGTGCATGCAAAGCTTGGATTGGTATTTAAAAAAAAAAAAAAAGGAAAAACGCTAGGAGTTTCCAAGGTATCAACTTTCAATTAAATTAGTTAGGCATGAGAGCATGATGTGGCCCACTTCTTATCTCTTGTCATGGAAAATGCATGAAACTATCAAACCACTCAGGAGTTATAGATGGTTGAAGTTTGGAGGTGGTGGGTCACCAGATTTATGCCTCTATACCACTCTGTGCTCTCAATTTACTGGAGTTATTTTTATAGATAGGTATTATAAGGTTTTGGGGCACGTAATTGGTCAGATTTTGCTAGGAGGAAGATAATGTAGGGGAGTGTGGTAGATGTAACAGGAAACAGAAAAAAAAAAAAAAAAAAACACCAGCATTGATGACATGGGCCACCATAAAAAGCTCCATTCATCATTTATTCCCGTACCACAGGCCCTTGTGGATCATGGGATGCGCCTCTGGCACCCTTCGTGTGAAAGCAACGAAGCGTTATCCCTGGCCTCCCCTCCGCCGTTGCAGGCAACAGAAAATCTTGCTCTCCGTCTCTCATGGCGCCAAGGACACAGTATTCAAGAAAAATTGGTATCATGGGCGAATAAGCAGTAATAGGTGTAAAAATACAATGTATGAGACTTCTCCAACCATCATTAGTCGGTACGATGGATCTTTCTTGGTCCCAAGTTGGGTCTGAAAGGGTTATGGATGAGCCACATAGGTCTTGATCCCACCTAGACATGACTTAGGACATGCTTGATTGAGAGAAGTTGGTCTTTCAATTGGAAAATAAGTGGCACTCATTTTAGCCATTTTGTTAGAGAAGTTTCATTTCTATTTAGAGAGAAACTGTGATATTATAATTTCTCAAAATTTAATTCTTACTCTATTTTAGAATTCAAATTCTATTTGCAATTTTAGTTATGAATCAAATTAGTAATTTCAATTTTTATTCCAATTTATTTTGATTTCGATCACAAACCAAATACATCCTTAATTCTGAACTTTATTGGGGAATCATTTTTGGTTTGTAATTGAAATTTGAAATCAAAATAGATTGGAGTGAAAATTAGAGTGGTCGTATCCTTCAATGTATTTGATTCATGATAGGCATCAGAATTAGAATCGAAATGTGATTTGAATATTAGAAAAAATAAAAATTGAATTTTAGGAAATTAAGATACTTCTGTTGTCTTTTGGAACCAGAACAGGATTAAAATATTCTCCAACCAAACGATTGGGACGAGAGTTTCTCGTTCCAATTCTAATTTTGAAGTCCTTCAATACAAGTTACAAGCCATGCACCGTTTATTTGGGCTCTCCACTATGATGTTTTGTATCACTTTAATGTTGTTACGATTAATTTAATTTGCTCAAGCAGTAGCCGAGAGTATTTCTGCTGGTTGGCTTGCCGATTTTTCTCTCTCCACTGCAAATTAGGGCAACTTGGACAATGGCATTCCTAAAGCAGTCAATTTGGTGCTCAGCCATTGATGCCATGGAATGTTGGCTTAAGTTGTAAACCGAGGGTTTATTGTACCTATTATACTTATGATCTTAAAAATATGTCTACAGTGCATTATGAACAACTCATGGAAAAGATAAAGTGTCATCAAAGAGTATAAAACAAGAGCTAATTTGAAATCTCAGAAAAGAGATAAATTCTCATGGAAGAATCACCTTTTTATATGGCTTTCCATATGCATTTATGATTAGATAGATTCATAAAAGAAATTTTAAATAATACGTTACAATGTTGAGATCTCGATGCCAGATCTCAAGGAAAAGGAAATGGCTCTAAAATTGTGTATGATACTGCAAAAAATATCTTAAAATCCATGCGACATTATGTTCTCGTTAGAATTCTTATTTTTCCAACATGTAATCTATAAGCTCGTGCATACAAAATCAAAGAATTAACGCATATTTTTCTTGGAATGACCTATTAATATTTATAATTTTCTTTCACACTTAGGGGATGTCTTCTCACCTTACTTTAAATCTCCTCCAAACTATGAGCACCAACGTACCATAGACTCAACAAGTTGGCATATTTGTTGACCAATTTCCAATTATGGTTCCATTATCACTGGAGGTGGAATTTACAAGGTTCCTAGACAATATTTCCTTTTCAAGTTAAATTCAAATATGTGAATCACATGTCCCTACAAAGTGGAAGCAATTTGCAAAGGCAAAAGAACATGTTTAGGGGTGATGTCGGATTGGTATAGGTTCTAGTAAACCTAGACCTATGTGTCGAGGTTTCATGTTTTATAGGAGATAGAATCCAAGTATTTATCGGGTATCACATATTATATCTTTAAGAGTTAATCAAGCATGTAATCAGTGCTTTGAGAAGTCTATAAACATCCAATGCATGCTGTAGAATTAAATCATGGACAACAAGTACTTGCTAACTATTCAAGAGTAATGAACTAAAGTTCAAAAGGTACACTTTATCTATAGTCAAGTATAAATACTCAAATGTATTTTAATATGTCAGCATTTTTTTAAATTGAAGGATACTGAATGAAACTTATATTATATATATATATATATATATATATATATATATATATATATATAGAGAGAGAGAGAGAGAGAGAGCCAAGCTAGAACAAAATTGATCGAAGTTGGACTCAAATCCAGTCAAATTAAAATTCTACAATAGGAGTATTACATCAATGATCTAAATTATTGAATATGATCTACTATCTCAAAACTATTTGCATACAAAAAAATATATGATTTGGAGATCTCTAACTTATGCATCAAATAGTCAAAAATTGGATACTTAAATAAAATTAAATTAGATATATTTTTTGATTACTTGATACATAGATCGGGGGTCTTCAAGTTATATAATTTTTAGTGTGCAAATAATTTTAAGATAGTAAATTACTCCAACGGCTTAGATCATTGATGTAGGACCTTCATTGTATAGTTTTGATCTGACCGAATCTGATCTCAAATTCGATTGAGTTTACTTAAGTCTGTCCTCTCTCTCTCTCTCTCTCTCTCTCTCTCTCTCTCACACACACACACACACACACACACACACACACACACACACACATATATATATATATATATATATATATATATGTGTATGTATGTATGTATGATTATAGATGTGTATGTATCAATGTGATTTGGGCAACTTATTTAGAGTGGATTGGTTGGGTATAAAAGCCTCAAAGCTAGACCTAACCTGAAAGTTTCAGTTGGTTTGACTTGATATTCAAACCATTCACTGTTGAGTTTGGGTCAGGGTTGGGTTGTGTCTTGGACAGAAACTGGGTTTTGCAGAATTGAATTACAGCCCTAATCATGATAAATGGTTGTTGAACACAAAAGCTACGCAGCATATACATTAACTGCAGAAACACCAATATGTACCTTGTGGTGCTTCATATGACCATGTCTGATTCATTGCTTGCCTTAGATAATCTAAAGAAAGCAGTGAAATCTACAGAAAGGCATTGGTGGAGGGCTCATGTTTATCAAGTTGTGAGAAGATTAACCCAATTACAAAAGGCACATAAAAGCTTGAATTATTCTCAAGTGATATCAACCTCTTCTAATTGTCTCCATTCATGGAACTGCTCTATTGCTTGCACCAAAAGTGGCTCTTTCTTTCCTCAGGACTTGTTACTAATTCCAACCACATTGAACCGCTTATAAGGTTATAATGAGCAGGTGGGGGTTGTATCTTTTGCACGAAAGAATGATGATCGATATTTCTTTATAGTGTAAATCATTAAATTGCATTTTGTACAACTCTTAGAGTATGAAGTCTATTTCGTGATCCATGCTTATGCTAGAGGTAACTGCTTCAAAAGCTATACAAAATATGATCTAATAATTCATATCACGAAATATATAGCTCAAACCCATAATGAGACCATTGAATTTAAATAAATCATGACGTCCTTACATGACACACACTCAGATACGCAACATTTTCCACAAGTGGTTGTGGATTGGGTTGGCTTTGGTGCCATGGCACTAATTCGCAGTCAATCGCTCGATCAAGCTTATGATATCAATTCGAATTCAGCCTGATGCAATCCAACAAAGAGTCTAAAATTGATTGGTCTTTTGTTTACAAAACCATTTGCCTCCCTACAAAAGGGACCAAATGAAGCCCAAGAATGCATTTATATGAACGAATAACTAACAACCAGAATTAAAGCTACCAAGGGGTGCCCCAGGCACGCAGGCCAACAAGCCATTCTAACATGGCACGTGACATGGATCGTTCCTGTTGGAGATTCCGGAACCCAAAAAACTACACATTGTGACATGGCGCATGACATGGATCATTCCTGTTGGAGGATCCCGGAACCCCAAAAAGACTACACTTATGTAAGTGGTCCCCACTGCAAAAGGTTGGTCAGTACCGGCCCAGTATTTACCAATCCACCTTACTTTGAAAGCCACCAATTTTGGTTCGCAAGGCAGAATCGTAATAAAGTCCAAATCTTGCGGGCTGATTAGAGTGTCCGTACGCCCTTCGATTCCCGATTGTCCTTGTCAATCCCATCATCCCGAGGTTAGATCTGCGCCCCATGGATCTCGGGGTACCTCAGGTCGTCCAATTTTCCCTCAGATTTGGATAAAATTACAGAATATGGTACCACGGAAGGCCTCCCTGCCGTCCATTGAACATTTCAAGGATTGGGAGAAAGGATGGATGGACAACCATTGCTATAGGGTATCTGGAGCATTGTGGGAAACTGCACCTTTCTTTGCGCATCTCATATGTATTGAAAGGTGAGTAGGATTGTGGACTAGATTGCTTTTTTTTTGGTCGTGGAGTATTCTGATGGATTGATTTGGAATGATTTTGATTCCATTCTTTTTATTGTTTGTGATATTTTATTTTTTAAATTTATTAGATGTATCTATGATAGTACAATTTCTCCATCCCATCAAAAAAAAAAATTCCAACTCTCCTCTATTGCAAAAATTAAAATATATGATAAAATTTTTATATGAAAAAAAATTCGTCACCAAAGATTTTCTTCCTTTCAAATGGTGCTTTCCTACCAAAGCTATGGCTCAAGGGACTCCAAGGCAACTTCCAGGCAACTTCAATGAAGTCAACTCGTGCTACTTTCTTTGATAAGAAAACGAATGTAACTTGAAAGACTGGAATCAATTGTCTTCTTCTCCGCGAAGTTTACCTACTAAGAAAATTCGTTTGGCAAATAGCCAGTGTCACCTACTAGCCTATATATGAGATGGACATGATCCAAGTTAATTTAATTATAACTAAGGTAGGCTAATTGTTGTTTAATGTTGATCTTGTCTTGGTAGTCTATGAGCCTGAACCTGACTTAGCTGCGAGGAGACTGAATTAAAGGGTAAGAAAAAGAAATAATTTTTAGTGCCATTTTGCTGACCAATACGTAAATATAAGAGCTCCCCTTTAATACATTTGTTTACTTTGGAAAATTTGATCAAGAGATATAGTATGTTAGCAGTTAGATTGGTCATGCATAAAGTAAACTCGTTTGGATTGTTGTTAGAATATAAAAAAGCTGCCTGAGCCAACCAGGTTTTTGTCCATATCGTTATAGACTACATAGGCTTGGGTTGAAGGATGTGGACATAGTCGCTTAGACAAAAACTGTGAAAACTTTTGTGAGTGCATGTTAAAGTTGATGCCAACTTTTCATGCAAAGGTTGCCCAACCCTGCAAGTTTTGAAGAATACATTTGAAAAAAAAAAAAGCTCGAATCCTTTATAATGTAACTTTTGCACCACAGAATTCTATATTATCATGAATAACCATTAAAACATACATCTGAGACAGACAGCACTCGTTTATCATGAGAATATGTCCAACACTTTTCAATATGATACATGGTGCATCATGAAAATGAAAAAGTACCATACATTTTTTAGATGAATGATGTGGCAACCATCACCATATTTTGCGGTGCAAAAATCACACCGCAGATGATCCTGTTCATTAAAAAAAATCTGTTTGAGTTTAAATGCGGCAAGATTAAAAGGTCTCTAACCTTCCAATGACAAGGTGAAGGATTTTACCCTTTGCTTTCATTTTTAAGGCTTCTTTATCCATTACTGCAATTTTTTCAATCCTTCTTAAAAAAACTTTCCTTCTTCATCTTGTTAACCAATTAATCTAATAAACAGTTACTGATTAAGCAGAGATGCAGTACATTTGCCTCATTCTTCACTTCTCTCCATTCTCTGAGGGGTCTTAGGGTAGAAAGCAACTAAGCATTCCCCATCTGCCGACAAATTTATTATAGAGTTGTAATAGCATGTGTTATGAGGTCATTTTTGAAAAGACTTTCATCAATCCCCAAGTCTTAACCTCTAATCTGACTCCCATTACGGTGTAGTACTGTGAATGGCTTCATCGAACAGCGAAAAATTGTATAATATCTCCATCATCACACCTCAAAATTATAAAATTCATCAAAGATTCCTTAGGAAATTATTGCTAATAATTGAATGATCCACAAACTATTCAAGAATTCATGAATTCACTAGTAGCTTGTGCATACTGTGCAAGTTATTGAATAACTTTTTCTTCGAGCGAAATAATTATTCGATATTTAATGCTATCTTGTTGCATGATTGTTTTTCAATGACTGATGCCACTGTTCTTCGTTTGCTATTTATTTCCATGATCTTGCAATTTCAAATCTTATCCTTCCATCATTTATTAATACAACTGTCTGTAGAAGTTCTATACTAAAGAAATCTTGGATTTAAACAATATGTCATCCCAGCTTGGCCCGGGTTGCATCTCTGCTTGTCATTCCTATCAGACCTTCAAGCACACAGTTGATCCAAGATATCGAATAGAAAGATCAGGAGTGTAGTATGGCCTCATCAACATGGGGAATTCTCTATTGCAATTCTTCGAATTCTTTGCTCGGCAAAAATGATCATATGCGATTTATTGGCTTCGCTGCTAGTAAATATAGTCTATCAACTAACACATAATCTATGCCTTAGCCAAGTAGAAGCATATAAAGGAGTTCTAAAGGAATGGGAAACTCATCTGAAAAAGGAGGAGAAATTTCTTTTAGAGAACCATCCCATACTACTTTGTTTTCTTTCTCCATTATTAGTTTGCTGATACACAATAAAATAAACAAAATGCTGCATATGATAAATCAATTGTTAGGATTTGATGCCTCGAGATTCAGTCTATATCAAGCCGACAACGAGGTTCGCGATGAAAAATGGAGTCCAACGAGACTAAGATCATCCAAAACGGAGCTCGGACGGAGAAGATACGGATTTTTGAAGATTGCACGTAAGTCGAAGTGGCGGAGGACGGCTGGCTGCCGGCGGAGCAGTGGCCGCAGGCGGCGGAGCACGGCCCAGGCGGGGCCAACGCGCGGGACACGTGGCCCAGGCATGCGGCCCAGGCGGACGCATGGCCCAGGCGGGTATGCGGCCCAGCCCATGCGCGGGCTGGCCTTGGCCCAGGCCCAGGCACCTTGCCTGGGCCTTGTACCCCGGTCCATCGTAGACTGGGTGGTCCATAGCAGATCGTATGGATCGTGTGGCATTTTCCATATGTTTCTCACGATCCACGATACTATTCCATGGACCGATCACGATCGGATGGTCTAGCGAGTTTCCGGTCTTGATCCGACAATTCAGAAGTTTGATTTGGTTTGTTTAGGAGACTTAAACCTAATCTAATTAGGTTTAAACCTTGTTTAAGGCCTTTAAAAGGCCTGTGCCTTAACAGAGAAGGAGGGTTTTGGTGGTCTCTTGCCGCAGGATGTGCCGTACGGAGCCCGCAGAGAGAAGAAAAAAAGGTGCGTCGTTGAGAGAGAAGGAGCACGAGGCTCCTGGACAGCGGACGTCAGGTACTTCAGGGGTTTAGGGGTTTTTCAAGAGAGAGAGCTTTTTAGGAGGGAGAACTTCAAGTGAGAGAGAATTGGGTGTACAAGGCTGAGATTGAGGTCTCCTCTTGTAAAATTTCTTTTTCATGGTGAAGTTTTGCATGCCCTGTGGAGGCGAGTCATTTTATGGTTGATCCACGTATTTTGATTGTTTTATTTTGTTTCTTCTTTCTTCCTGCTGCATCGCGTGGTACTGAAAAGGTCCTGGGAGGTGGTGTCCTGGCCAGACATCCACCCAATAAGTGGTATCAAAGCGAGACGGTATAAGAACGCAGATTGCAACAGTGGTGAGCAAGACTAAAGATGGAGAAAATAGGATCAATCAAGATGGAGATTAACAAGTTTGATGGTAAGAGCAATTTCTCCTTGTGGCAGGTAAGGATGAAGGACGTGCTCATCCAACAGAGATTGATCGATGCTCTCTTGTGTGATGAGAAGCCGACCACCATGGAGGTGCGGGATTGAAAACGGCTACAGATGCAGGCGGTGAGCACCATCCGTATGTACCTGGTGGATGAGGTGGTAATTCATGTGCTGAGCGAGACTTCTCCGACAGTGCTGTGGTCAAAGCTCAAAGAGTTGTACATGGCGAAGTCTCTCACTAACACTCTTTTCCTTTGGAGGCAGTTCTACCAACTGCGGATGGCTGAGGGACAGAGCGTGCAGGAGCATCTCAGCCACTTTCAGAAGATCCTCACCGACCTCCTCAGCATTGGTGAGAATGTTGAGGAGAAGACCAGGACGCTGGTTTTGCTAGCGTCGCTTCTTCCTTCGTACGAGTCCTTGGTGACTGCTCTTCTAGTAGGAAGAGCACTATCAAGATGGACGAGATCATCGCGTTGATACTCGAGAACGAGGTTCTCAGGAGGGAGAACCCAGCTTCGAGCTCAGGTGGCGGTAACTCAGCTTTGATGGCTTTTGGAGGAGCAGGAGGAGTAGACGGAGCGACAGGAGACCGCGACGAAGGCGGTCCAAGTCCAGGAGGGACTTGAGCAAAATCAGGTGTTACCGATGTAAGGAGTTGGGGCATCTAGTCAGAGATTGCCCTCAACTCAAAAATCGGACGGTAGCTGCTGTAGCGACGGCCGACAGCGATTCAGATAGAGATGTCCTGGAGATATCTGACGAGGTATCTACTTCTTTCCAGTAGTGGATATTAGATTCTGCGTGCCCCTATCATGTATGTTGCAGAGAGGAGCAGTTTGATTCCCTGGAGAACAGTGAGGGCACTGTATATTTGCCGGATGGATCGAGCTGTGCGATCAGAGGTATTGGGACGGTCAACTGGAGGACACATGATAGTACAGTGAAGAGATTGGGAGAGATCCGATACATATCCAATTTCAGACGGAATCTTATCTAACTTAGCAGACTGGATTCGAGAGGCTACAGGACGGTAGCTGGTGGAGGAATCCTGAGGGTGCTATGCGGCGTTAGGATTGTGCTGGAGGAGAAGAAGGGGAGTAGAGGACATTATTACCTGGCAGAGAGCCCAATGCGAGGTGGAGCTTCGGGAGCCAGGTAGAGCCCAGAACGAGGTGGAGCTCCAGGAGGTGGATCAAACATGAGACAGGAGACTCGGGAGGATGAGAGGCGACATCGCAAGGTGAGATTCCTATTGCCGCAAGACAATGCCCCGAGTAGGTCTCAGGTCAGGAGGAGTACAGCATACGATGGAGATGGGATCGAGAGGTCTGGCTCGACTCCCATGTTTGCCCATCCATGATCAGCAGATGATTGTTCCAGGGCATGGGGCGAGGAGATCCAGAAACTTTCGGAGTTTGGAGGAGGTCGAATATCGAGTCGAGATGGAGATTGTTAGGATTTGACACCTCGAGATTCAGCCCATATTGAGCCCACAGCGAGGTTTACGATGAAAAATAGAGTCCAACGAGACCAAGATCATCCAAAACGGAGCTCGGACAGAGAAGATATGGACTTTTGAAGATTGCACGTAAGTCGAGGTGGTGGAGGACGGCCGGCGGAGCTGCGGCGGAGCGCGGCCCGAGTGGCCAACGCGCGGGACGCGCGACCCAGGCGGACGCGCCGTACGGAGCCCACAGAGAGAAGAAAAAAGGTGCGTCGCTGAGAGAGGAGCACGAGACTCTTGGATAGTGGACGTCAGGCACTTTAGGGGTTCAGGGGGTCTTCCAAGAGAGAGAACTTTTTAGGAGGGAGAATTTTAGGTGAGAGAGAATTGGGTGTACAAGGATTTAGGGTAATGTCTCCTCTTGTAAATTTTTTTTTCATAGTGAATTTTGCATGCCCCATGGAGACGAGCCATTTTATGGCTGATTCACGTATTTTGATTATTTTATTTTATTTCTTTTTTCTTCCTACATCGTGTGATAAAGTCCTAGGAGATGGTGTCCTGATAAGACATCCACCTCAACATCAATGTATGTACTGTTATTATTTGTATGAATGATATTTGAGTTGGTACTATTTTTTTTTTTTTAATGCATCAGATGGTGCTACTTAATCATTATATATTGCATTCTTATAAACAATACTTAAAGGATCTTTACATAAAACACTCTGACAAAATCATTATAACACTAAACCTGTGCCCTCAGAATTTCTCTCAGAAATGCCATGCAAATCTCTTGAATTTAAGCAACGTACTCCTGAATTTTATGCGGGCGTACCAGATTCTCTCAGTGGATACTTAACTGTATCCAATTTTTGTGTATAGGGATCCATTATCAAGTTGTTATCATATTAATTGCAATAGAATCAAGCATTGTATGCAGCAGATCTAAATATATCACTCCTTTTAAATACTTCCTTGTTTGATAAATTAGTCAGTTTTAGAGGAGTCCTTTCTAGAGTGTGGAATAAATTCCCTTTATCTAATGGACATCTATGATAACTTAGGTCCAAGTGTCACCATCCTTCTTATTTATGTGTTCCCAAAGAAAACTTTGTTTGGAGAGAGATTCAAGTTAAAGTATCCAATGATTTCCCCTCTAAACAAGTAGCATGATTTTTTAATTCATATGTGCAACGTGAGAACTTCTGCTGGATTTGATGATATATTACACACATTTGATTGCTTGTGCCTTAGCTTCTGCATGACTGGGTTATTCATATGCAATCATAACCAACCGTTTGAAAAGATCTATTTCCAACAGACTCTCTACTATTAGGATGCAAAGAAAAGTGCAGAGCCTCCATCAATGGTCCCGAACTTCTATCTATTGTAAAGCGTTTCCACCCATACCTCTAAATACACAATTCAATTAGTTCAGCTGTTGCTTAAGAAATAAAAACATGAGTGCACGGGCTAAAATTGAGACGGCATCTATCACTTTGGGATCACAACACCTCGTGATTATATGACGATTTCCGCTCGCGCTGCATGTGACTGATGCTAAAAGTGCGTTAAGTTCACAATCAGAATCAAAATCAGAATGGGATTTGGATAGCCATAATCCTCAATATATTTGATTCGTGACTCGAATCATAATGTGATTTAAATATTATAGAAGATTAGGAATCAAATTTTGAAATATTGGAGTTCCATTCCCTTCAGAATCAGAGTGTGAATGGGATTCTCCCTAGGAAATTTCTCATTTTATTCTCATTGCAGGGTTTAATTTTCTCCAACCAAATACAGTCATTCAAAAAAATTCCAAATTAAGAACCTTAATTGTGGTTGAATGTCATGTGAGACCCATGTCAACTTAGTTGAGTCCACGTAAATTGACAACAGCAAAGATAGGACCCTCTTTCCAATGGATGTAATAAATTTTCTTACCAAGATTGCATTCATGCTTGCTTACAAGGCACTCCATTTCAAAGATCAACATCAACCTTTTGCGCTCTCTCATGGAAATCCTTGGAGAAACCTCCCTCTTTTGGAATTCAGGGACAAGTGGCTACCGACCAGATGTCACCCCAAAGTTAAAGTCAATCACACTTGGATTAGAAGCAACTGCTTTCCATATCCAGCTGCGGTCTCCTTCAAAACCCTCCGTTCCAACCACATTATTCTTCATTGACTATAAAACCCTTAGCAGCTTATTAAAGATTCCACTAGTTTCCTTATTGTCCCCTGATAGGCTCACCAAAAAAAAATCCTCTCTTATATGGGCCCACCAAGGATTAAGAACCGAACATGATGGCAAGCCAATAGTTGAGATTAGTTCGTGGGGGCAAGCTAATAATTTGAGACTACAGCTTCTTAAATTGTAAGTTTTATTAAAAAAAATGTTAACAAGTAAAGTGCTTGTTCCCTTCAGTCTATAATAAGACAGGCAACACTTCATACCGAGTCAGAGAGGATTCAGGCATGGGCCATGTCATGTAAGGCCCAGTTTGAGGTCTTGTAGCTTTTTGGTGAACTGAGGTCTTGCAGCTTAATAGATCATGTCCTCTTGGCAGATCAGGGTTTGTCATTGCACAGGCAACACAGACAAGGAGTCTGTTCTTGGTACTGATGCTGATGTGGCCCTTGGACTGCAAAGATTGGTCCATCTAGGACAAGTTTGAATCCTTTTTGTTTCTTTCTTCTTTCAATGCAAGGGATGGGCTTGGACTCCTTATCTAAGCCTGTTACTAATGGGCTGAAGTGCAGTGTCCTTTGAGCTCTGTGATCACTTCGTTTAAGCAACAGAAATGGTGCCTCGATCTCTTCGAAATGATGATCGCCAATGTGCTGTCCCACTGCAGTTTAACTATATACAAAATGCAACACCTTTCTGTGAGATTATATGGGCAACACAAACGGCTGGAATCACAGCAACTGCCTAAAGATTTTGCTTTTGGGTGGAAAATTCTGATGGTATCGTTAAGTATAGGCAAATCTTGTCATGACTCGAGGAATAGAAAATGCAAGGAAACTCCAGGACGCCAAGTACAATGCCATGAACCAGTCAAAGTAAACGGCAGAGATCCGGAAAACCGGAGGAGCCATGAGATGGCTGTTGAGCAACTGGAGGCTTACCTACGTCATGAATCATGTAGGTAAGCTTCCACATCATGACAATCTGCTAGAGAAATAAATTCAAATTTAGCCGATTTGTATGGAGAGGAAGATGAATGCTCCAATCATCTATTTTTAGGTTGCACTTACTCTCTTATGTTTCGGATGGAAATCGCAAGGAAAATATCCAGTGGTTCCACCACGAACTATAAAAGAACTATGGTCCACTTCGAGAAACCAACTTCCAGGTTGCCATCTAAAGTGCGAATGGGATTTCATGATAATTGTAGCTAGTTGGAGCCTCTGAAAGAAACGAAACAAATGTATCTTTGTTTGAGAAGCAGACTCTCTTTTTAGATTTATCTAAAATTTCCCCTTCTTGGAGGAATGGCTGATAAGCAGAACAAATTGATTAAGAAATTATTTTGCAGATATTGTTAGCTTTGATCGATGAGGAAATGACTGGTCGAAATTAATAGCTTTTTAATCCTTATTGAAGTTCCTAGCAACGAACTCAAAGCTTCAATTTTTTTTCTGTTTTCTTTCCTTTTGATCATGATAGATTTTTGAACTACATGGTCACCTTTCTTTTTTTCTATACATTTCTCTTTTAATAAAACAGGTGGTTTCAACCTCCCTAATAATTAAAAAAAAAAAAAAAGAGAGGGGGAAGAAAGCTTACCTGCGTATCCATATGTTTGACATGATCGGCACTTTCTAGAACTATTTTATTTTAAGAACTTCTTGTACAAACAAAAGGATCCAAACTACTTCCACCTCTTCGTAATGAAAAGCCTATAATCTCTTTCAAATGATATATACCACCCTACAAAAAATAAAATTCAATTAGGGAAGGAATATAATTGCCATGGTTGTCGTGAGATTGGGAATCTCTCTAATTTGCTTAGCCAAAACATGGATATGGATTGACCTAATCTCGTCGTTGCATCTCATTTGATCTCAGAGTCCATCTTATATGGCAGTGCTCCAACATTTGGATTTTCTAGCTAGAAGGATGTTGCAACAATTCTATTCCATCTCCCTCAACAGATAAATTTGTTTTGGATTCGCCTATTTGTTGCAATGAGCATTCTGTGCACTTGGATCCCTTGAACATGAAAGAGCATGTTTTCCCCCTTTGTTTTTAATCTTAGAAGTAGCAATTTGTAGAACCCATCTCATGGAGCTTTACCCGCAACAAGAATAGCTCAACCAGGTAGCTTTGATCCATACTTGTGAATGCTATCGTTCCAAGACACTTCATAGAAATCGAGAATCTTTAACCACCACTTACTTACATCGATAATTTACAAATAGGCCCTTGGGACATGAACAACTTGCTTAGGATGCTTCCCCAACCTACGAAGCACGCTACAAATTCCTTCGGCATGTGGGTTTCTTCTTTCTCCAACTACTCATGAACCACATCATTGAGCTCAATCCAACAGGAAGCTGCTGGATTCCGTGCACCTGTGCCGTTTCTCTGAATCCTTTTCATAGTACAACATCCCACCGACTAGCTGCTGCTTAGATAATTGACAAGATGGCATAATTTTCAGCATCTCTGATTTTTTTTTTTTTTTTTAAGGACAAATCGATGGGATCCCCTTTAAGCATCCGATGGACCACCTTCTCATCATCAAGACACACTATTGTTGTATACTTAGCATGAACCTAGAAGGGTGCCCCATATATTTGCATTAGGTTCAAAAGCTATAATCTTGATATGGTCGGTTGCGGATAAGAGCTCAGTCTATCACATGAGATATTATCCGCTTTGGTTCATAGACCTCATAATTTTTTCTTTAAAAGATGCTTCATATAATTTTTTTTTTTTTTCTGCTCATAAGCATTAGAGAACCGAGGCGGACCTCAACCTTGCGCACTATTGTTGCATATAAGGGCTCGGCCTGTTATGTGAGGTATTGTCTGTTTTGGTCCATGGGCCTCACAATTTTGTCCTTTAAAAGATGCCTCACGTAGGAAGAATTTTTTTCTACTTATAAACGCGAGTCTCTTTTGACTCACAACCGACGTAGGATTATTGGTGCCCTCCATATTATTAAAACCACAATAAGATCAAAGACCTCATTCACAACCCTCCCTCGCCTTATAAAGGAAATCTTGCAATCATAGTTTTTTAATTGGAAAGCGATGCCATGATCCTTCTTAGATGATGTTTGGTTCGCGATCAAAATTAGAATTAGAATGGAACAAAAAAATTAGAATAGCCATATCTCCCAAAGTATTTAATTTGCGATCAGAATCAGAATTGAAATTGAAATCAAAATAAAAATTTGAGTTTTACAGTTGGGATTGGATTTTAGAGGTATTGGACTACCCTATTTCATTTTTAAATTGAAATCTGAATGAAATAGTTGAATAAAAATTATTTATTTTTATTTTTATTTTAAATTTTATCTTTTTCCATCCAAATACTTCCTTGATGGATCTTGCTAGGGATAAAATCCTTGGGGACCGTTCCTTCAGGAAACTTCATGTCATTTTAAGGTACCCACGTCAACCACCATCCATTTAATGCTAGGCAAGCCGCTCAACGACCTTGATGAGATTTAGGCTTGAACCTTAATTTGGAATCTCTTTATTCTTTTAGTTAGCTTTCGATATATATTGGTTCAAGCAAACGTCAGCCAACTCTATGATACGTGCATCACTATTCTTTAATCTGGCATATATTGCATCTAATATGATGGTTTAATTCGGAACAGAAAATGTAATCTTTTCCTTTTTTTTACCAGGAGCGTGAGTAAAATCCTAAATGACATAATTGAATGGGTACATTGTTGAATCTTGGATGTCATAATGAACTGGTGTGATAATGAGATAATGCATGATAGCGAAGACCGGTTCGTTGCTTGTCCTTTGACGCAATCAAATCACACAATGCATTGATCCCACTAGTTTCCTTGTTCCTTGGAATGATTCTCGATTATCCACAACATCAATGCACGTCAGGGTAACACAACTACAATTCATCTTACGCATCTTCAATTAAAGGATGGATTATTACCATAACTACCAAATGATCTTTCAATATCAACCAATAATAAAATCTGACAACTGAAGCACCTGCAGTTCTAACTATTTCAATTGGTGGTGCCATTTTTCAGGTCCGCCGAGGGCAGCTCCAAACCCACCTACCACGCCACCTCCCGCCAAACGGCCCCCTCCTACCTAACCCTCACTTTGACACCCAGTTTCCCGCTCGGGCCCACTCCCGCTTCGTAGGTGGTTTCCTCCTCCCTATAAATACCCCACTCCATCCACCAACCCCTTCCGGCTCCGTTTCCAGTTTCCCCGCTCCTCGTTCTCTCCTGTTTCCCTTCACCTTTCCCCTTCCCCTTCCTCTCCTGCTCTCCGGAGCCCAGTCCTCGTCTACAACCTCTCCTCCATTCTTCTCATGGAGTTGAAGCTCTCGAATCGGTCCTCCTTTTCTTCATCTCCAATCAAGGGCAAGCTCTTTAGGCCTTCGATCCCGCGCCTCTTCGGCGTCCCGATGCCTAGAACCATGGGAAGACCGAACATCGGTCATCTTGTATCATCCTCGCCGGGGATGAAGCTCCATTCAATCCAAAGCTCTACGAAGCCTGTCAGGTATCAAAAGGCCGCTCCTTTTTCGCCCGTTTATCGGATTTTTCATTGGCTTTGGTCAAATCAGGCCTCCTTTATTGGTCTGATTGCGTTCTGGATTTTTGGAATCTTATATTTCTATCTTTACTTCTCTTCTGATGGTTTTTCCGGCTTCATAGATCTGATTGTTGGGCTGGTTATTGTTGTGCTGTTGGTTTTCTGCTGATTTTTGATGGCTTGGAGGCGTTTTGTTCTGTATATTTCTTTTGATTTTTAACTTTGTGCTTCAAATAAGAGTACAGCTTCGTTCTTTGGGTTTGCCCCCCCTCCTTTTTATGCTTTGGATGTTGTTGAATTCAACCTTAACTTCTAATTTCATGAAACGAGTTTTGTTATGTATCCATCAGCTAGAAGAACTTGCAATGGAAGGTCATGAAGGCGTCTTCCATTTCTTCTAGGAGGAAAACATATTTTGGGGGCGTTGGATTTTTTTTTTTTTATAAAGATTTTTTTTGTTATTTTGGTTGTTTTTAAAGGCTATGGGTCAAGCGTTGTTAATTATCTTTCTTGCTTTCTTTCCATTCCTCCAATCTGAATATTTTAGGTAACCTACCTCTGTGCCCCTCTTATTTGACTTAGAAGGATGAAGGCTAAATTTTGGTCCAGGATCCTTTAAAGTTTGGCTGCGAATACATTTGATCAGCGGTCCTTTCAAGCTCTACCGGGAAAATATTTTATCTATTTTACTCACAAAATATCAGAATGTTGAGTAATGAGTATAGAGGAGGTTTTAGTATTGCTACGAGCTTAGGAGGGTGCAACCCTCTTAATTTTATTTGCTGATTTTATGCGCTTGAAACGACTTAATATTTCTAGAATTTACTAAGAGTGGATTAGCATGAACCAAAGAAATAAATTGATTTGCATTATTGCCGTAGTACTATGTAATAGACAGCCAGCGTTTTTTTTTTTTTTTTTCCTGTTTTTATCACTGTGGTGCTACGAGTGCTTTTTTAAATTACATGTACATGCTTGTGAATACTTTACTCTCTGCACGCAGGCATGGCAACTATTAGAATGCCAGTATCATGATCATGTATATCAGCATCAGTTCTATGTTCAAAAATTTAGTTTTCATCTATCACAGAAAAATATCTTGGCTTCCATTTATGATATTATTCATCTGTAGGCTGGAGAAGGAAAGAGTAGATCAAAGTGAAATATTAACCCTTGATGGAATAAGGCACTCATTGATTCGCCAAGAAGATACAATTATATTTAACCTTTTGGAGAGAGCGCAATTTTGCTATAATGCTGATACATACAATCACAATGTGTTCCACATGGATGGTTTTGATGGCTCGTTGGTTGAGTTTATGGTCAGGGAAACAGAAAAGCTCCACTCACAGGTAAGTGGAATCTTTAATATAAAGATCAAACATACTTAGAGACTTAGAGTATTTTGCCCTTTTAATCCTGACAAATTTTTTGCCTTCCTATTGCAACTTAGGTTGGCAGATACAAGAGCCCAGATGAGCATCCTTTCTTCCCAGAAGCTCTGCCTGAACCTATGTTGCCACCAATTCAGTATCCAAAGGTATGGATAAATGCATGAAGAATTTATAGAACCACATTTGCAATTATGTATTCTTCTTTTTGAATGCTTACATAACATGAGCATAGGAGGAATATATTTCAGTTTGTTTGACAAGGTGTTGCAACAAATGTGAGCTTGTATTTACCACAATATTTTTGAATAATTTGATCACTAGTTTAAATGAGCAGTCTTGTCTAATTCACTTATATAGGTTTAGTGGTAATTGTAAGGAAACCAGTAAGTGGCTGATGGATGATGACATATATTAAGTTTTCTTGCATGTTCAAGTGCACGAAAACCTAGTCCAGGGGAAGGTTTTACTTTCTTTGCCATTTCTGTGCAGTGAACCATGCACTTCCACCTCACTATCCAGGGTTGAGGGAGGCTCTCTATAGTAATTGCTCTAGAAATTTTTGATGAAGATACAAACCTTTGATGCTTTATTATTGCAATCAAATACTTGTTCTCACAGTGTTCTTATGAACTTCAGCTTGGAATTAGAATGATGATCATAGATGGATAGATGCCGTAAAACTATCATATTTATGCTATGGCAATCATCTTCACGAGGACCTGTTCCCCTGATGCCAAGATTTGTTATCTATAGTTGCACATAACATGCTTTCTCCTTTCTCTCTTGTTTTTCTTTACCATGCCAATGCCTGCCTCCTGTTTTGTTGATTCTTAACACTGCTATTTGAAGGCTGCAACTGTGCTGGCTTCATCAGGGAGACAGCATGTTTTATTTTGCATTGGTGCATCCCTGCTGAGGCATACAATGTGTTAAGATGATGAACAGTTAAGAAAGTGATGCATCTTGGCTTCTACTGTGACCAAATGTTTTATAGATAGATCAGGATCACTGCTTTTGTCAAATACTTGCTGGTACTGACACTGTTGTTAATTAACTTGTTGCTTTTAACATTCTAAAGCAGCCTTTGGTTTCTTTTGTGATCTAGGTTCTGCATCCAGTTGCTGATACCATCAACATAAATAAGACGATATGGGACATGTACTTCAGTGACTTACTTCCAAGATTGGTTAAAGAAGGAAATGATGGCAACTGCGGATCTAGTGCTGTTTGTGACACCATTTGTTTGCAGGTGTGCATAATCTAAGTACATAAAGGCATGTTCTGCATTTTCTGGATAATTTGATCTGCAAGTTTGTCAGATATAACTCATCCTGCACAGCTTAGAACTCTGTTGTTGCCAACATGCAAACATGTAGGATGAGACATGTCTGCGTCCTGTTTGTTTAAGTTTTAATTACTATGTGGAGATTTGATATTTCCATCATGAATGATGTTCTAGGTGCTCACCAGATTCATTCTGTCTTTTTGTTGCTAAATGCTACAATGCCATCTGTAGTTTTTAAGTTGTCTTTCTGCAGTTTGGAACATAAATACCGTGAAGGCTGTTGCTCTGCCTAAAAAAAATCATACATAGTAATCCACATGATGGTACATAGAGGCACTCATGTTTATTTTCATTATTCGGAGATATCAGCTGGGCAATCTCTGAAGCAAATCTAAAAGCCCTTGATTTTGTTGTGTTAAAGTTACTGCTCCTTCGACACTTCATGTCACTTTGTTTGCAGCCTCGACCCACGGATTATCTCCCTTGTTAATCTGGGAATTTCTTTTGTCTGGTCATAACCATATCTTGATTTCTTTATGCAGGCTCTGTCAAAGAGAATCCACTACGGCAAGTTTGTGGCTGAGGCCAAGTTCCAAGAGGCACCCGTGTCTATGAACCTGCGATAAAAGCACAAGTAATATTATGAGTTTGTCTTCTTTGATTGTTAGTTGATCCTTGTTCTTATCTTGGCTTCTGAACTTATGTTTTCTTTATTGGGTTTTATCAGGATGGGGAACAGCTGATGCGTTTGCTGACATATGAATCAGTAGAAACAGCAATCAAAAAGAGAGTAGAAGTAAAGGCTAGAATCTTTGGGCAGGAGATCACTGTTGGTGAGAACAATGCCCCACCAGTATATAAAATAACACCAAGTTTAGTTGCCGAGCTCTATGGCCACTGGATTATGCCCCTGACTAAGGAAGTTCAAGTGGAGTACTTGCTAAGGAGGCTGGACTAAATGTGTGCTCTTGTAAATTACCAGCATCTGAAGTTAATTTGATATAAAAAAAGAAAGCAGTTCATGTTTATTTTTGCTCGTCAAGGTCCTATAAGTCAGATTGTGGTTTCGATACATGTAGATGATGTTGCGGCTTCTTTTCCATAGAGCTCAAACTAGGCTGGTGGAGATTGGGATCTCGCCAGCTAACAGTACCATAGATCTAGTGGAAAGCTTGTGGCTCAGCTCACAGGCCTAGGTTCATGTTACCCCTTTCGCAGTTGGAATCAATACCATGAGCTTAATTTTAACTAGAATCCTTTGTGGCTCAACTTGTTGGTATATTTTCCAGTATATAAAAACAATTTCCTTCTATCGACTGATCCATGCTTCAGTTGTTGATGAAGGCATTGAGAGTTGTTCTAAAGGTTCATTCATCTATGATTTGGCATTTACCTGTGATTCACATGAATGTGCAATGGATGCTAAAAGCCATTAGATTAAATTGCTGTAAAATGATGTTCTAATTAAAATATTGCCTGCTGGTATCCACATGTTGATTTTATCTAAGGCATGGCATTTGGCACAGAATGCGTCCAGGATTGATAAATTGCTGGAGTGCTAATTCTCTAAATCGGTGGTCGCTTTGTTTTCTCGTTAGTTGTTGCCGCGGCATACATGTCGGACATCATTGAGAAAGCTTTCATGCTTATATTTTATTCAAAGGCTTCATAAAGATGGCTGAGAACTGAGTGGAATGTGGTCTTGTTGTATTCTTTAGAAAAAGCACTGGATTTCTTGGGGCAGTCCCTCTCATTGGTATCCACATTTTAGTTGGGTCGTACGTCGTAAGGCTCGATCCTCTCTCGGTGTCTTCCTGGATTCATGGGGAGGCATGTCCGATGGCTGCCAAAGGCAACCACCACAGCTGTTTCTTTAGGAGAAGGGCTCCTAATAGAGAGAGGGAAAAAGGGAAGGCAATCTTACAATGCAATTGATGAAAGGTGAATCCAAGTTTTATCCTACGGGTGGTAATGATGTCGAATCGGATTAAGAAAAGGCCCAACCTGTATATGATTTGTTTATTAAATAGTTAGAGATTTAAAAACTGAACATGCACTATTTACTAAATAGATTATCTCACTCGATCTACTTAATTTGTTTAGTAAATAGATCAGATCAAATTATTTAGCTTTATAATTTGTTTAACTTATTTAGAAAGCTTTCAAAATAAGAATTTATAGTTGGAAAGTGGTTAGGAAGCTGTTTGCTTGATCCATGATGAAGTTGAAGTAGTTGCCAACCCTCCTTTTTCATTATATAGTGAACTTGCGGGTACATCTGGAATTCCAAGTACACAAACCCAACTACATTCCACTGACATGCAATACATGAACTCATCCCATTGGATTTACAATTTTTTATAAAAAAACTCACCGATCAAAGAAAAAATCTATCGTCAGGACCGTCGGATCCGACGGGCAAAAAGAAATAATCAAAAAAAAAAATTGGGAATAGATATTGAAATTACTTATAGTCGTAGTAGAAATTGAGGGCTCTGCTCTTGTGGTGGTCGACAACGAGGATGGAGAAGGTAATGGGGCAAAGCACCACCTCCAACACCCTTGTTGCTAGGCTCTTCCTGGTTCACGAGGATCGCCGGTGCTAGGGTGCTTTTAGGTGGATCCGATAGTGGAACAAGATAGTGGGGCTAACTCATCATCATCGAAGGGGTGGGGATGGTGAGGGTGGCAATTGGGTTGGATCGAATCGATGTGGGTTGGATCAAAAAATCATGAATCTGAATCCGACTTATTTATTAAACAGATCAAAAATTCAGACTTAAATCTGATCTATTTATTAAATAGATAATTCAACCCGGCCACTTAACTCATTTATTAAATGGATCAAGTTAGCTTAAATAAGTTTTTAACAGGTTAAATAGATTAAATAGATCAGATTAAATGGATCAAAAATAGGTTAAGCAGGTTCTAAATATGTTAAACAGATCTTAAACAGATTAATAGGTTAAATAGGCTAAACAAATTTTTTTGATTCAATCCGATCTAAATATTAAATAGATTAAATCGATTAAATATCTGAAATCTAAATTTGATTTAAATATTAATTGAATTAAATAAATTAATTTATTTATAATTTTAATTTATTTAATTTAAATTTATTTATGATAAATTAAATATGAGTCAATTTTATAGATCGAATCATATTTTGTCCATCTTTCAGGGATGACCCTGTAGATTCAGGAGAGGAAGGCAGGAAAGAAAAAATAGATTAGGGCTTTACAAGAAGTCTCTGGGAAGTAGAAATCAGACTGTTTACTCGACAAAAAAAAGACTCCCTGCATTAGGCTATAGGCCACGTGGGTGAAGTGAAATGTTTAAAATTCAATGGCCATAAGATAGACCAGTAGTTTAAAATTTAAATCGCCGTGAGCCCATGATGGTTCAATGGTCAAACCAAGAAAGGGGGCATTGTTCAAAGATAACAGTGTAAAATGGATATTTGACCTAATCATATAATAAATGGATTAACAGGTCAAAAAGTTACAACTCAAACTTGATCCGAATAATAAATAACATAAATAGATTAATTTATTTACGATTCAAATCCATTTAATCTAAATTTAAATTCATTTATGATGGGTTAAATGTGGGTTTGATGGATCGAATTTTATTTTGCCATCCTTACTTCACCCCTTTCTTCTTTTCTCTATTTTATTTTATTTTCTTAACTTTGTTGGTTCATTCTTTGACTGCAATTTTGCTTTCTAGGATTAGGATTTTTGATGTTACGACCAGAGTTTACTTTTAACAAGTTTGTGAGCAAGTTGAATTTAGGAGATTAGCATGGGAGACGTTGAGACCGGACTGATGGACATAGAGATCAAGGTGACTTTGTCCGTGTTGGGTATAAAATACCCCAGCCGAAGTTCATAAGAAGCCAACTCTCTCGAGATCCCTCCGACTTAGTGCGGCATCTTTTTCGAATTTTTCCGACAGCCGAATTTTCGACCTGGTGTGACGTTTTTCTAAACTCCCCCAATTGTCTGAGCTATGATAACGCCCTTCTGGACTTCTCCAACGATGAACTTCTTCAGTCGTCCACCGGACTGCTTCAAATGCTCTCCGGGCTTCACTATCTACCGACCTTTTACAATGATCGATCGTTCTCCAGACCTCTTCCAGATCTCTTCCAGCCATGATAGATTCTAATCCAAATTTTTCAGACTTCGTCCACGGCCTAACTTCCCCAAGGACAGATTTCTACAGCAACCCGACTCCACCCATATTTCTACGACGGTCGACCGCCTTTCTGATTTCATCCGAGCTCCTACGGGAGCCGGACCTCTGCCCCAAATTTCTATTGCAGGTAGACTTCATCCGAGCTCCTAATACAAATGGTCTACTCCGAACTTCTATTACAAGCGATCTACTCCGAATTTCTACTACGAGCGGTCCACGTCGGATCTCTACTGTAAGCCTCCATCTGAGCTTCTATTGTGAACAAATTCCTTCTGGACTCCTGTTGCAGGCGGGCTTCAGCCGAGCTTTTTCAATAAACGATCCCCATCCGGACTTCTACGAGAATCAGACTCCGACCGAACTTCTGTAGCGGATAGATGTCAGACGCACTTCTACGACAGACGGGTTCCAGCAGCCGGGCTCCCCCAACAGCCAATTGCCCCCGGCGTCTGCCGTACCTCCCCAGCCATCGGCCTTAAATAATGTCAGTCGGACTTCAACAGTGCCGATCGGATTTCCTCAGAACCCTCCAGACCCCCTCCCAGCGGGTGACCCTCTCCAACGCCATCCGAAATCCACCACCGGTCGACCTTCTGCCGAGTTCCGCATGAAACCGGACGTCACCAACAGAAAGCTTTCGTCCGAGCTCCTATAGCAGATGACTTTCGCCTGAAACGTCAGCAACCTCAGAACATCCGGGCCTCTCCCAGAACGACGATGTGAAGAGCCGCTCTGCTTCATCAGGCATCCTAGCCGAGCTTCGATCAACAGATCCGAACTCTCTGACAAGCCACGACAAGAGCCGCCACCCTGCTCCACTCCCTGCAACGGATTCCATGCGGCTCCACCACTCTCTGGCAAGTCACGACAACAGACACCACTCCACTCCTCGCGACAAGCTCCACGTGGCTCTGAACAGCCCCTGACGCCACTACTCTCCGCAACAAACTCCTTATGGCCTTGAACGGCCCACTACCAGGCAGTTACAAACGTCGCTATCAATCTGTTACGCCCTCCGCCTATAAAAAAGGGACCCCAGATACGTTATTCTCTAAGCTCTAATCTCTATCTCAAAACTCTGCTAAAATTCTCATTCGAGCACTTCATTCTTGTTGAGGCAGAGAACTGACTTGAGCGTCGGAGGGTCTTGTTGGAGCACCCCCAACTCCAGTTTAGACTTTCTTTGCAGGTCCCGACAGCGGCCGCGGTCATCCCAGCTCTAGCTTCTCCGATGCCGGCAAATTTTTGCACCAACAGAATTGGCGCTAGAGGAAGGGTCCTGTGTCTTCGCGGTACCCTTGTTCTTAAAGGAGTGCTCAATGAGACTGATTCCAATCATCTTCTCCGACATCCTCTTCTCCTTCCTCTACTAAATCTTCGCCCGATGCCTCCCCGCAAAGCATCCACCAGGCGATCCACGACCTCTGCGGTCAGATCTCAGGCTTCGGCCTCACCTCCAGTCTCCCAGGCTTCCCCTCCTCCTTCGACGACGGTGGTCGGCACAGAGCAATTCGACCTGCTGGTTCAGCAGGTCAGAGGCCTCGTTGAAGCAGTGCAGGTCATGCAACAGCAACAACAGCCACAGGCGTCGGTGTGGTTGGAGAGAACGTCGCCAGAATTTCAAAATTCGGTGGTAGGGCGGGCCACTTGGGCCAGTCACCCCGTCTTTCTCGGAAAGACAAATCCGAGGGTGGAGAGCCCTCAGTCCGATCACGATTCTACTCCTGAAAGATCTCTACCTTCATTCTGCCAGAAGACCCTCGAGACCCGCAATCGAGAGGACTTCCTGGATCGAAGGCTCCAGGAGATGAACCGGCGAATCTAGAAACTCTGCCACACTCCCTCCGCTTATAGTGAAGACATCTGTACTGACCCTTCCTTCTCTCAAAATGATCATGCATGAACCGATCCTGCCAAACTTTAAGCTCCCTCAATTCGAAAGCTACGACGGGACCTCGAACCCAGTCGACCACCTAGAGGCCTTCCGGACAATGATGCTGCTTCATGGCGCACCGGACGCCATCCTGTGCTGAGCTTTTCCATCCACCTTGAAGGAAGCAGCAAGGAACTGGTACTCGACATTGAAGCCGGATACCATCTTTTCCTTTGATCAGATGAGCCACCAGTTTGCAGCTCATTTTGTTAGCAGCCGGCGTCCCCGGAGGGGTTCGGAGTCCCTCATCAACATCAAGCAGAGGGAGGGGGAGTCCATCCGGGCTTACGTCAACCGTTTCAACGTCGCCGCGTTGGAGGTCCGGAACTTGGACCAATCGATCGCGATGGCCGTTCTGAAAGGCGGTCTTCAAAAGAACGACCTTCTGTTCTTCTTGAAAAAGAAGTATCCCAGAAATTTTGCCGATTTATTGGCTCGGGCCGAAGGATATGCCCGAGCAGAAGAAGCCTTCAAGATGAAGGATGAGGAGACCGCGAGAGAGCGGCAGGCGGGGGACTCGAGCAAGCCTGCAGTTGAAAAAGGGCCGAGTGAAGCTCGGCCACGTTCTCGAACTCCTCCCGGACATAAGCACGTCCGGACTCCTCCCCGAACTCGTAAACAGAGAAGCCCAGACCATCGAGTTTGGCGAGGCTCTCCTCCCGGAAGATTCCACAGCTACGCCCCTCTCAACGCATCGAAAACTCAAGTACTGATGGAGGTTAGGGAGCAGCTCCCAAGGTCGGAGAGGATGCGCTCGCACCCCGAAAAGCACAACCGAAATAAATTTTGCCTCTATCATCATGACCACGGCCACGATACGGAGGAATGTATTTAGCTCCGAGATGAGATCGAGGAGCTCATCAGACAAGGTCGGCTTGACAGGTTCATTCGACGCCGACCTGAAGGAAGAGAAGATCGGCCTAGGGTCCTGCCACAGCCGGAACCGCCAAGGAGGGAGGAGTAGCCAGAAGATCGAACTCCAATTGAGATTATCAACTCTATCTCAGGGGGACCCCGGCGGGGAGCAGACCTTCCGCGGTTATAGGGTTCAAAAAATCTATGAATGTATTACCAACAACTTTGCCCTGAATGAAAATTCTTTTCATATTCGCGCATTTTTTCTTTTGGTATGAGCTTATAACAACAGTAAATAACTCCCCCATACAAACGAAATTAAGCGCGTTAGGAACAGGAGGAGAACCTCATCCTAACATGAGCAAAATCGAAGGCCCGATTTCTTAAAGATCGGATGGGGGAGAGGCCCTTACAACGGCCCTTATGTGCCCCCACAGCCTTGTTAGGAACAGGAGGAGAACCTCATCCTAACATGAGCAAAGTTGAAGGTCCGATTTCTTAAATACTGGATGGGGGAGAGGCCCTTACAACGGTCCTTATGTGCCCCCACAGTCTTGTTAGGAACAGAAAGAGAACCTCATCCTAACATGAGCAAAGTCGAAGGCCCGATTTCTTAAAATTGGATGGGGGAGAGGCCCTTACAACGGCCCTTATGTACCCCCATAGCCTTGTTAGGAACAGGAGGAGAACCTCATCCTAACATGAGCAAAGTCGAAGGTCTGATTTTCTAAAGATCGGATGGGGGGAGAGGCCCTTACAACGGTCCTTATGTGCCCCCACAGCTTGTTAGGAACAGGAGGAGAAGCTCGTCCTAATATGAGCAAAGTCGAAGGTCCGATTTCTTAAAGACCGGATGGAGGGAGAGACCCTTACAATGGTCCTTATGTGCCCCCACAACCTTGTTAGGAACAGGAGGAGAACCTTATCCTAACACGAGCTGAAACTGACTGTCGAAATAAGGGGAGGACTTCATCCCGACGCAAGCAGAGATTTGATTGATCGACAAGGAGGAAAGCTTTCCCAATGACTCCTCTACACTCTCACAATCCTGTCAAGAGCAGAGGGAAGACCCTCACTCAAACACAGAAGAAAGGAGGAAGCGAAAAGAAAAAGCGACGAACTACACCAGCGATAGGTAAAAAATGAACTACATCAAAAGCACAAGGGACCTTGTCTCGACGGAAGAGAAAACCCCTGTCGAAAATCTCTGGTCCCTAAAGACAAATCGACACGGCAACGACCAGGAACCTTCAAACTACGTCGGCATCGAATAAGATAGAAGACAAAAGAAGTTCAGCAAATGACGACTCAAAGCAAGAACCAGCGAGGGATTACGAACTCCATCGATGCAGAACAAGACATAAGACAAATGGAGTTTGGTAAACAACCATTTAATACCAGAATAGACAAGGTAACAGATAATTTCATTTCCATTTCATTGGTGAAGTACTCATTACAAAGCCTTAAAGGCCAAAAAATAAAAAGATAAAGAAGAAGAAAAGGAAAAGAGGCTCTAAGGAAGCTCAGTTTCTTCCGATTTCGAGCTCTCGGTTCCAGCCCCCGCTATGGATTGTCTCAAATTTTCGACTTCCTCTTCTAGCTCCATCTTTTTCAGCAGCATATCCTGAAACATCCAGTGGAATCGCCGGTGCTTGTCCTTGACTCTCGAAGTCTCCTCCTCAAGACCTCGAACTCCGCCTCGACATCCTTGACTGCCTGCTGCTCGTGGACTAGCTGAATTTTCAGCCGCCATACTTGGCTTCCTCCTGCCCAAGGGCTACGGACAGTTCCGCCATAGTCCCCCTCAAGGAGCAAAGCTCATCAGAACCTTGTGCAGGGACAAGTGGACTCTCTCGGACAATCACCTTTGAAGGCGGGCAACTTCGTCCGTCGTCGTCTAGAGCCTCCTTCGGTAGTCCTCTACTTGTCTGCTCCAGCCGACTCGGTGGGTGTCGTAAGTCGCCTCGGCATCCCGCAGCTATTTTTGAAGGTCGGAGAACCTCTTTGACCAGTCTTGATCGTGGTCAGTCCGGACTGTGAGCCGGGATGAGCTCCCTTCCAGCCGATCGATCTTCTGCCGTGCGGCCGCCAGCTCGACTTTAAGGGAGCTGATCTTGGAAGCCTGAGTCCACGATCGATCGCTGGCACATTTTCGGAGTTCCTCAAGCTCCGTGATGAAGTCGGCTTTCCTTTTGGTGTATTCCATGAGACTTTTCCTGTGGAGGTCCCGAAACCGAGTAGCCTCCGTGGTGACCTCTGAATGGCTCTCCTTCAGCCGGCGAAGTTCGTCTTCCAGCCTTTTGGATTTCTTTGTCAACTGACGAACTTCTTTTGAAAGTCTCGTATCATCGACTTCAAGGGAATACCCTCCGATAGGGGAAGAGCTTCGGCAGGACACTGTCGTTGGAGGACAAGAGTGCCACGACTTAAATTAATGCCAGAAGAAAAAAAGAAGGAAAAGGATACAAAAAAAAGAAAAAAGAGAGGGGGGGATCCTCCGTAAAGACAAATCCGGCTTCATTGATCAAATAAACTTCAAGTACAAGAGAACGAAGGAACAATCACCACAAAGAAAAAATACAAAACTAGAGGTTCTGGACCTCTGGGGTAGAGTAGAGGGGGTCGGCATCCCCGAAAGATCGTCAACGGTGGCCACAGCAGTCGACGAGGTCCCGACTGGAAGAGGATCGATGGCGACGTCAGATGGTCCGGCTTCATCATTGGATGCCTCGTTCAGGAAGCTGAGATCCAATTCGAAAAACCTCCCAGCCACTTTCTCTTGGCAGAGCTCGAATCCCTTGATGAAGGCATCCTGACCGAACTGGACCTTCAGATCTTCTATCTCGGAGGAGCCTTTGAACTCCTCCACTGCTCGAGCCCTTACCTCCGAGATCAGGGATGGAATCCGCACTTTCAGCTCGAAAACCTACTCCTTCAATTCGGAAGCCTGCTCCTTCCACTCGGAAACCTGCGCCCTCAATGCGGAGACCTCGGCCTTAGCCTTCCCTCTCTCCTCCTCCAAGATAGTCCTCAGATCGGACGAGGTTTGTCCCTCCTTTTCCAGTGCCTCCCGAAGGCTCAGGACCTCGACGATCTTCTCCTCAAGACGGACGGCCCCGGCTAGGCGACCTTCTTCTGCCCGAGCTGCCTCCCTCTTGGCAATCTTCGCCGCCTCGACGTTGGTAACGAGCTGATGCCCAATCTGCAAGAAAGGTCGGGGAGTCGATATGAGAGCTCAAGACTAGGTTGAAGAAGCAGGAGGGAGGAAAAAAGTGAGTTAGCCTACTTCGAGAAATGATCCCAGAGAGTCCCAGACCCGCAGCTCGGGATCAGCGAGGATGATCCTCTCGACGACCTCGGGCAGGATGCACCCTTCGACCAGCCTCTTTATCAAGTCCCTGTTGTTGAAGGGATTCTCCCCAGGTCTTTCTCGTAGCCGCCGACCCTCTCGGCGGTAGCCCTGTGACTGCGACTCCTCCGGGCTAGGGTCTTCTTTCTCTTCCTCCCTTTGACCTCGGGCGCCCCCTCGGGACGAACCTCCGAAACGGGACCCTCGGCCGGGGGGCTCTGTGAAAGGGTTCAGGGGACTTCAGGTTCGGCGTCAGAGGGGACTTCGACGGTGACGGGCGTCGGAGCAGGTGCAGCTGAGCTTGTCCCCTCTGTCCTGGCTTTCTTCACCGACCCCAAAGTTGAGGCATCCTTTCTCTTGTGGGTCTTGAGACCCTGGGCTAACCTCCGAGCCACGCTTGCATCTATATCTGCGATAAAAGAAGATCAGCATGGCTTCGAGATGGAACAAGAAGAAGGGGAAGTATCCAAAAAAAAAAAAAAGAAAAAAAAAGAGAGAAGAAGAAAAAAGAAACAAAAAGGGGAGAGATACCGGCAGGATTAAGGGGACTCAGGCCGACGTTGAACAAAAGTTGCTCCCTCAGAAGTTCGGGGAGGAGGGGAGCTTGATAGGCCTCGAGTTTTTTTGAGGCCTCGAGGTCGTCCCTTTCCAGGCTAGAGGCCCGGCGGGCGGAATCCCTCAGAGAACCCCAAGGAGGTAACCCTAGCTCTAAGGTTGGGCATCGAACGTAGAAGAACCTCTCCTTCCAGTTATGGACAGAAGAGGGGGCGCCTTTCAGCAATCCCTTTCTACCGAACTGGAGAGAGAAGTACCACCAATTCTTTGCCGAGGGATGACGCTTGAAGGTATAGAAGTTCCTAAACAAAGGAAGAGTCGGCCGAACTTCGGCTAAACTACAAAGAGAAAGAAATTCTATAAAAAATCTAAAGGAGTTCGGCACGACGGAAACTAGAGAAATGTTCAGAAAACGAAAGAGAGCAACAACGAAGAGCAGCAGCGGGAGCCGAAGTCTAGCACGGAAGGCCTCCTGGTACAGACAGAAGCAGCCGGGAGGAGGGGCGCTAGCCCGGCTAGATGGCCCGGGAAGCTCCAGCTTGTACTCCGGAGGAACTCCATACTGAATCCTTATCAGTGAGAGTTCATCCGGAGTCAAGGAACCGGGGATGGTGTTCGGCGCAAAGGCCGGACAAGGTTCGGTCCTAGCTACAGGTTCGTCTACGGTACCGGTACTATGGGGAACTGAGGCTGACGAACTCCTAGAACTGCTAGAGAAGGAGATATCGGAGGACATTTTGGATCAGATAGAAGCCACGAAAATCCCAAAAAATTGAAAAAAATAGCAGACAGGCCCCTGAGAAAGCTAAATAAACAGAATACGAAGAAGGAAGGACAGGAAAACAACAGGAAGTTTCAGAACTAACCTAGATCAACCCCAGGAGCACAGGGGAACGGCGAGAATGATGGAGGTCGACTCGACGAACGCCTAAGGCCGGGAAGGATGCTAGAGGAAACTGGAACTCTCAGGGAAGAAGAGGGGAACTGAGGGATTCTCTCAAGCAAAGTGAAACCTATGAAGGAGGAGAACGTGTTTAAATAGACCCTGGGATCCGGCGCACTTATGATTTCGGATCTCCATTGGCCGGTCTGTATTCGCCGCGTGTCCCACCCACCTTGACAGGCTGTTGGAAATGGCAGGCGGCTGGCAAAGTCATTATTACGCCATACCTAGAGCCACATCTTGACGAAAATTTCAAAAAGAAGAAATCTTTTTCGAAAAGACTTCGGTACCAGCATGCCGAACGTCAAATATCTGGCAACCGTCAAGCATGAAAATCGAGGGAGCAACTTCGGTTGTAAAAATTTCTCTGTACTTTCTTCATTCGAAACTCAAACTCGAAAGTAGAGGGACTGGTGTTGGGTATAAAATACCCCCAGCCGAAGTTCATAAGAGGCCAACTCTCCTGAGATCCCTCCAACTTAGTGCGGCATCTTTTTCGGATTTCTCCGGCAGCCAAATTTCCGACCTGGTGCGACGCTTTTCTAAACTTCCCCAATTGTCTGAGCTATGATAACGCCCTTCTGGACTTCTCCAACGATGAACTTCTTCAGTCGTCCACCGGACTGCTTCAAATGCTCTCCGGACTTCACTATCTACCGACCTTCTACAATGATCGACCGTTCTCCGGACCTCTTCCAGATCTCTTCCAGCCCTGATAGATTCTAATCTGAATTTTTCAGACTTCATCCACGGCCGAACTTCCCCAAGGACAGATTTTTACAGCAACCCGATTCCACCCATATTTCTACGGCGGTCGACCACCTTTCTGATTTCATCCGAGCTCCTACGGGAGCCGGACCTCTGTCCTGAATTTCTATTGCAGGTAGACTTCATCCGATCTCATACTACAAATGGTCTACTCCGAGCTTCTATTACAAGCGACCTACTCCGAATTTCTACTACGAACAGTCCACATCGGATCTCTACTGTAAGCCTCCATCTGAGCTTCTATTGTGAACGAATTCCTTCCGGACTCCTGTCACAGGCGGGCTTCAGCCGAGCTTCTTCAATAAACGATCCCCATCCGGACTTCTACGAGAATCAGACTCCGACCGAACTTCTGTAGGGGATAGATGTCGGACGCACTTCTACGACAGACGGGTTCCAGCAGTCGGACTCCCCCAACAGCCAATTGCCCCCGGTGTCTGCCGTACCTCCCTAGCCATCGACCTCAAATAATGTCAGCCGGACTTCAACAGTGCCGACCGAATTTCCTCAGAACTCTCCAACGCCATCCGAAATCCACCACCGTCGACCTTCTGCCGAGTTCCGCATGAAACTGGACGTCACCAACAGAAAGCTTTCGTCCGAGCTCCTACAGCAGATGACTTTCGCCTGAAACGTCAGCGACCTCGGAATATCCGAGCCTCTCCCAGAACGATGATGTGAAGAGCCGCTCTGCTTCATCAGGCATCCTAGCCGAGCTTCGACCGACAGATCCGAACTCTCTGACAAGCCACGACAAGAGCTGCCACCCTGCTCCACTCCCTGCAACGGATTCCACGCGGCTCCACCACTCTCTGGCAAGTCACGACAATAGACACCACTCCACTCCCCACGATAAGCTCCACGTGGCTCTGAACAGCCCCTGATGCCACTACTCTCCGCAACAATCTCTTTATGGCCCTGAACAGCCCACTACCAGGCGGTTACAAACGTCGCTATCAATCTGTTACGCCCTCCGCCTATAAAAAGGAGACCCCAGATACGTTATTCTCTAAGCTCTAATATCTATCTTAAAACTCTGCTAAAATTTTCATTCGAGCACTCCATTCTTGTTGAGGCAGAGAACTGACTTGAGCGTCGGAGGGTCTTGCCGGAGTACCTACAACTCCGGTTTAGACTTTCTTTGCAGGTCCGACGGCGGCCGCGGTCATCTCAGCTCCAGCTTCTCCGACGCCGGTGAATTTTTACACCAACAGTCCGTATCTCGATCTTGGAGGGATACCCTCTGCCAGGTCTGGAGCCCGATGGAAGGGAGAAAATCATTCTTGGAGAGTAGAACCAAAAGTAAACGGATGATAAATCTCAAGAACACCGCAGAAGGACTTGGGCGGAAGTGCTGCAAGGAAGAAGACACTACCAGAGGGAGACACAAACAGTCACAATGGAAGAGATTAGCCATCTACAATGGCAGTTCACAGAATCCATCATTTTTACTGATGACGAGATTGAAGATGTAAGCAAGCACCGGACAAACTCTCTGTGTCCCGATTTGACACGGAGGAACTGAGGGCCCGGGAGATGGCAAATGGGCCATGGGCTGTTGCGATCTCGAAGCCTTTGAGCTGGGTATGGACATCGTGGCGACGTTGGCAAGCATTAAAATACGAAAACCTCCCCCTGTTGTGCTACCTGTGAGGTCGGTTTGGACACCTCGAGGAAAGTTTTCAATCATGTCTCTGACGAAGAGCTGAGAGGTTGAGGAAGGACAAAAATCGGATATATGGATCTTTGTGAAAGATCTAGCCATTTGGAATCCCAAATACAACTGCTACTGGATGAGGATAGAAGGTGTGGGGGGACTAATACTCAGATTCGAGTTGCTCTTTCTCACAAAAATGCAGATTGTAATAGAGTTTTAGAACTTCAGGAGATCTACCGGCGGCAAAAATCCCTGATTAGATGGCCGCAAGTCCTTACATCAATCTACTGTTATTAGGAGGAGGTTCAACAATATTAATTTCATAACCAAAGCTGGTGGTACAGTAACTGAAGATGAGTCGAGATCAATGATGCCATTTTTCATTTCTTTGAGCAACAATGGAATGTGTAGGATAGCTCAGCTAGCATTAACCTTCCACCTATTCAAACCATGATTACTGCACAATAGAATCAATTCTTACTAGAGAGGTTATTGGGGATGAAATTATTGAAGCTTTTTCTCAGCTGATATAGGCCAGACAAATTCCAATGTCCCTCCTTAAAAAGCTTTTGGGCTATTATTAGGGAAGATGTGGTTGTTGCTGTTCAAGAGGTGTTCTAAAATGCAAGCATGCCTAAGGATTGGAAGCAAACTCATGTATCTTCTATTTGGTACGAAGGATGGACGGAGGAGAAAGAGAATAGATAGATCTTCTATCCATCCTAATCTTTCATCCAGCCTTTCATATATTTGGTAAAATATGGAACGATGGATGAAAATATTTTCTTTCTCTATTTAGTATAGAAAGAATGAAACCAAAGATGAATGATATTTGTATAACATTTTTACCAGTCCATCCTTTGATAAAAATATTACTATTATTAATTTATAACACTTATTTGTATGAAGAAGTAAATAATGTATAAACTTTATAATATATAATTGTATAAAAATATATATATAATTTTAATTTAATTTAATAAATTAATTACTAATAAATTGAATATATATTAATTATATAAATAAATGATTAATTTATAATTTAATTTAAATAGTTCATTAATATTATATAAAAAATTAATTAAAAATAGTAAATAAAAATAGAGAAGTAGAAGATAATTCTAATTATTTAATTATAATTATCAAAATTATATATTAAAATTAAAATAATTAGTAATAAAATTTAATAGTATACGATTAATTATACATATAAATATATGTATATAAATAATATGAATAAAAAATATTATAGTTTTATCAAAAATATTAATAAAGAATAATTTTGTTAAAACAAAAATCCATCCATCCATACTCCATACATCATTTCTTGCATCCTCCTAATTTCAGAGGATGCAAATTGGTATGCCAGGGTAGAGGGATAATTTTTTTTTTTTGATTCATCTTCTTTGCAATTTTTTGAATCAAATGGTAGATGATGGCCATCCATTATTCCAATCTCATCCATCCATCCTCTTGCGACCCCCCGGATAGTATTGATTCTTAAGACCGTAAACCCAAGGGAGGTAAAGCAATATTGTCTGATCAGCTTGTGCAATACACTTTACAAGTTAGTTGCCAAGATAATTGTTAATAGATTGAAATCTCTTATGCCATCATTTGTATTGAATTAACAAGGTGCCTTTGTGTCGGGAAGAAATATAAATGAAACAATCCTGATTGCCCAAGCGGTGTTTTATTCAATGAAACAGAGCTTCTAAGAGGAACTCTCTTATGGTGATAAAAGCATATGCGGAGAAAGCTTATGATAAGTTTCATAGAGGTGTCTTAAAAGGCGATCGTTGCCCACTATGAATTTCCCTCCAAATTTATTTAATGGATTGTGTTCTATGTCCAACAACTTATGTTCTCCATTATTATCAATGGTCAACCATCTATCTGGTTCTCTTCTATTGTTAGACTAAGGCAAGGCTAGCTGCCCTTTATCTCCATTTTTATTTATCCTCTGCTCTGATATTTCATCTAAAGCTTTGCAAATTTTAGCAACTAATGGCAACCAACCGGGGTTCCAACCTAAACCTTATGGATTGTGTATCACACCTCATATTTGCAGACGACCTCATTCTAGTAGGAAAGGCAACAGTAAACAAAGCAATAATCTTCTTACCACTATCCAGAACTACTGCTTACAGTCGAGTCCAAGAGTAAACGTGCATAATCTCATGTTTAGTTTGGTAAGAAACTGGACCGGGTCAAGCAGCAGATCCTGAATGTATTTACCATACCACTGCTTGAAGGATTGTGGAACTACTTAGGTGTGCCACTGTCTGGTGAGAGGCTACAGAGCTAACACTTCAACACTCTATTTGACAGAATTCACATGAAACTTGAAGCTTGGAAATGGAAACATTAGTTTCAGGCTGGCAATCTAACACTACTTCAATCCATCCTGAACTCGAGTGATGTTTATCTTCCAACAAATGTGGCTGTCCTAGTCAAAGTTTTGATGACTTGGGGAAAATATTCAAAGCCTTTCTTTGGGGCCATGAACTTAGAACTCGAAAGCTTCATCTTGTGTCATGGGAGTCAGTTTGCATGGGGAAAAACAGAGGAGGGCTTGGCCTACAATCGATAAGGATTCGTCAAGAGGCTTGCATGGGAAAGGCTGCTGGAGACCTTGTTTTTCAAAGTGATTCCCTGTGGGCTGCTCTAATTCAGGAGAAGTATGTTTTCAGATCCTAGGACACTTATCAACTGAAAAAAGGAGCCTCTTCAATATGGCGAGCCATATGTGGTGCTGCCAAATGAATTCAACAGTCCTTTCCTTGGTAGATTGGCAATGGAGCTAGCTTCCATCTGATTTCTAAATGAAGCTTGAATTCTAACTTCCATTCTGCTTCCGTTCTTCCTTGGCATATCTTTACTCTTGTCATAACCAACAAACATGACAAGAGTTCCTTTCCCTAGCTCTCTTTTCTTCAGTTTTCCTTTATTGGGGCTTATCCCTCCTTATGTACCTGGAAAAATAAAAAATAAAAAATGCAGGTTTCCTTTGTCTTTGTTTCTTTTGCATTAGCATTGCATTTATAATGTTATAATTATTTTTTTTAAAAAAAATTTGGCCTCCAAAGATCCTAAGTAAGGTAACTGAAATTTTGAGGGAAAATGAATAAAGATGTTGGGGATTTGCTGTTTTGAAGACGGTTTTATTTAATATGACCAATCCATAAAATATGGAAAATAAAAGAATTAGTTGATTATATTCGAGGCTTGCTTTTTCTAATTTCTTTTTTTGCCTATTTTTTCTATTTTATCTATATATTTTCTTGTGGTGAAATCTTTATCCATGTATTAGGAAAATGATATATATGAGTCACGTGCCATATTAGTCGGGTAATGTTCCGGCTTTATGTGGATCCTTGTTAGTTTTTTCATCTGAGACCTTTCTATGGTTTCTTTCTTTTGATATCTTGAGAATAGCCATGAGTACTTTATATGGTAGTTCTAATTATACTGTTACCCTTCTCTGAAAGTTTTTCATTTTCATCTGTTACCATCTGCTCGTTAACGTTCTTGTATTGATTTTCTGCTTCTAGTTGAATATATAGCCTAGCTCGAGTGGATTGTAACAAATGAAGCATTTTTTTCTAGAATAAAAGTTCAGAATATCTTTGTCTGTATATATTTAAGTATAGAAATACATGGCATTGTTCATTCTATGTTTGGCTGCCTGCATGGTAGCTAGCATAAAACAAACTTAAGATAGTGTACCTACTTTTGAAACCATTCTACACTTATACCTGCACCTGCTTCCCGATGGCATTCTTTAAGAAGTTTAGAATGTCACCTTTGCTGGACCTACATGCACCTATACTTGCTTCTACCATCGCTCCTGATTCTGGCAGCTAAGTAGCAAATGTGATGTATATTATCAGCCATAAATCATGCTACAAAACTTGTATCGTCCATCTAGAAATTTGTGCTAGAATGTTCCCTTTATGACGTAAATTAATGACTTATTGTACATCAAAACTATACATATATTATGCACAATATTTTAACTTTGCTGGAATTATCTCTGTGCAATCTTGATTGATGGTTTGTGGGATTACGGTTCTAAAATTGTTAAAACGTCCTAATAAGGTCAACTTTTTGTCTCCATATTTATAATAGCATACACATCAAGATCCTTTAATTGAGTTGCTGGAGCAAAAAAATGAAAAGCTGGAGAGTCGTATGCTAGGTCGTTCTGCCACAAACATAAAAGGAAAATAAAATTCTTTTACTCTTCCGGAATCTTGATAATTAGCTCTATTAACTCTGTTATTTGCATTTGACTCTTAGCATTAATCTAAAATGAGAGTGAACAAAGGATCGCTGTGGCTACTAATTATGTTTTACTTTGCAGATTTTTGTTCTGATCACAGTCTAAGTATCAAGTAGCAATGTGGTTAATTCTGAGTTAAATTAATCATATACATTTTGGTTGTTTTTTGTGAGAAAAGACGTGCACATTGCCCTTTTATCCATCACTTGTTGGTTGGGGGCTTTCGAGTTTGGAGTGGACGTGTGATGGCCCGGTCTACGGGACCAGCCATCACCTAATTGGGCCAAAACCCCATAAAAAAAGAACAAGATAGAAAGAAAGGAACCTGGAAGAGGACTCCAGTCTCCGGATGGGAGTCTTCTTCCTCTTTCTTTCTTCCTCTTTTCTCTCTTTCGATTCATGGCATATCATTATTGTGCCTACTGGAAATCAAGGCCGGAGACACCATCGGAGCTGAGGTGAAAGAACGTGTCTTCCTCTTTTTTCTCTCTCTTCCCCTTCTTTCACCACTACCGATCGCCGATTTGCCAGAAATGAACCAAGATCCTCCGCATCTCCTATTTTCATAGCCATCTTAGTTCTTTTTCCAACCACTAACACTGCTGCCCCTTGATGCTGAATCTCTAGTCGAATTGCTTAGCCTCCTTATGACCTTCCATGATAGAACCATGGCCACCGATAATCAACCAATGACCAAAATCGAAGGAGAAGCCTGATTCCGCTATTTTTTTGATTATTTTTTTCATGATTTTATTACTATTGATCACCATTGCCAGCCGTCCACCGTTGTCCACAATCGGCCATGCATCGCTGTCCTCTATTGGACCTCCGGCCACCACCACCTCACCGGTCTATGGACCAGCTGTCCCTTCCTCTTCTGTTTTGTCAAAGAAAAAAATAAGAAAAAAAGAAGAAAATAAAAAGAAAAAAAGAGAGAGAAGATCATCTCACTCTCTCTTAAATTTCTCTCTCTACTCTCTATGTCTCTCTCTAAGATAATAGAATTCTAGTATTAAATCTCGTCTCCTTGTCTTGCGGACCTGTGTTGACCCTCGATTAAGAGGCCTCGAACTGTCTTGATGTCCAGACAGCTTATTAGAGCGACCATTCAATCAATAATCTTCTTTTTTTATGATTTGATTATATTAAATTTATTGAATAAAAATTAATTATATTTTTAGTATTTTAAATAGGATTAACCGATTCTCCTGATGACATCTGAAGGTTTAAGGTGGATGAGATAAGTAGATTTTATGTTTCTCACTAATTTTCGAGTTATAAGTAATCCAGACATTATTTACTTATTTTCAAATTATCAGATGCTCTTAATGCTTAAGATTTTATGAAATATAAAAAAAAATTGATATTGATAATTTTATATTTTCTTAATTAAGGGTTAAACATATGATATTATGTAAATCATATATCATTATGAAAGTATGGTTTTATGAATATTCTAATATTAATAGTTTATTTATAAACTATGAACTCTATGTTTATAAAATTTTGTATAGTTGTTATGAAAATACTGATTTTATGATTACTTTACTTTATAGTATGTGAACTCTATAAAATCATTGAATGCTTTTTTGCTTATTTATTTATTTATGGGATAAAAATAATGCTTCAAAAAGATATGATGTAAAAAATATGACTATGACTCTCAGATAACTATACACAACCCTACCAGTTGGTTGTAGTAGCTTGGACGTATATGGCTCTTGCCAATGGATTATAGAAGTATGGCATATAACCTTTATCAATAGGTTATAATAGCTCAGTATATAGCCCTTGCTAGTGGATTATAATAGTTGGCATGATACTAATTACGATTCTATTATGGGTATAAAGTGATTTTAGTATTTAGTTTGAAAAAATTATTAAGAATTATGATATGACAAAATAATAAATGATTTATGATTTTATTTATAAAATAAGTATAATTTTTGACCTTGCATTGAAAAATCTAGTTATGTAATTTGTATGATTTATGCATAATTGATTTATGTATGATTATAGTGTTATCATGAATTATTTTATTTTTAATAATAATTATTTTTTAAATAATTTATTAATATATATACAAACTTATGTTTGATCTAGTAAGGAAGTATATGTTTTACTTACCGAGCTGGTATAGTTTATATATTTTTATTCTTTATTTTTCTTTATGGAGGAATAATGTTAAGAACGATGGATGATCTAGGTTTAGAAGTCTTTGCTAGCAAGCTTAGAAATTTTGTAGTTGGATTTAGTTTATTAGATGATTATGAATTTAGAGTTAATTATTTTTGAAATTTGAGACATGAGTTTTGGTATTTGATTTTAGATTTAGTTATTTTGAATTAGTCTTAGTTTAATTATTTAACTGGCAACTAACCTGCACTATGCAGCAGGCTCTACTTAAAATAATAATAAAATATAATAACAAAAAAATTAATATTTTTTTGGAACATATAATTTTTTTTTAAAAAATATCTTAATCCTATTTTTCTCTAGAGAAACATACAATCATTCAATACAAAGTACTTGGTACTTACATCAGGTATAAGACACCAAGTATTATCCCAATCTAGAACTTCATCTTTGGTTTTAAAATTCTATTTTAAATTAACATCAAAGTAGTAATAAAATTTTTAACTATCAAATAATATTAGAAAATAATCTATGAAAAATATTATATTTCAATAAATCTCATTGATAGGAGGAGAGAGAGTTATCTTGATCACTCCAAGCCTCCCATTCGATTGAGATGGATCTAAACTTTTCATTCGGCCACTCCAAGCCTCCCACCCAATTAAGACTCATGTGAACCAAAAAAGTAAAGAAAAAATAAGAAAAAATATAGAAAAAATCAATAAAAATAAAGAAAAGATTAAAAAATTAAAAGATAAGACATTTTCTTGCATATATTTTAAAATTTATTTTTTTTACAAATTAAAAGCTATAAAAATAGTAACATATTCTTGAAATATAATAAAGAGTTAATAATAAAAAAATGATAAAGAGATTCATAGTCTTACCTGATGAGTGTGATCGATAATTTCGTTATATTGTATTGAACCTCCACTTTGTATATTAATTTAAGTAATCCTAGATTTTTGATAATTTTTTTTTATTTTTTTTAAAAAAATTAATAATATTTATTTATATAATTATAATTAAGAAAAAATATTTTTAAAAAAAATTTAAACAACTGATTTAAAAATGTTAAATATATTTTAAAATATTTATAGTATGGATATCCCTAGTTAGAGCTATGAAGCTAGAATCACTAAAAATATCTTGTCAAAAATTTGAAAATTTAATATATTTTTTTCTTAAATCTATCTAACATTATATGCATTATGCCTTTTCAGAATAATACTTTTGACTTAAAATTTCTTGCCCTCTTCTCATAATAGCATTCATTCTTTCTCTATCTTGCTCTTCACCTCTGAAGCTCGCTCTCTTCTCTTTCTTTTTACTGTCATGGTAAAGCTTAAGAGGCTCTTGGAGAGTCGAAATCTCATCTACATCGAGCATATCAACGTACACTCGCACATCTATAGCTTGGGCTTCAACTCCCCTTTAGAGGCTTGCATCGTCTTTGAGGAGATGGTGGGCCAGCAGTTTGCCTGCAAGGTCACTGACCTCATCGTCTAGCTTATCCGTGAGGGCAAGATCATCGGTTGCACCATCCTCCTTACTAGCTAATCCACTAAGCAATGATAATTTTATCTCAATGGTTTAATGGTAACATGGATGGTCCAAATTTGATGATGCCTCATTATTTATGTCTAGATTTTGCTTCATGAAGAAAAAGCATCTTATTTTAAATTAAGTTACCAATTATAATACCTAAACTATGCAAAGATTTTGTCAAAGACTCTCTTATCTACCCTCAAAGTTGCCAGTCAGTTATTTCACTTGTTGGTTCACTACCCATCTTTAGAGAGAGCCAAATTAGTTTTAATAAATGACAAAAAAAGTTCAAAAGCTCAACAAGAGAGGTTCAAAAAATTATTTTTTTTATTATCTATTATACTATTTAATCATCTATCCATCTTTTTCAAAATTTGTACATCTCAATTCCAATTAATTCACATTAAGATCATGCATTCTTCTAAATCTTAAAAAAAATAAAAAAAATCTGATGAAAAGGAAACACTCTCCAATAACGGTTGTGCATCGAACCTTCAAGATCATAAAAAGAACCAATCAAAAGGAGCAAAATTAGTGACGAAGAAATGGATGCCTATAGTTGTTGTCGAGCTGGAAGCAATTTGCGGTCTTATGGTACGAATCGGTGCCTTTAAAAAAAGATTTTAAAACTTAGGTAGAATTATTTGTATGCGCACAATATAATGATCCTATTTTTTAGATTTTTTATTTAATAAATATAAATATTTGACATCAAATAACATAGATATCGATTTATGTGGAATTTATAAATTCTTTGTTATTGTATTTTGAATGAAGATTTAATTTATAATTTCAAAGTAATATTTTTACTGAATATTATGCATCTCATTTTTAGATATGATATGAAAGATGCACATTTTGATTAGAATACAATGCACTCCAATTTTAAGAAAACCAAAAAAAAAATTTGGAAAAAAAAAAGGAAAGATAAAGAATAATAAATAACATAAAAATAAAGAAGAAGAGAAAAGGTCAAGAAATATTACAAAAGAGGCATTCAGGACGAAGTTTCAAAAAATAGATAAATCACATAAATCAATGTGATAATTCAGTCTCTTATTTCAGATACTAAAAAGGGAAAACTATCGTGCAATATACTCTGAAGTGATAGAAAAAGCAACCTAACAGAATGAAAAACAGAGAAACACTGACCAAGAGCTACAAGGTGAGTGGTGGGTTTTTTTGGAAGAAAAAGAAGAGGCTTCGTTCTTCGGTGAAGAAGACGATGGAAATGGGAGTGGGAACAATGGTGAATGCGATGGTAGCTGTGGCCGCAGAGGAAGGAGGAGGTGTCGAGCAAATGATGCTCGCAGGCATCTGCTTTGGTGTTTGCCATCAATCTTCTTGCCTGCATCGTCATCGCCGTCACCATCATCACCAAGAACTGCCCTCTCCTTGACCCCTTTCTCTCTCGCTCATCCATCGTGGTAGGAGGAAGAGGTGCTGGTGGCTTGCTTGCGGGGAGTGGGGCAATGATGGAGATGGGAGTGGGAACAGTGGTGGATGCAATGATAGCAGCGACAGCAAAGGAGGAAGGAGGAGGTGTCGAGCAGATGGTGCTCGTAGGCATCTGCTCGATATTTGTCATCGATCTTCTCATCTGCATCACCATCGCCATCAAGAACTGCTCTCTCGTTGACCCCCTTCTCTCTTGCTCACCCATCTTCGTCCCCTTGGTCGTCCCCTTTTCTGATTACCCTACCCTCCCTTACGGTCTTAAGAACTCCAAGGACGTCCATCCCATCTTCTTTCGATCCCTCATCTATGCCCTCATTGGCCTCCATGACCCCCTCCTCCACTGGGCATGATCCACTCCCCACCCCCCACTACCATCCAGCCATTTGGGCACGATCCACTCCCCACACCCCACTGCCATATGTCCAATGGCTGGATGGGTGCCTAGATGATTCGGTGGTGCTGGTGTACTTTGAAAGCCCGAAGGTCCTGATGCCGCCGTAGGCAGAGGTGCTGGCAGCAGGGCTGGAGTGGAGTGGGGGGCGAGGTTCGTCTGGTGCATAAGGGGGGTGATGGCGATGTCGTTGGGCTTCAAGGGTGCACAGTGTAGAAATTCTACACCGTGCGCGGTGCATAAAGAATTTTCTAGCTTTTAATAGAAGGGAGGGTTCCATAACTTTTTTAATACTTTATTTAAGGTTATTTTTGTCATTTCAAAAATTTATAATGATATAAAAATAATATTCAAATTAATATTAATGGATTGACTATGGAAGGGTTGGATTGTAGAGTTGACTAAAATATCAAGAGTATAACTGTAGATTTCTGAAATTACTGGATGTACCTGTAATTTCGACCTATTCTCATGAAGATTTTTATAATTTATTCTAAAATAATTAATTAGCAGTTACTTTGTATTTATGTATATACATAATTTTTAGATAGTGTGCCATAAACCATAGTTGGATGGACCATCGAGTAATTGATGGGGTGATTTTTGCTGAATATAGGGAGGGTGTAGAGTACTTTTACGATTTTACTTTTAGAAATGTAGCACTCTTACATCAAGGATGGGCTCGTTGTCTTTGTAACAGATGTGACAATAAAAAAATATTTGATAGGGATATAATTACTATTCATTTGTATAAGAGTGGATTTATGCCTAACTACAAGCATTGGTACCTGCATGGAAAGATGTGGGAGAAAGTTCTAAGGGTTAGAAGCGAGCAGGATAGGGATACAGATAGAATGGTAGACATGATTATAGATGCAGCTGATCCTGAATTTAACTAGAATGTGGAGGACGATCCAGAAGCTGGCAGCGATGATTTTTACCGTATGCTGAAAGATGCTGATGAACCACTATGGTCGGGATGTGAAACACACACTGTATTATCAGCTGTATCAGAATTATTGAATTTGAAGGTTGAGTTTAATATGATGATCAATTGTTATGATAAAATGATAGCAATAATAAAGAAGATGCTATCCAAGGATGAGAAGCTTGTTGGGAGCTTCTATGCTTCAAAAAAAATGATGAAAGGGTTAGGCATGGGATACGAGAAGATAGATACATGCCGTAATAATTGCATAATTTTCTACAAAGAGGACCAACTAAAGAGCTCATGTGACGTATGTAGTGAAAGCCGATTTAAGCCGAGGCAAGAGGATAGAAATCAGAAGGACATATCATATAAGGTTCTTTGATCCCTTCCACTCACTTTTAAGGTTCGGAGGCTCTACTTATCCAAGAATACTGTCAGACAGATGGGATGATACAAAGAAGAGATTCACAGATATTTTGATATGATGAGTCATCCATCGGACAGTGAGATATGAAAGTAATTTGATGCTTGCCATCCTTTATTTGCTCAGAAATCATGTAATATCCAACTGGATCTATCTACGGATGGCTTTATACTGTTCAGTCATGAAGCGATCTTTTATTCATATTGGCCAATCTTTATTACTCCATATAATCTTCTGCCTAGAATGTGTATGAAAGAACATAACATCTTTCTTATATTAGTCATTCCTAGACTACGACATCTTAGTAGAAGCATTGATGTATATCTAAGGCCTCTTATTGATGAGCTGAAATTCTTATGGTCCGATAGCATATGTACCTTTGATGCATCAAAAAGATAAAATTTTATAGTGAAGACTGCATTGATATGGACCATTAGTGATTTTTTTGCTTATGGGATGCTGTCAGGATGGAGTACTCATGGGAAGATTGCATATCCCTATTGCATGGAGAATATAAAATTATTTCAGCTTGAGCATGGTCGTAAGTCTTGCTGATTTGATTGTCATTATCAATTTCTTTCCGAGCATCATCCTTTTCGAAAGCAGTGGGATAGTTTCAGGAGGCATAAGAGAGAGAAAGACCGTGCATCCCCACACCTCAGTGGTATGAAAGTGTTTCAGAGGGTATCCTAATTGGACAAAGTCCAACTTGAAATGCTATTTGACAAGTAAAAGCCTCGGGGGTTTGATAGTGTAATAACCCAGAAATAAAAAAAAAAAAACAAAAAAATAGAAAACAGAGGAGGAGGAAGACTCCTAACCGGAGTCTTCTTCCTCTCCGTTTACGATGAAATCGGACCGATAGAGTCCGATCAGAGGTAGAAAATCTCCCCTATAAAACCCTCCTTCCCTCCCTTATGTCTCTGCAATTGGTTTTGAAGAGATTTTTAAGAAATTTGAGAGATTTTTTCAAGAGGATCTGCGGGTTCTTAGATGAAAAAAAGGGGTTCGTCGGAGCTCTTCTCAACCGCCGGAGCAAGGTAAGCCCCTCCCCTTCTTCCTCTCCCTCTTCCCTTTCTCCCCTGGCCCAAAGCCTCGCCGCCGGCCACCATTTTTGCCGAAAATCAGTCGCGAAAGAATCCCCCTATTTTTCGATCTCTTCTTGATTTTCCCCGACCGAACCCTGTCGCCGGCCGTCCGCTGCTGGCCACCGCCGGCCGAACCCCATCGCCGGCCGTTGTCGGATCTCCGGCCAAGCCACCAAAGCCCGAGCCACCGAGGGGGGGGGACCTCACGGTCCTCCCCTGTTTCAGCCAAGGGAGGCCGCGGGAAGAAAAGAAGAAGGAAGAAGAAGAAGAAAAGAAAAGAAAAGAAAAAGGAAAAAAAGAAAAAGAAAAAGAAAAGAAAAAGGAAAAAGAAAAGAAAAAAAAGGGAAAAAAGAGAAAGAGAAAAATAAAAATAAAAATAAAATAAGAAGAAGAAGAAGAGAGAAAAATCTTTTCTCTCTCCTCTCTCTACTTTCTCTCTCTACTTTCTCTCTCTAGATTCTCTTTCTATTTTCTCTCTCTAGATCTTTCTCTCTTTTTGTGAATTTTATCTCTCTAGAATCTTTCTACTCTCTCTGATTGCATCACAAACCCTAGGATATATTTGAATTAAAAATATGATGAATTAAGATTGCTCCGAAATTCGTGCAGTAGATCTGATCCCAGTCCGATCCTATTCGAAATTTGTAACACTTGATTCATATTAAGTCACCCTGATAGGACCTCTGATGGTCTCAACCATGGTTGCCTCATCGGAAGGATACGAAGGTTTCTCTCTCCACTTTATCTTTCTACTTTCTCTCTGTAGAATTTTCTCTCTCTTCATGGATTTTCTCTCTCTAGAAGTCTTATGGATCAGTGGAGGATCCTGATACATAGACAAATCCTAATTTTGATTAATCCTAAGAGAGGTCCTCGATCTGTGTTATTAGGATCGATTATCGATAATTTTTTCTATATATGATTTTTATATTTGATCAGGGTTATGAAGAGATGATTGTCTGCATATGATATCGAGTGAAATATTTTGTTAAAAAAATTCATAAATAAAAGAAGAACATTGATTTCTGTGCTTGGATCAGTCATCGATAAAGGTAAGAATCCCTATACATGATCACTATTATATATATATATATATATGCTATTTTACTATTGGTCTTGCATTATTGGTTTTGCGTTGTCGGATTTGAGATCGATGAATTTATTATATCTGAGATACTGTTATTTGATTTTGAGCATAAGTATGTTATGTTAATACATATGTATCAGAGATTGATGGCATGATTATATGGATATGACATATCTGAATTGATCATAATGCAAGACATAATTGATTGATGAAATCAACACATAATGATTAAATGAAAAGAAAGAGATATATGGTATGGACTAGCCTTGTCATGTGGAACAGCCGGCCAGGAGCTTATGCCTGGGACAGCCCGCCAGGAGCTTATGCCTGGGACAGCCCCCACTGGCTTACAGGTGATCAGCCGGCCAGGAGCTCATGCCTGGGACAGCCCGCCAGGAGCTTATGCCTGGGACAGCCTCTCACGGACTTTGGTACGTGGAACAGCCGGCCAGGAGCTCATCCTGGGACAGTCTTGAAAGACTTTTTAAGTGGATTCGATCCGGATGATGACTGAGGTATAGACTTGGATAGTCCAGAGCCAGAAAGAAAAGGTTAAAAATCATGTGATTATGAAAAGAGAAATGAAAGATAAGACATGAGATAATTGTTGAACAAAAGTATTTCACCTGTTAACATATGATGATGCATCTATTTTAATAAGACAGAAAATTTATGAATGTTTGCATTATTTTGGACATTGAACATGAGATTTTATATTTTATTGCTTATCCTTATTTTCAGACTATATTACTATATCAGTGTGATGTGGAAATTCTTACTGGGCTGTAAAGCTCACACCCCTTCATCTTTCTTTTTCTTCTCAGAGTTGCAGGATGACTTAGATTGGCTATGGCTTGGATTTACGGGTGAGCAGAAGGATAAATAGAGTGTCATAGTATCTGATCAGAGAATTGAAGGAATGTTAATTGTTATTATGCAAGTTTTATGAATTACTGTTGAAATTAAATATTATGGTTGATAAGATTGTAATGATTTAATTTGGCCTTGCATATTCTTTAGGGCTTGCTCTAAGGAGTGTGCGGCCATCACGTATCCGACTCGGGTGTTGGGTTCGGGGCGTGACAGAATGGTATCAGAGCATAGGTTAGGATCATTAGGGATTATGATATAAGTGATTGGAATATGACAGAATAATATCAGAGCTTAGGTTTAAAATCACTAAGATTATGAAGTGATATTAAAACTTTATGTAAAGATCAGTAGGATGTGACGGAGTGGCATCCGAGCTTAGAGCTTAGGTTACGTTTATTTGGAGCAAATGATACCAGTGATTAGGATATGACAGAACAGTACTAGAGCCCAAGTTTAAGGTCACTAGGGATTGTCATATAAGTGATATCAAAACTTGAGATTATAATCAATAGAGTATGATTGATAAAATCAGAGTTTAAGATTATGATTATTAAAGGTATGATAGAATGATATTATAGTTTAGGTTATGATCATCAGAAAATATGATTTATGTGGTATTTGAGTTTAAAGTTATAATTATTCAGAATTATAATTTTAGTGATATCTGAACTTAGGTTATGATCATGAGGAACATGATAGATATAAAAGAGAAGATTCAATATTTAGATTTCGAATCAATAGATATTAAGATGAAATTTATGCATAAGTGGCATATGATATCTATAATAGAATTGATGAGTTATATCTTAGATTTCAATTAGTAAGGTTGACCTAAGTATGAAAAGAGTTGACCTTGAAATGAAGTGGAAGGTATTGATAAGTTATGTTGAATATACTAGATAATTTTGGAATGTAAAACTTATATGATTGAAGATCATGATATTTTTTTTAATTTCGATGATAATTGTCTGAGCATTATGAATTTTGGACTTATCAAAGAAAGTTAATTAGGATATGGTCCAAGAAGAAATTTCATCATATGAGAGAGAAATATTTTTGAGCATTGAACCTATAAGAGGATTATATATGAAACTCAATGAAAAATATACTTGAACTTTATTATGCGAATATGAGATATATATCTTGGTGAAATTTTTAATTATTCAAAATATCATATTCGGATGTGATTTTTTTTTTTATCTTTCAAGTTGCATTGAATTTCAAGTCAAAAGTTTATTTTTCTAAGTGGATCAAAAGTATTTTGATATTGTTGTTAAATTAAAGAAGAAAATTTATTTTGTCAGAGTATGATATACAGGTTATGATGAAATCTTTAATAATTCGTATTATTATCTTTGGATTAGATTTTTTTTGTGACTGTTGAAGATGGTGAAGTGTATTAATTATTCAAGTCAAAGTTTGGATTTTTAAATTGATCTAAGACATCTTACTAGTGTTAAAGTTTGAATGACTTATACAAGGGACAAGATTTTGTATAGATTTATTGATTAATATTAAGAATTATGATGAAGAGAATTCTATAAGAAATAATCAAGTTGATTCTACTTAAGGATGTTGGCTTGAGTCCTTCTAGTTTGTCAAGTTAGAAGTAATTCTTTTAAAAAGGAAGATTGATTTAGAAATTATCTAGATGATTGTAAGGTAAATCTAAGGTTAACTCCAATCGATTCTAGACATGTCAGATTCTTGAAAGAGTGATGAAACTTATGCAATATTTTCAAACATAGAAAGTGGATCAAGATTTAATTTTGTATACTATACCCAAAGGTAGTAAAGATAAAGAAACTTAAAATTTTGTCCTAAGTCTTATATGAAATTTGAAGGTTAGATCTATCTTGGATTGATCTAACATATAAGGATATTTTTATCTTTGATATAATTATATAATTTGATAAATTAAGATCAGAGTGCGCAGCAAAAGCGTGATGGTCTAAATTGATTAGAAATATTAATCTTTTAAATCAAAAGATATTATGATGGAATACATTAGTTGCAAATAAGGAAAGATTTTATTGATAATGAAAGGATACTATAAATTTTGATCTAATCTGATCATAGCCGGATAATTTTGTCAGTAGTTTGCTTCATTGTAGATAATGCCAAAAACTCTAGATATCTCAAGTTTATTAATAGCTTGATATTTTGATATTAGTTCAAACTTAGAATATCCTAACATAGATCTCATATTTTTAAAATTTAATATTGTTACTCAAACTGATATAGAAGATTGAGATTTTTCTTAAGATGAGAGTCTATATATAAAATTTGTTGGAAAATCAAGTGAAGAAAGAAATCGATGATTGTAAAGAGTGCTCGATGTTGGATCTTTATTTATTTTTTTTTAGGGGTAGTCTGAGATAATTATGAATTTCGAGTGAAATGTATTAGACAAATAATGGTAGTATATTAATATAAGTCCAAAATGTTACAGTTCTTCAAAAAGTTGAGCAATCAATAAGAAGGGATGAGTTTGAGATTTCAAATAATTTTTGTTATAACAAGATCATGAGAAATAAATAATATATATGACATTATCGTAAGCTTGAGAATGACATGAAGAATGTATACTTCGAAAAATTTCTAAAGTCAAAAGTATCTTATACCTTAACTAAAGAGTAGTTGAAGGATGTTTGTGAATGGTATAAAAATCTTAAATTTTCAGATAGTTATGCAAGTAATCTCGTCCGATGCATCAATATCAAAGATTATAAATTCTATGGGCTAAAGAGCCATGACTGTTATATCTTCATATAATGATTACTCCCATTGGCTTGGCGTGATCTTCTTTCTAACTCTATATAAAGTTCTTTGATCGAGCTTAGTCTTTTCTTCAGAGATATTTATACTGTCGAATTATCCACCGACCACATCTTCAATCTTGAGGCTAGCAGTCTAGAGACCATATGCAAGTTGGAGATGATATTCTCTCCTAGCTTCTTCGACTCCATGGAGCACCTTATGATTCATCTGGTGTATGAAGTTAGGGTGAGAGGACCAATACAGTACCGATGGATGTATCTGATAAATGATATATTTTTATATTTATTGAAGATATTTTTGATAATTTATGGTGCTAACATCTTCTTAAAAACCTAATTTCATGAATAAATTAAATTTTCTTACAAAACTAAATAATTTTAAAAAAATATGAAATTAGAGCATATTTATAAAAAATATATGTTAATTTAATTGAACAATTTAAGCATCAAAATAATAAAAAAATTTTGAAAAATTTAATGCATATTTTTTTCTTATTTTTCAGATAAAAATTGGAGCAAAAATAGAGTCAAAATACCTTAAAAAATAAAAAATATTACCTTCGGTGCACGATGGACCGATCGCTCGGTCCACAGAGCCAGGGTGCGGTCCACAGAAATAGTTTCGCGATTCGCAGACGCAGCTCACAGTGAGAGAAGAATTTTGGATGCGATCCAATAGCTGACATTCATCCCGACCTAGATCCGACGGTCAGCATCCATTGTCGGTTTATAAGAGGACTCTTCTGCACGATCCGATGGCCCAGAAGCAATCCATCAAGCGATCGGATGGCTTAGGATGTTTCCGACTTTGAATAAGAGATCTTTTGCGTGATCCGACGGCCAGAACTTCATCAGAACCCAGATCAGACGGCTAAGAATGAATCCGACTGAGAGAAGGATTAAAACAATAGATTTTGATCAGATCTGGACGGTCCGAAGCTGATCCGATTGTCAAGAATATTCTTAAGGAGATTAATATGATTTCTAAGGGTTTTAGGACTCCTTTTTCTATCAAAAAATTATGAAAAATTTATCTATAAATAGGAGGTCCGGGAATAAGTCTGAAAAGAAGAAAAAATCAGTGGAAAGACTAGAAAAAAGTAGAAAAAAAATAAAATAGCTTTAGGGACCCAAAGAGAAGAAGGAGAAAAGTCAGTTCGCTCTACGGAGTACGACGGAAGGTGGAGAGATCATCAACCATCTTTCCGACAAAACTGGACTGATCAACTTCAGATCCTTGTTACAGTTTTATTTTTTTTATTTTATTATTTTTTTTAAATTTTTTGTACTTGAATTTCAATTTCAATTAATGTAAAATTTATTTTTTTTGCACTTTAAATTTCTATCTTTTATTTTTTACATGTAGATGTTAGGATCTAATTTGTAGATCTTAGTACCAATTTATTTTATATACTTTAAATTTTTATTATTTATTTTTATTATAAGTAGATGCTAGGATCTAGTTAGTAGATCTTAGTATCTGATTTATTTTTTATACTTTTAATTTTTATTTTCTGATAAATTATTTTCTTCAAAATTTTTTTTTACAAAATTAAATATTTCAAATCAAAATTCTACCTTCTCTGTGGATTCGACCCAACTCACTATTTTCTATGTATTTTTAATTTTTATTGAAGTCAAAATTAGATTGATAATCATGATGTCCTAACGACAACATTGCGATCGTATCAATTTTTGGCATCATTGTCGGAGAAGGTATCAATTTTAATGTTTAATTTTTTTAATTTTTTATAAATATAGCTTACTAATTTTTTTAATTATTATTATTTTTTTATAAAAAAAAAAGTGAAAAATTTAAAAAACAGATAGAAAGCTTTCAATTTTGTTTGGTGAGATCAATTCTAATCCTAACCCTAACCCTAACTATTTTTTTAGTATTAATTACAATTTTTTTTCAAATTAACCTAAAATTCACTACATAAACTTAATAAAAATTACATAACAAGAGTAAAAACTTAATTGTTAGAAGCATTCACCATCTTAAAATTTCTTTTGGTGATCGCTGGAGACAAGGTAAGCTTTCAAGTTTAATTAATTTTATGCATTTAATTTAGTTGCATAAAACCCCTTATTTGAAATTGGTTGTGCATATTCATCTCAAATCAATTTAAAGGCAACACCCATAACAAGATAAGGTGGGGATCTTATCATCTTTTCTTAGCCCTAAAACAATCAACTAGCATCCCGCATTAACCCAAACCTAACTAAAATCAAGTAGACATGGGCCCTTAGGATCAATTGAGTTCAGTTTGAGTATTGTGGTCAAGTCAAGTACAAAGTAAGTTTGGACTCACCCCTGAAACTAGTATCTAAAGTTAGAGGTTACAAAGGCTCTGCCTAAGTAGACTCGTGATTATTTAATTGATTCCGTTAGCTTATCTGACCAATTCAATTGGTGTCTAAGGCAAGCAACGGGAGGACCCCTACGACCCCAACTCTTACCTGACTAGTTGAAGGAAGTAAGAATAAACCCAATTTACATTTAGACTAAGCCACTCTACATAGAACTGTTAGGTCTAAGAAATCCATAGGTGTCTAGATTTAACTATTTGCTAACTTGATTGTAATTAACACTTAACCATAACTAATTCTTCTCACCTTTCGTCTTTAGGTCTAGGACTTTCTTAAGGATCTCACATTTAAAACTTCTCTCTTTCTTTCTCTTCTCTTTTCTTTTCTTCCTCTTCTTAAAAAAATAAAATTAAAAAAAAAAATCTGAACCACACATATTAGGATTTGCACTGGTACATGTACGGTATAATTTTTTCTGACCTAGTTGAACCTAATCCTGAAATTGAATGACTGATCCATGTTAAACATGATAATAAAATGGCTAAAAATTCTAAGAACTACCTAGGCAGATGAAAAAATATTTTATTTCTTCCACCTATAATCCATCGATGTTCCCATCATTTAATGGGATCAAATATTCTGACTCTAGTCCTGAGGCCGATTTGAACCTGCTAGCCCAAAAATTAGATAAAATTGACCTTCTTATAGATAAATGCCTAGCCTTAGATCTACAATCTCCTGTGCAATACACACAACCTTTCAATTATCAGAAGATTTGTTCTATCTGTACTAGCCCAGCCCATCACATAAGTGAATATCCCACAACTGCACAGTTTCTACCTTTCATCCAAGAACAAGTTCAAGCTACTCAAGATTACTCTAGTCCTATTAATATTCATGCTTAAACACATATAACCAAGATTGGAGGAACCACCTTAATTTTTCTTGGAGACCCCAACAGACTCAAGCTAAGACCCAAATTTTTTCTATGCAGAACTTTCAGAATGGGCCCCAATACCAAAATTATGCCTATAATAGTGGTCAGCCTATCCAGCCATCCTATTACAATTAGCCGTTATACTCATCTCCTCAACAGACCAATCTAGCCGACGATAGATTTAGCCAACTTCAACAAATGATCATGATCCAACAGCAATCTCTCACTAGGCTAGAAGCACAAATAGATCAATTAACTGAATTTATCATGAGGAGAGAACTAGGTCAATTGCCAAACGAATCAATATCAAATTTTAAAATGACCCACCCATCCACCAATCACCTGGACCTAATCATCAATCCAATGTCTCACCTAAGAATCCCCAATTTGAAAGTAATAATACAATTTTTGAGCTTAAAAGTGATAGAATTCTTAAGGACCCATACCAAGATCAGGTGAGTGAGGCTAGTACTGATGCTAGCCAAAATGTAAATTTAGAAGATGAGGTTAGTATTGAAGCTAACCCAATAGATGAACTCACATGTTTAGAATCAACTGACACCCTTTCAGCACCCATATTTCAAACTCAACTCCTAACCTAAAAATTCAATTCATGAGCATTTTAGAAGAACAAATAGAGAAAATTCTTGATAAACAAGTATTTGTGAATGGATTTGTGAATTATTTTCTAAAATTAAGAAGGAGGATATAAAATACGTTCTGAAGATTAGCAATAAAATACTAAAATTTATTATAAGCCATCTTCCTAAGATTGACAATCCAAAATTATTAAAATTTATCAATCTAATATTTGACACGGGATAGGTAAGAGAATCGGCATGGTCTGATTGAATATGATAAACTTAGTACTTCCTGGGAAGCAACCCAGTTTTCAATTTTTACTTTTACTTTTGCTCTCTTTTGTATTTTATTTAGGATAATCGAGTCTTACTTAGTATTTTTTAGGGATCTGAAGATAATATTGGCTGAGTTGGGAGGAGAACCAATTTTGAAAAGACTTCTAGATCATGTGATATCTCTCCTTTTCTTTCTCTTTACATGCACCCTTCATTTTTTGTACTCCATTGAGGACAATGTCGATTAAGTTGGAGGGGATAATAAAAATTTTTAAATTTTTAAAATCCTCAAGTAAGTTAGTATTTAGTATTTAAGCATCTGATTATACTTAAGAATCAAGTTAAACCAAGTATTTTTAAAAGAAAATTGATGTACAGATTAGAGAGTTTGTGAGATATTGAGGGATCAAGTATTAAGAAAACTCAATAAAAAGTTAAGTTTAGAACTTAAACAGTTTTCTTTGAGTATCTCTAAATTTTTCTACCAGTATCAAAGAAGAGTTAACTTTTTATGAGCTTGTGTAGGGTAACTATATATTTTTTCATATAAAAATTTAAAAAAAAAAATTTTCAAGTACTTCATGCTGAGTAACCGGGCCTCTTTGCCTAAACAAGCATTGAGTGTCGCATCAAAAAGTATGAAGGGCAAAGAAGCTTTGTTGTAAAGCTAGTTTTAACTCGTAGCCTGTTTGATTCGAGCAAGTAGGTCCAAGGAGTTTTCTATACCTAGTACCCTAAAGTCATCTGGTTTGGAAGTCATTGACTGAAAACTCGCTATATGGATCAAATAGAAAGCTTAAGGGGTTAAGACATTCAATAGCGGTACAATATTTTTTTTAAAAAAGAGAGAGAAAAAAAAAGGTTCAATAAATGAAGAACAGAAGTAACAATATACTTGTCTATATGAAGGTGAATGATTTGGAGATAAAGGTAGGAATAATTTAAAAAAATTTTGAAAAAGTTTAGCATTCTTAGTTTAACTCTCACATTAATTAGTATTAATATCTCAATGACATACCTCACTCACGCTCTACTGAATATCAATAGTCTTTTAAAAATTATTTAATAAAATTTAAAATTTTAAGTTAAACAGTACTTAATTCTAAATTCTTTCTTTACTCAAGGACAAGTAAAGTTCAAGTTGAAGGGTGTGATAAATAGTATATTTTTATATTTATTGAAGATATTTTTGATAATTTATGGTGCTAACATCTTCTTAAAAATCTAATTTCATGAATAAATTAATTTTTTTTACAAAATTAAATAATTTTAAAAAATATAAAATTAGAGTATATTTATAAAAAATAGATGTTAAATTAATTAAGTAATTTAAGTACCAAAATAATGAAAAATTTTAGTCAAATTTAATGCATATTTTTTTCTTATTTTTTAGATAAAAATTGAAGCAAAAATGAAGCCAAAATATCTTAAAAAATAAAAAATATTACCTCCGGTGCACGGTGGACTGGTCGCTCGGTCCATAAAGCCAGGACGCAATCCATGGGAATAGTTTCACAGTCCACAAGTACAGCTCACAGCGAGAGAAGGATTCTGGATGCAATCCAATGGCTGACATTCATTCCGACCCAAATCCGACGGTCAGCATCCATTACCAATTTATAAGAGGACTCTTCTGCAGATCTGACGGCTCAGAAGCAATCCATCAAGTGATCGGATGGCTGAGGATATTTTCGACTTTGAATAGGAGATCTTTTGCGTGATCCGACGGTCAGAACTTCATCAGAACCCAGATCAGACGGTTGAGAACGAATCTGACTGAGAGAAGGATTAAAACTATGGATTTTGATCAGATCTGGACGGTCCGAAGCTAATTCGATGACCAAGAATATTCTTAAGGGGATTAATATCATTTCTAAGAGTTTTAGGACTCTTTTTTCTATCAAAAAATTATGAAAAATTTATCTATAAATAGGAGGTCCGGGAATAAGTCTGAAGAGAAGAAAAATTAAGTGAAAAAACTAAAAAAAATTAGAAAAAAAATTAGATAGATTTAGAGATCCAAGGAGAAGAAGGAGAAAAATCAGTTCACTCTACAGAGTACGACGGAAGGTGGAGAGATCATCAACCATCTTTTTGATGAGACTGAACTGATCAACTTCAGATCTTTGTTATAATTTTATTTTATTTTATTTTATTATTTTTTTAAAATTTTTATACTTGAATTTTAATTCTAGTTAATGAAAAATTTATTTTCTTATATTTTAAATTTTTATCTTTTAATTTTTGTATGTAGATGCTAGGATTTAATTAGTAGATCTTAGTACCAATTTATTTTATAATTTTTAAATTCTTGTTATTTATTTTTATTGTAAGTAGATGCTGGGATCTAGTTAGTAGATCTTAGTATCCGATTTATTTTTCATACTTTTAATTTTTATTTTCTGACTTAAATTATTTCTTCAAAATTTTATTTTTTTTTATAAAATTAAATATTTCAAATCAAAATTCTGCCTTCTCTGTGGATTCGATCTGACTCTCTACTTTCTACGTATTTTTAATTTTTATTGAAGTCAGAATTAGATTGATAATCACGGTGTCCTAACGATAATATTGCGATCGTATCAGTATCCATTTGAAAGATACATGCACAGTCTTAAGAAGAAAGTGAAAAATAAGGTCCGAGTTGAAGGTTCTATTATAAAATTTTATATAATAAAAAATTTTTTAAATTTCAACCGACACTACTTTAATCCTAGTGTATAAACAAAGCTGACTCAAATGAGTTGATATGATGATGGTGATGAGGTATCAGAGGTGGAGATCTTAATATTTGCTTATCCTGCTCATGAATTTGGACACGAGGTTCGTCGGATATTGACTGAAACTGAACTTCGATAGACAGAGACATGTTTTGCTAAACTGCATGGAAATCGATCCATATGTTGAGTAAGTATCTATCACAATCTCAACTCTTTAATCACTTATCATCTTATACTTATCTTATGCATGTATAGATAATATGATGAGATACTAAAACGAGACAATTCGATGATAAGCAAAAAAGAAATTTTCACTCAGCGCTCATAGAACTTTGTAAATTGGTTCCATCAATTGGTAAGCAACCATTATCATTTTATTTAATTTATTTTTTTTAAAATTTTTTTCTTTAATAATATGTAGGTCATGCAAGGCAGTGAATCCATACCTAGAAAGCTAAGACCATTAGGTTATAGACCAATAAAATACATGACATGTTATAATGGCTGTAACATAAATGATTTTCAATTTCATATACAGCAATATAGAGAATATAAAAATATAATGAACAATGGTGTGTGTATAAAGGGCAGCTAGTAGATAGAGACGGAGAGTGACTACTATAGAATCCTCAAAGAAGTGATCAAATTAACCTACCCCTTAGGTGATAATAGTGTCATTCTGTTTAAATGCTGATGGTTTGATACCAACAATTGTATGAAGGTTGATTCATGACACAGACTTATTGAAATCAAATATGGATCAAAAGCATATGTCAATGACCCCTTTGTGCTAGCTCAATAAGCTGCTCAAGTATATTATACTCTTTTTCCATCAAAGGAGAGAGGAAAAAAAGATTGGTGGGCTGCATGTAAAGTTAAGTCTCGAGCCGTTCATTACGTGCTTGAAGAAGAAAAAGAGCCCCAATTACCAGAATGCTTTTAGGAGGATGAAACATTAAGGTTTCTTTGGTCTTCAATAAATATCGAGTTGGATGCTCTAGAAATTCTCATACATGATGGATAACATGAAGAGGTAGATCTAACTGATTTTGTTTTAAAAGACAATCCTGTCCAAGAAGGAGAAGAAGGGGAAGAACAGGAAGAAGAAGAATTGGAAGAAGAGGTAGAGGTAGAAGAAAAGGAAGAAGTGAAAGAAGAGAAAGAATCAGAAGAAGAATCCGAAGGGTACTAGACATCTGAAGAGGCCGATGAGTAGTACTAAGTATATAATTCTTGAATCATTTTAATTATTTATCTTGCATCATTTTAAATCTTGCATTGTCATCCATACTTGTATAATTAATTTGATGAATCTATTTATTTTTATTTTCAGAAATTATACATTATGTCTTCCAAAGATCGAAGCCATACCAGTCGAGGACAGAGCTCTCAAGGAGATAGCGATCATAGGCCAGCTCACAGAGTTCTGCACCTCTCACACCAGACGATAAATTCTAACACTTTAGATATTCTCATTTATATTATTTTATTTTTTACTAAATAATATAATATTCTTTATATTAGATATTTTGTGCTCAAGTTCGGATAGCAGGGGGTCACCAGTGACCCCACAATCACACGCACCAGTGACCGGCTCTCAGACATAAAGTCGTGGTCGAGGACCTGCTCGGCTCATGGCACCTCCGACTTGATCGAAGGATAGAGAACTCATCCACATTCAGAGCCGCTCGTATATACTACAATTTTAATTAATATGTTTAGAATTTAGCCATTCTAGAGGTAACATTTATTTTTTAAAATCAATTTTACAGCACGTTTAGAGAGCCTGAAGTATCTCATGTAGTTACCAGCATCATCCAATGCTTGATGCTGGGGTCGATGAACGAGTTCTCCTGTTGATAGTCTAGAGCTCATAATGCAGCCTGAAAGATGTTTCAGATAAGTCAGAAATATTTAATTTTTAAATTCACAGTATATTTGTATTCTAATTATTAATATATGCTTCGATTCTATCTTGCAAGAGTACTACCGATTCGAGACTCCCCAAGATGAGGATGCTGACCGTCGGATCTTCGATGAGGTGGCCATATAGAGGCTCCGAGATGGCCTCTACAGCCTCAGACAGTCTGCCATCGAGCATTTTGGTTCTTAGTCTTCATCAGACTGGATGTTGGATATATGCCCTGGAAATCAATCTTGGCTGACATATTTTATATCTCTAGGATATGATTTTATACTTATTGGACAGTTATACTACCATTCATATCTATGTGTCCATGAATTATTCAAGGGATTAACAAGATGATGACACATATTCTCAAAGAGTTGAGAATTTGAGGCATATGTCATTGATAGTTGATTCCTAAATTATTTTTGATCATAAGATCATCTTGGAGATGGTGATTGATCCAGATAGATCGATGCATGGATCACTTCCTTTGAATGAATGGATCTCGAGTCTATAGTGTAGAGATACTGGAGCGAGAGTGCAGGTGATTGTTAGAGAACAACTAGCACTGAGCGTGACCAACATGAGAAGTCACATGGATGTCTGCTCACTCGTTAGTGACTTTTTCGATATTGCAGTTGTATGATTGGTCTTTTGACCTGAGATGACTCTACTGCTCGTAGTGAGACTGTTGGAGTTTGACTGACACATCAACATGAATCTCAAAGAGTCCTTGTAGTGGATGTTGGCAACAGTTGGTCCACTGTAGGAGTGGGATGTGCATCAAGATAGGATCTATCGATCCTAGCAGAAGAGAGTAATCCTATGAGATTTAAGAGGCTGATTCCTTAAGTCTATGGCTATAGCAGTGTGATTGATGAAAAAGAATTTTCAGAGAATCATATATGGATTTAAGCTGATTGAATCTATCATATGATTGATGTTGAGGTTTGACGATTTATTCATGATCTGCCATCTAGTTGGGATTCACGATAGAGGGACTGAATCGTACGTTAACTATATCTAGAGGTTCATTTCAGTTCTATTGGATTGTCACTACATACTGCTAGGTGTCACTATTGGATTGTGAGAGCTCACTAGGGTTGTTCTGGATCGACAATCCTTATTGAGTTAGAGTGAAATTATTTCGACCTATTGAAAAGAATTTCAATGATATGATGATAGAGATCATTGTATGTCTTACTACCAGATAGAATTGAACTTATAAGATCATACAATAAAAGAATTAGGTCTGGAATAAGTAATTGAGCTTATGAAGTATCAATTGGGTTTAGAGAAACCCATTGGATTCATGGTAACCTTGCGAGCACATGGTTGGACCCAATTTCTCTTTCCGTTGAGATTACTTATTTGATAAGTTAATTATAACTTAATTACCTACCAATAACCTACATGAATAAGATTTATGAGACTTCAATTATTGAGTGTCTAAGGTTATGGATCACATAAATTAAGGGTGCAAGTCTCTTATAAATATCTTTGATAGTTGTTGTGGGACTCCATTTTGATTTGATCAATTTGGGCGTGTCCATTAACTAGAGGGCTTTTGATTTTCATATAGGATGTCTCTTGAGTGCAAAAGAAGGTATCTAATTATGGGTGCAAGGGCTCTAATAGTTATCACCTAATGGGCTTCCTAATGTAAGTTGGATAACTTAAGTTAATATGAATCCTAATGCAAGTAGGATTTATATTATGAGATTGAATAGAAATCAATCCTTATGCCTATTTAAAGAGACCTTCCCTAAGATCCCTGGAGTATCAAAATCAGTAGCCCCTCACATCCAAAGGCTCTCCCCACGCCCTCTCTGCCTTTCCTTTTCTCTTCTCGTGGGTGTTCTATACACCCCTTCCTTGGGACGCGCGTCCCAAGGAGTTCCATGCCCAAAGGAGTTTGGGCACCTCTTCCTTTCTAGTTTCTAACATCTAGTAGTAGCACATAGCAAGAAAAAATTTTAGAGAAGAGGAGAAGAAGAAGATCAAGGAGAAAGATCAAGTATTGATCGCGATCCAGGCTTCGTTCAGATTCAGCAGACTGAATTTTAGAGAATTAAAATTTAGATTAAAGAGGACCGTTCCAGGCTGATTTTGAGTGGATACTCATAGAGACCAGATACTTATGTGGCTAAGAGAGAGCTTCTTCTCTTTCAGATCCAGTTTTGAAGAAAGAGATTACGAAACAGGTATGTGATTTGATCAGAATCTGAATTTTAACATATATCAATTTCAGCATATAAAATAGATCATATGATTTTATATTTTTATGCATGCAAAATTAAGATTAAAATTATTTTAATCTTATTCTCTGCTGCAGTATTTAGAAAATAAAATTTTTGAAATATATATGCATGCATCAAACTCTGAATTACAACAGTAGTATCAGAACCATGGGTTTTCATATGCTGAATTTTAATATACATATTTTTTGAAAAAGTTTTAAAATTAATTTTTTTTGATACATGAGATGTATGGATGGATCTTCAAATCTAAAATTTAATTTTAAATTTAATTTTAGAATATATAGTTGATATGTTGATGCATGTATAGATCTAAAAATTGATCTAGAAAGAGCTCTAGTTCATGTGAAATAGATACATGCATGAAATTTGAATTTTTTTTATGATTTAAATTTTGATTCATATATATGATATATGATTGTATATTTAGATCATAAATTTAGCTTTAATATGATCTATGATTAGTATATGAGATATATGATATCATGTTTAGATCTAAAATTTTGTTTAGATCTGATTTTAAATGCATATATGTGATATATGTTTGTATGTTAGAACTTAAAAATTATTTTTATATTTTAATACTTACTTTTATGAAAAGAATTTAGATCTAAAATATGATTTTAGAATGTAAAATTTATGTTTGTGTATGAGGGTTTTGGTCATAAAAAATAAAAAATTAGGTCATGTGATAGGATTACATCTAAGATTTTTGATTTAAGTCATATGGGTCTAATTCGATTAAGTAATTGGTTAAACCGAGTCAAGTATTGAATTAAGTTAGATTAATTAAGTTAATGATCATACAATTATTGTTGATCAAATCGATTGAGTTCCATATGTAGAATCGATAACTTGAGGATCTAATTTGACTTGTTGATTTGAGCCCGATTCACTTAAGCTAATCAATTCTGATCAATTATCCAATTGGTGTCTAAGGTAAGTAATTGAAAGGTAGTTATTTAATTAATTTCGTTCACTTACTTGGCTAATTTATTGATGTCTAAGGAAAGCAACAGGGGGACCCCCATCAGTTTTCACTTACCTGGTCAATTTGAAAGATTGAGTCACAAATATGATTACTTGGTGATTTGATTTAGCCCATGTCAATTACATCAGTCATGTGATGACTGATTAGATGAGACTTAAACCCAAATCTCATGACTGATTAGATGAGACCTAAACCCAAATCTCTCCACAAAATATTAAGTCTAAGGTCTTCCACCATTGTAGATGTGCGGACATGCTACCGGCATGATTGTTCTTGACTGGTCATAGTGGTTCAGTTGCATCGAAAAATGCAACCACTCTATTAGCAAAGAGTTACTGCGGGGTAAAAATGAGGTTGGGCCCAATAACTGTTAGGTGAGGGACCCAATGATGGCTTTGTACCTGCTTGTGAACGATGGGTCTGACTTAACTAACAAGTGTGGACAATAACTGTTAGATGAGCCCATATGATTTAGAGACAAGTTGCTGCAATATGCTTAGAAAAGCATCTGGACAAAAAGTTGTCCATGCATCAGTGTTTATTCTTGTTACTAATAACTGTTAGGTGAGGGCACGACATCGGTGGGACCGCAGCACCCACTAGAAATTTAATTATCGCGTTAGGATTTTTGTTTCTCCATCTGGAGAGTGTGGGACTTCTGATAAAATAGTGAGAGTCTCTTTTTGCATCTAAATTTTTTTTAAAAAAAATTATAAAATAAATACAACACCCAATTAGAATCTTTGCTCTCTACTGTTTATTGTGTCAGCTTCCAACCCTCTAGCTTGAATCCTAGATATCAACCGATTAACCGAAATCAAGTATATAGTCTGGCTTATAAACTTAAGAATTATTTTTAATTTTAAAAAATTAAGTAATATTTTCTATCAGATTATTCTAATGTTAACAATCTGTCCAACCCATAGTCAACGAGCTATACTTGACGAGTGGATGGACAATGACAATAAAAATAGGTGCTATGCATGAGTACATATACACTGTCAACGATATGTTGATTCATCCACAAGTATTGTGAGATGATCAGAGTCGTACAACACATGTGATGCATGATAGGCAGTTAGTCTATGATCGTTATTTGATAATGATCGAAGATATTAAAGAGCTTAAAAGGCTCGACATGATCATGCATAAGGAATTGCTTATGGATTTGATCCTGCGATCCCTGATTAGTTTATATGGATAGTTTATGGTAAACTATCATATGAAAGACCATCATGGCACTTTATTTGAATTGGTCAAAATATTGATAACAAAGAAATTTTGAAAGAGTTCAGAGGTAAATACCTGGAGAGCCTAAAGAAATAAAGACACACCTAGAGTAGGTATATCGAAATTGCTCAATACTGTCCTTATGATTTTTTCTTCTCCTAGTTGAGCTACAGACTCTAGTGTAGAGTTGATGGAAAGGTAGAAGACTGAGGAAGTAACCCTTGAATTGACTATAGGGCAATAGTTGCTGCTGCGGTCATAGATATCTGTCCTTTGTGTTCATCATTTGGATTTAGTTCTTAGAGACAGTCTCTATCATTCGCATGTTGATATATATGTGAACTTAATTGAGCAATCAGTGAATGTCATTGGATCTGAAAGATCCAAAATCGAGTTAAAATTTAAAGTATATATGAAACCTATAGCTAAGTCATATTGGAGAAGAAATGATTAACAAACTGAAAATATATGGGCTTGAGCTTATTGACTGTTGAGTCAAATCTAATTTATGCATCATCTCTTTAAGAAAATATGACCAAGCTACTCTTATGGGACAAGAGAAAAATGACCACTGAGATACTTATCTTTGTACATATTTGATGTGTGTAGCCTATGTGATGTGCTAACCAAAGAGTTGTCTCTACTTTGTATATGAGATACAAATCTGAAATTTTTAAAATGTTCAAAGAATTCAGATGTAAGTAGAGAAACAAATCAAAAAATTTCTGAAAGTACTTTGATCGGATCGAGGATATAATACCATTAAATTTTTTTTTTTGATTATCTCATAAAATGGTATTGTTTCATATTGGACCCCTCTTAGTAAATCTCAGCTCAATGAGATAAGAAGAGTCATGGGACTATATGAGATATGATTTGGTCCATAATAAAATTCACTGATTTATTTATATTTCTTTAGGAATATACTTTATTTCTATGAAATTGAATTCTCTCTAAACCTGTTCCTACCACACTATATAAGATATGACATGATGAGAACTGAATCTTGATTATTTTGAGATTCAAGAATGTCCAGCCTGCGTCTAGGACAACAGGTGGATATGTTAGAGGATAAGTCTATAAAGCTCTTCTTAAAAGAGTTTGGGATATTATTTTTTGATGGGATTACAATGTGATTGTGACTCAAAGCTATCTTCTTGAAAAATTGTTTAACCAAGATGAAGCAGTGGGAAGAAAGTTAAGCTCTAAGAGAGTGTCTTTGAAGAGCAGGGTGCCTTGAGACTTTAAGAACATATTAATCATGAGCCAGTGGACGTATATTCCTCCTCCACCTCGTACACATAATAGGTTCTCCAATCCTCTCGAAAGGTAGTTGAGTATGCTGAACAGAAGATGTTGAGAAAATCATTTCTCATGGGAGATAGAAAACATAAAGATGATCTCAGAACCTACAACGAGGCGATTTGAGACATCGACTCCAAGAAAGGATATGAAATAGCTTTTCTGAGTAGAGATCTTTTGAAGATTTCTATATGGAATAGCTTACGGATTTCACTTCTTGTGATAGGTGATCACAAAGACCATAATACCCTTGGAGTTGGAACATTCATTTCAATGATATGATCAAATTGTTTGATCAGATATGAGAAATTATGAATTTCAAAAGGGTCAGTGGGAGTGTCCAAAACTGATATCGGTCAAAAATATGGTTGAATATAGATTTCTCCATGAAAGACATAAAGTGAACATTCTAAAGATCTATAGAGATAGATGTAATTGGATACTTGTGTTTTTACAGATAAAGTATAGAGATCGGATGTTGAAAGCATTCAGCATAGAAATCTCGAGGAGGGATCTGCTATCCTCTCGGACATAGTCGTATGTCATGTAGTGCTTGAACTGATTATACTATGAATGTCACAAGTAGATATTAGTTGTATTCAGGTTGTGAGCATTAGATTACTGTGAAAATATCCTTAAGCTCTTAAGAAGAACAGAGGACATGTTCGAAGAGGGATCAAAGCTAAGAATGGGAGGATACACCAATTCAGACTTTATGTCTGATGTTGATGGTAGAATGTCTACATTATGGATGTATTCCTAAGTCGATATCTTGAAAGAATTTCAAATAATCAATCAATGAAAGCTGAGTACACTGTAGATGTGTAGGATCCGTTCTGGTTGTAATTGTAGTTGCAAAATTAATTATCATACTATCAGATACCGTGACACTATACTGCAAAAATAATGACACCATAGCCTTTGCTAAGGAGCCTAGGTCTCACCAGATATCCAAGCACATAGAACAGCAAAACACGCGACTACCTCAAGTAGAAATAATAGAGGTGCAGAGAGTAAACTTCACATGTGATGTAGATGACCCACTGATAAGTCACTTGGCTAGTTTAAGACTATAGCCTGTCTTGTGAAGATAGGGCTTGATATATGACAGATTGGCTTTAGTGAAGTGGAAGATTGTTGGATGTATGCCCTAGAAGTCAATCTTGACTGACATATTTCATATCTCTAGGATATGATTTTATACTTATTGGACAGTTATATTATCATTCATGTCTATGTATCCATGAATCATCTAAGGGATTAACAAGATGATGATACATATTCTCAAAGAGTTGAGAATTTGAAGCATATGTCATTGATGGTTAATTCTTAAATTACTCCTGGTCATAAGATCATCATGAGGATGGTGAATGATCTAGATAGACCAGTACACGGATCGCTTCCTTCGGACAGATGGATCTCGAGTCTACAGTATAGAGACACTGGAGCAAGAGTGTAGGTGGTTGTTAGAGAACAACTAGCACTGAGCATGACCAACACAAGAAGTCACATGGATGTCTGCTCACACGTTAGTGACTTTCTCGATGCTGCAGTTGTATGATTGGTCCTTTGACCTGAGATGATACTACTGCTCGCAGTGAGGCTGCTTGAGTTTGACTGACACATCAATATGGATCTCAAGGAGCTTTTGTAGTGGATGTTGGCAACAGTTGGTCTACTGTAGGAATGGATGGGATCTATTGACCCTAGCAGAAGGAAGTAGTCCTATGAGATTTAAGAGACTGAGTCCCTAGTCTATGGCCATAGCAGTGTGATTGATGGAAAAGAGTTTCTATAGAATCACATATGGACTTAAGCTGATTGAATCTATTATATGACTAATATTGAGGTTTGACGATTTATCCATGACCTGCCATCTAGTCGGAACTCATGAGAGAGGGACTGAATCACATGTTAATTATACCTAGAGGTTTATTTCAGTTCTACTGGATTGTCACTACATACTGCTAGGTGTCACTAGTGGATTGTGAGAGCTCACTAGGATTGTTCTGAATCGACAATCCTTGTTGAGTTAGAGTGAAATTATTCTGACTCATTGAAAAGTATTTCAATGATACGTTGATAGAGATTATTGTATGTCTCACTACCAGATAGAATTGAACTTATGAGGTCACACAATAAAGAGATTAGATCTGAAATAAGTAATTGAGCTTATGAAGTGTTAATTGGGTTTAGAAAAATCTATTGGGTTCATGATAACTTTGCTAGCACATGGTTGGACTTAATTTCTCTTTCTATTGAGATTACTTATTTGATAAGTTAATTATAACTTAATTATCAGCTAATAATTTACATAAATAAGATTCATGAGACTTCAATTATTGGATGTCTAAGGTTATGGATCACATAAATTAAGGATGCAAGTCCCTTATGAATCTCTTTAATAGTTATTGTGGGGCGCCACTTTGATTTGATCAAATTGGGCGTGTCTATTAATTAGAGAGTATTTGATTTTCATAAGGGGTGTCTCTTGGATGCAAAAGAGGATATCTAATTATAGGTGCAAGGGCTCCAGTAGTTGACGCCTAATGGGCTTCGTAATGTAAGTTGAATAACTTAAGTTAATAGGAATCCTAATGCAAGTAGGACTTGTATTATGAGATTGAATAGGATTCAATCCTTATGCCTATTTAAAGAGACATCTCCTAAGATTTCTAAAGCATCAAAACCAGCAGCCCCTCACACCCAAAGGCTCTCCCCACGCCCTCTCTTCCTCTCCCTTTCTCTTCTCTTGGGTGTTCTATACACCCCTTCCTTGGGAGGCATGCCTAAGGAGTTCCATGCCCAAAGGAGTTTGGGTGTCTCTTCCTTACTGATTTCTAACATCTGGTAGCAGCACATAGCAAGGAGAAACTCTAGAGAAGAGGAGAAGAAGAAGATCAAGAAAAAAGATCAAGTGTTGATCGCGATCCAGGCTACATTCAGATTTAGCAGGCTGAATTTTGGAGAATTAAAATTCAGATTAAAGAGGACTGTTCCAGGCTGATTTTGAGTGGATACTTTTAGTATACTTGTGCGGCTAAGAGAGAGCCTCTTTTCTTCCAGATCTAGTTTTGAAAAAAAGAATTGCGAAACAGGTATGTGATTTGATCACAATCTAAATTTTAGCATATATCAATTTCAGAATATGAAATAGATCATGTGGTTTTATATTTTTATGCATATAAAATTAAGATTAAAATTATTTTAGTCTTATTCTCCACTGCGGTATTTAGAAAATAAAATTTTTGAAATACATATGCATGTATCAAACCTCGAATTCCAACACTGAAGGTCCTACAGGGATCACTGGACGCGGACAGACATAGGAGAGGCCCTCTGCGATCAGTGGAGCAACGAGAAGTACTTTAGTAGATGGTAGAGGGTCTGACAAACTTGGACCGTCCAGTAGGATCCAATCAAGCACACGGACAGCTCTATCGGTACATATGTTATGGTCGACTGACTGGTAAGAAATCTATACCAAAACTCTTTGCTAGAATTGTATAAACTCTTATATATGTATTTTAATTAATTTAATTTTATTATTTACTTATTGTAAACATGACAACTGAGTCATCCACCAGGCCAGCTGTAGTTGTAGGAGGCCACACACTAGTGTAGGAGAACTGGTGATTATTTAGATTCTAGATCGCCATAGATCGCAGTAAAAATTTCAAACTATATTTATTAAGTTGTTACAGGATCTAATATGTATATTAAAAATAATATATTTCTAAACTGTATGGGTGGATTATATGGAGTATGTCATTGTACGGTTCGATGATGACCCATCCATTAAGTCCCTCCTTGACCTTTAGGGATGGCTCAGGGTCACTGGAAGGATGAGTAAGAGCTAGATCATAGGATTCGACCATAGTTTCGATCTTTTAGCGGCTCGATATTTTTCAGCATCTTCACAGGCCTTGACGTCTCAGACTTGGAGCAATACGTACGTGGAGGAGGTCGTGTAGAGGCTTTTGAGCCAGCAACCTCAGAGCTTCTGGGATACCATCCGCGATACAATCGTGGAGATTTTTTGGGATTCGCAGCTGCACGACTAACTAAGCTCGTTGTCCCAACCATTACATCAGGTAATTCTATTAGTAAACTCTTTTACTTATTTTAAGTTTTCATATTTAGAAGCTTCACATTATATTTAGGCTTGAGTCGGAGAAGAAGATTTAGGGGCTAAAAATTTAATCTAACCATCTAATTGATGGGCCGGAGGTATTTATAGTTCCGTATCATCGAATGAAATGTGTAAGAATAATCTATTTGAGAATCGGAGGAGTGTATCGAAAGATACACCTCCGTATCGAAATTTATAAATAATATTTTATTTTTCTTCATTTCAGGATGCTGGGATATCCGGCTCTCATCCATCAGTTGCTGGAGAGGAGCAGGAGGATGAGGAGGAGGACAATGAGGAGGATCTAGACTGATTTTCTTTTATTTTGATGTATTGTATTTTTTTGATACTGCTTATAAAATTATAAAATTTATATTTTTAATATAATATAATTAGTTTTTTATTTGTGATCATCATATTATCTTTGAATTTGAATCATAACAGATGTTAGGAATCATAATTAATTGTGATTAATTAAAATAGATTTTAAAAAATATTATTATATATTTTTTTAAATAAAATTAACTCTTACTGACGGCATTAGCGATGGCTAAAGCTGTCGCTAATAATAAAATATAAATTAAAAAAATAAAATTAAATATTATCGATGGAATTAGCAATGGCTTTAGTCGTTGCTAATATTTATAAGTGACGGCATTAGCCATAACAAAGCCGTTGCTAATTATTTTTAATTTTTTTAATTTATTTAAAAATAAGAAAAAAAATAATGATGGAATTTAGCCGTTGTTAATGCCATCACTAATACCAATTATTAGCAAGGACTAATAAATCTAATAATAATAATAATAATAATTAATGATTAAAATTTTTTCGATCATCAATTAGCGATGGAGTACTATCGCTAATACTATTAGCGATGGTAAATCAACTATTAGCGACGGTTAATAGTCATCGCTCATAGTCCAATTTCTTGTAGTGACTTTGAGATCTATGTGGATGAATGGATCACATATAAAGTGCTTTGAGATCTGTGCAGGCAAATGGATCACAGATAGTGCTTTATGTGGATGGATGGATAATTAAGATTAGAGCACTTTAAGATATATGTAGACAAATGAATTACAAAGGATGAGATACTTTAATATCTATGTAGATAGATGAATGATACAGAATAGAACACTTTGAGATTTGCGTATGTATATGAATGATAAAAGACCTCTTTGAGGTAAGGGCATTTTTAGTTTTTTTCTTATTTTGTTAATGTTGTTAGGATCCAGGTAGATGGTTGGGATATATTGTAACAAATTTGAAATTTTCATGGTTGATTGATACTTTTTAAACTTTTAATATATAAATATAAGTGGCCCAAACTCGAAGGATATCTTTTTGTAACCTTCCTTGAACTTCAATCTGGTTGCCCACATAACACCTTGGATGTGTGAATTTTGGAGGAACTAAATTCTTTAAATTCTGTAAAATTTTAATGAATTGGTCATATGCTATGGCTTCAGAAAATGGATGATGTATTCACATAGATTAGTGCTTTTGCCAGGAGTTAAGATGAAACTCTTTCGAGTCCATATGCTAGAACTTGTGCATGTACTTAATGCATGGATGTATAAGGTGGTCAAGTGACAAATTTGCATCGATCTCATCATATGCATTGGGAGATATTGTATTGACCCAGACATAAAGATTGATGCGCGCAAGACCCAATCCACTCCCTTTTGTTAGGAGAGTAAGATACTACATAAATTTCATATATGATTGCCCTAGAGTGCCATGATTGCATTTATGCAGTTGAGTGCAATAATCATGCACTACAATGGACGTTCCAATATTATTGCTTCTTATCCGTGAATAAAATCTAATTTTGCTTCCTTTCTATAGGGATAACACTTTTAAGTTCTGCAGCCCACCAATCTAGATATCTTGTGTCATAAAAGAATCTGGATCACCGATATCATTCACACACTTTATGCCAATACATTTGCAATCTTATATAAACCTTCTGCGGTATACTTAGCAACCATCCAAATAAGTTGATGCCTGCATAGATTGGTGATTAGAACATGATGTCATTTTTGTCAGAAAGGTAGATTAAAATGTTAGTCCATATATCAAAACTAGGGCATCTTCTTAATGCATGAATGGATATGTTGGTTAAGTGATATAAACATTAGCGATAATGAAATCTAGGTTTGTTTATGTCTCTTAACATGCATTAGGAGACACTGTATTAACCCAAGCATGTAGATCGATGCTAGACATGATCTACTCCCTTTTGTTAAGCAAGCAAGATAAATGCCATCTACGATTGTCCACGTACTGCTACGATTGCAGAGATGAGGTAGTTAATTAAGAAACATAATCATGTGCTACAATGGAGGCTTAGTTATCTTTTTCTTCTCATATATCATGCAAATTGAGAGATGTCGCAGTGACCTGAGCACCTAGATCGGTGCATAGAATCTAATTTTGCTTCATAACTAATATTGTTGTCAGATCTAATCATATGCATTGGGAGATATAGTGCTGACCCCATTGTACAAGTCATAATCTTCTTTCTTTTCTCAGGAAAGCAAGATACTCCATAAATATTGCATATGATTTCCCTCGGGTCGGTTAAGTGATGTAATAATGTGCCGCAGTGGAGGCTTAGTTGTTGATCCTTAGCATCCAAATTGAGAGCTGTGTTAGAAATTAGGCACCCAGATTGATGCATAATTAAATCTAATTTTGCTTACTTTCTATAAGCATAGCAATTTAAGCCCTGGAGCTTGCCTATCCTGATATTATGTGCCGGAAAAGAATTCAGATCACCAATATCATTCGTGAGCTTTATGCCAATGTATTTGCAATCTTGCATAAAGCCTTTTTGTAGTATGTTGAGCAATTATTTAAATAGTGAGAGTCAATGATTTTTTTCATATCTTCACCTTTTTTTTTTGAGAGAGAAGGAGAGGGAGAACCAAATTATTTGTATTTCTAAATTCTACCCATGCTTTAAAATAATAATTCCATAGTGGCTATAACAAAGAGAGGTATTTGTGTTATGTGTATTCATAATGTTATTAAAATAACAACATACCTAGATCACTGTTCCACTACAATAGTTGTCATTTTCCATTCGCTTTTTCACTCAATAAATAGAACACTTATAAAATTCAAGTTGTTTATGCTAGCATAATTTTTTTATTCAATCAACAAAATCTTTCTTACAAGTTGATAAAGATATATATATGCCGATAGTAATATTATTTTGTCATTATTAGTTATTATTATTCTCTAATATTGTAATAGATAACATCTATCATGATGATACTAGTGTTTTGCCAAATTATAGCAATACTATTTTCGACTTATAAATAAAATTCTCAACTTGGGCACCTCTAAATAAATACCAACAGTTCCAACCATTATTATTATGGTGGATAACGAATTCAACTCATGCGAGCTACTTCTAGAGAAAAATATCAGTTACAATTTGTATTATGGTCAATAATCACTTTGATTCAAGCCAAGCACCATGGACAAAAAATATTATTACAATTTTTATTACAACCAAATTGGATGGAACCTTGTACCACAAATATTATTGAAACATTAAATTTTGTTCTTATCAGGGAAAAAAGACATTAAATTTTGCAACGCCTCCTTTTCAAAATTGATTAATTGAATGATTAATTTTTGTAACGCTCCCATCCATGGTCCCACTAGAATCCATAGCTACCTTTTGACAACATTATGATTCAGTTCTACATTTAAAGAAGCCCTTCCACCCAAGCATGGATTTGGTGGGTACAGCTAGCTATTGGAGTTGCAAGTAGGTCAAGTTGGATCTTCCATAGTCACAATCTAAATCTACTCCATATTTGAATTAGATCAAGAAAAAAAAAAAAAACCAATTCTAATCTAATTTCATTCAGGTTGGACTGGGTAGAATATTAATTTTATCAATTCAACGTATTTTCAAAATGGAAAATAATCTGAAAAAAAAAATAATAAACATGTAGAAATTGAATACTTAATTAGAACATACACGTATTATGTAATAAAATCATAATATGCAATATGAAGATATTATCAAAAATATATGTATATAGTGTACATAAGATTTGATTGATAACTATATACGGTTATAATTCGCAATATGCATTATTGACTAACTATATTAAAAAAAGAAAACAAAATTTTTATATTCAAGGAGGAATTTGGAGTTTATATTATATGATTTTTTTCAGTTCATCCAAATCCAAATAACTTTAGTTGGAGTTGGATTGGATTAATTTTAAGTAGATTTCAACTTGGAAGTGGGTCGATCAGATTTACTTGAGGTTGCATCAGCAGTTTAGTAAATCTGCCCAACATGGACAGACTGAGTAATCTAATTTCTATGGATCATAATTTAAGGAATACCTTGTTTTGTTTTGAGAAATGACCAGAAAACCTCCTCTATGAAATCCCAAAAAATTTCCTATTGCCATCATCATTTCGGTGGAGCCAATGGGCTTGAACTCTCCTCCATATCCTCTATTAGCAAAAGACTAGAGATCGATGCAACTCAAGCAGGTTGGATTTTTGTTGATGGCAAATCCTAATTAACCCAAACATAATACCTCTGAACGCTGACTCAATCTTATTGGATCTCCATTTGGAATTCTTCTAACCCAACCCAACCCTAACCCATCTTAAAGTAAACTTGAATTGGATCAAGTCAGCCAAATAGTAGTAGGGTCGGGTTTGACTACATTAATCGTGTTAGATCAGAATAAAATATGAAATTTAAGATGGGAATGCTTGGAATATTTTCTTAGCTTAATAGTAGTTGAATCGAGGTTTCCATCATTCATCAATTTCAATGACACTTAGAAATAATCTGATAAATCTAAGGATATAATTATTTTAAAATATATGAGTAACTAATATGAAATATAACTATAAACTTAAAACATATGCATGCGACATCTACGTGTGCACAAACACAAAACTGCCCATGGTCGATGCTCCAATATCAGCCACTCCACCACTCCCAATCTCATAATAATATAACAATCCAAAAAATTAGTCACATTAGCAGCTAATTTAATTTTTCTCAAAAATTAGCCATAACTGTACTTGGTCCAGCAATCTAATGATATTTGGTTAAGAGCGCAAGACGATTTAATTCTTTTTTTTTGGGGTAGAACAAGACGATTTAATTCTTTGCTAAACGTCATTTCAAAATGCCACTTAATTGCTTTCACCCACTGGTCCCACTTGAAACAGCAGCCGCCCACAGTCATTTCCTCTATAAAATGGGCCCTTCTCCCTTGTGCCCTTCCTCACAGCCTCACCATCTCCTCCTCGGCCGCTCTTTTCTTCCTCTTTCCTGGCTCAGATCCTAAACTCCCAGTAATTTCCCCACCTCATCTCATTTTCCAATGGAACAGAGGTTCTTGGAACCTCCTCCTTATCCTCCATTAGTAAAGTTTCAGCTTTGTATCCCTCACTTCAGTCTCATACGTGAAGAAGCAGCTGGTAATCCCCCACTGCATTAGCTTGGGAGGGTATGAAAACCTCGCATCCCTTTCTCCCCCTCTCTCTTTGTATCCCTCACTTAAAGCATGTTTTCCCCACCAAGAAACATCTTTCCATCCATTTGTTTGTTTCAACAGAATATTAACATTCTGCAAACTGTATTTCCAAATCTAAACATAACATTTTCCTTCCCCATGGAAAGGTTTCTTTTCTTTTTCTTTTTCCCCCTCTTTCACGTAATACTCTCATTCATATGGGGGTTTTGAAGAAAAGAAAACCGGTCAGACAGGTTGCAGTAACGGGACTTTATCATCAGATTCCTCTTATTTTACTTCTTGTTTTCTTCACAATTTTTTTATTTTTTTTGATGGCAATGGAAATGAATTCTGAATTATTTTATGTGAACTAACAGATGAGAGCGGGTCCAAAAGCAGGGCAGCCACATCGCTTGCCATCCATTTCTCCTCGATAAACCTCATTCTGTGCTGCTGGAGAAGAGGAGAGTGAAGATCATGGTCACCAGCCTGCCAAACGGGGAACGCAGGATCGATGAAGTAGACGAAGGAGTTTTCTATTGTGTTTGGTGTCAACTTCGTGCTCCTTACCTTCTTTCCTACGGGGATACGCTCCTTGCTTGTAAGCAAGGGTACGTGAGAATTCTTGTTGGATATATGTGGGTTTCGTGTGTTTAAGGATTTTTGAATAATTTCGTTCTTTTGTCGTTTCTTAAGACTAAATTTATTGCATGATGGCTAGGGAAAGCTTTTACGCAGAACAAGCTGTTTTTAATTAATTTATATATATATATATTAGATTATAATTCCATGCGATGGATGGATTACGGGACTCGGAGAGATCCAAAGATCTCAAAAGAGCAGCTCACACAGCCACAACTCGCATAAAATCCATATCCTTCGGAAAAAATTCAAGCGGAACTTAAAAATCTCCTCTAATCTCTCTCAAGCGTTTTCCTTTTTCATAGTTCTTTGAAAAAGATAATGAAGTGAGAAAAAAAATAAAAAAAATGACTGATTAGAAATTATGCAATAATGTACCATACACCTTTGTTCTTCTTGAAACGAGGTTAGATTTATTATTTTTTTTAAAAATACTTCTGTTATTTGCCCTTTTGGAAGGATTTTTGCTTCTTAATTTCTTTTAGGTTTATTCGTACTCTTTGACGTAAAGTTCTAAGATATAATATGGATGTGACAAATAATGCTATCTTCCGTATGTTTCTCAAAAATGGATCCAATTCTTCTACCACCCCTCCTATTCTCTCCTCTCATCCACACCAATATCTCATTCTTCATTATTTTTGTGAGGACCCATTTAATCACCCAACTCAAAGAAAAAAATACCCCTTCCTTCTCCCAACCTGCCTCATTGCCGTCTCGCACGACCACCTCTGCTGCTTACAGAGGAGGCCCGGATCTAGTATCCCACCACCCTTTCGTCATGGTCATCGTTGTCATCTTCCTCTTCTAATTTTCTCCCTCTCTTCTCCTACTGCGCACTAAAAGACGATGCCCTCGTCGGATCCCATAAGCCATCCCCTGCTTCTCTTCCCTCTCTCTATACATCAGTCCCCTTGCGTCGGGAATCGGGTGGCCATTGCTTCCCCTGCAAGATCGATTTTAAATTGTGCAAAATCCATGTCCTTAAAAAAAATCTAAGCGGAACCTAAGAATCCCCTCTAATCTCTCTCAAGTGCTCTCCTTTTTCATAGGTCTTTGAAAAAGATAATGAAATGAAAAAAAAAAATCGCTAGTTAGAAATTGTGCAATAACGTGCCATGCACCTTTGTTCTTCTTGAAACAAGGTTAGATTTGCTTTCTTTTAAAGAAATGCTTCTGTTATTTGCCCTTTTGGAAGGATTTTTGCTTCTTAATTTCTTTTAGATTTATTCATACTCTTTGACATAAAGTTCTAAGATATAATATGGATGTGACAAATAATGCTATCTTCCGTATGTTTTTCAAAAATGGATCCAATCCTTCTACTACCCCTCCTATCCTCTCCTCTCATCCACACCAATTTCTCATTCTTCATTATTTTTGTTAGGACCCATTTAATCACCCAACCCAAAGAAAAAAATACCCCTTCCTTCCCCCAACCCGCCTCATTGCCGTCTCGCACGATCACCTCTGCCGCTTACGGAGGAGGCTGGGATCTAGTATCCCACCACCCTTTTGTTATGGTCATCATTGTCATCTTCTTCTTCTAATTTTTTCACTCTCTTCTCCTATTGCACACCAAAAGACGATGCCCTCGTCGGATCCGATAAGCCGCCCCCTACTTCTCTTCCCTCTCTCTATACATCAGTTCCCTTACGTCGGGAATCGGGTGACCGTTGCTTCCCCTGCAAGGTCAAAGATGCCTTCCCCTTTCACTCTCTTTCTACCGCTTCTCCACCGGCGGCCTCGCCATCGACACCTTCGGTGATGGCTTCTGCGAGCAGGAGGTTTTGGAACTTCTGCTAGCATTACTCAAGAGTCTCAATCGAGTGGGAGGCTTGAAGTGAATGAAGCCGTTGAATAGAAAAGCTTAGGTGATCGATTGTTTTCATGTGGCTCCCTCTCCCTTTTTTTCAAAACCCCATGTGTCAAACGGAGGCTGTACAAATACAAAATTTTTTATTTTAATATATATATATATATATATATATATATATATTATGGTTATTTCTTTCTCCCCTCATTTCAATGCTTTAGGCTCAATGATGATCAGCTTTTGTTAGATCTTGATAAACTATGTGATGTTTTGATCACCAATGTGCATGCGATATAATCCGTGTCAGGAGATTATTAAGGTGTCTTCCATTTTTCTTGTAGAAGAAAAAGTAACATAATCAAAAGGTTTTCCAATATAAAGGCAAGGCTTGTTCAAAGATCTTGGATTCTCATCTTACACCCTTCAAGAATTAATGCCTGTTATATTTAATCTCTCTCGTTGCTGATTTTGATTTTTATCTGTTTGTATCTGTCTATTTTGTTGCTGGTTTCTCCAAAGTCATTTATATTCATTTCCAATCTCAAGAAATGAACGAATGGGAAAAACTCATTTTCTTCTTCTTCAAAAAAAAGAGGAAAAGTCTATAGGTTTCTGAAGTTCTTTATATCTCCATCATATCTTTCTCTTCCTGTGATAGAAATGCTGATGAAGGTCTTCGCTTGTTGCTATTTGATTGCAGCAAAGGCTCTGTTACATTTTCATAGCAGAGCTGCTGGCATCATGGACTGGTGATGGCATAAAACAAATAAAACTCTCTTCCTGCATAGGTATTATTGACACCAAGTTTAGAGTAGATGGTCTGCATCTCCGATCCCTGCTGCATATAGACCTTCCCCTTCGAGGGGATGTTGGGAATGTGTCTCCAAAGCTTGACAATTTGCTAGTCCGCGAATTCCCTGTGACTGTCTCTTTGCTAGGCGGGCCAAGAGCAAGACAAGCATTGCCAAGGATCGAGCAGATGAGCATACTATGAAGAGCAATATTTTCCTTCCCAATAGTACTATAGCGCAACTTGTCAAATTCCAACTTGCTAAGCTTCAAATTGAGCAATCTTTTCAGATTATAGAAGTACTTCTCGGCTTTTTGCCGCCCAATCTTCTTAAAAAGCTGAGATTTTAGCTCCATAGTATCAACTCGAGAATACTGCTGATGAGATGGCATTCTGACCTCCAATTTTCAAACAATCACCAAAATGCATCTCCCCTAATTTATCTCTTACAGACCATTACAACCCAGAAAACAAAACCCTAATAATAAAGCTATCTTCTTGTTTCCGAGAACATAAAACTCAAAAATCTAGTCTGAGTGTCCGGGTAGTTACAGCAGATCGGATCGCTTTGGCGCCGAAGATTACTTCTCTAGATTATAATAGACCTAACATATTGTACTTATCTACATTACATCAATGAGAAAAAACCTCCTGAGTTAGGTTTTCACTAACTCATTTACGTCAAAAAAATTGAGTAGATGGTCTGGATTCTTATTACATTTTCCTGCTCTTTATCATATAGATTCCCTTTTGATCAATCCTTTGTTATGTGTCCTATTGTTTCTTTCGTCAAGGTTTGGGACTGCAGAAAAGCCGTAGAGGATTGTTTGCCGGAGCTGGATTGCCAAAGGGAAAGAATGTATGCATCGTTGGAGCAGGAGGTCTAGTACCTTTTGTTTGTCTTCTTTGAAGTGTTAAATTTTATGTCTCGAAATTTGGTCCATATTGAGCCCACAGCTAGGTCCACGATGAAAAATGAAGTCTAATGAGTCCAAGATCATCCCAAACGGAATCTGGATGAAGGAGATACGTCCGATTGAAATTGACATGAAATTCGGAGCAGTGGAAGACCGGCGGCGGCCGGCGGTGGGCTTGCGGAGCGGTGGTGGGGGCGGCCGCGGGAGTGTGAAGCGCATCCCAGGCCCAGGCCCGAGCGCGCAGCCCGAGATCGGGCACACGTGCGTGCGCGGGGGTGCGGCCCAGGCCCACGCACACGTGCGCGGGGTATCACAGGCCCAGATATCCCGGTCCACGATGGATCGAGCGGTGCATGGTTGGGCCCGTGAATCGAGGGAGCATTTCCCCTCAGTTTCTCACGGTCCATCATGGACCGAACGGTGTTTCACTTGCATTTCTCGTGGTCTACGACCTATTCCATGGACTGTGTCGTGATCTGAGGGTCCTAAGCACTGTTGATCTCGATTCGACGGTTCAGGAGAGTTCCTTGGGTGTTGTGAGGAGTCCTTATCCTATTCTAACTTATTTTTTAAGTCTATAAAAGTCTGATCCAAGAGCAAGAGAGGGAGCGTGGCGTGGTCGATTTCGTTCAGCAGAGAAATCAGAACCCAGAGAGAGAGCAGACGTGAGGCGCTGAGAGGAGTAGGAGCAGGACTCCTGGACAGCAGACAGCGGTTGCTTTAGGAGTTCGGAGGGTCTTTCTAGAGAGAGAGCTTTTGTGAGGAGAACTTCCTCTGAGGGAAAGATTGGGTATCGAGAGTTGAGGGTGTGATTTCTCTTGTAATTTTTTCTCTTTTCTCATAGTGAAGTTTGCATGCCCCATAGAGATGAGCCTTTTTTTGACTGATCCACGTATTTGATTATTTTTTATTTTATTTTTCTTTCTTTCTGTTGCAACATGAGGTTTCGAAAAGGTCTTGGAAGGTGGTATCCTGACCAGACATTCACTTTCAAGTGGTATCAGAGCGAAGCGGTACCAGGATGCAGATTGCAGCGGTGGTGAGCAAGATTGAAGATAGAGAAGACAGATCAATCAAGATGAAGATCAACAAGTTTGATGGAAAGAGTAATTTCTCCTTATGGTAGACAAGGGTAAATGATGTAATATCTGACAGGATTGATTGATGCTCTCTTATGCGATAAGGAGCAAACCATCATGGAGGTGCAGGATTGGAGAAGGCTACAGATGCAGGCGGTGAGTACCATCCGCATATATCTAGTGGATGAGGTGGTGATCTAGTGCTTAGCAAAACTTTTTCGACGGTGCTGTGGTCGAAGCTTGAGAGTTGTACATGAGAAATCTCTCACCAATACTCTTTTTCTCTGGAGGTAGTTCTATCAGCTGCGGATGAATGAGGGACAGAGTATGCAAGAGCATCTCAGCCACTTCCAGAATATCCTCACCGACCTCCTCAGCATTGGCGAGAAAGTTGAGGAGAAGATCAGGGGCTGGTCTTGCTAGCATCGCTTCCTCTTCGTATGAGTCTTCGTGACTGCTGTTCTAGTGGGGAAGAGCACCATCAAGATGGACGAGGTCACCGTAGTGATTCTTCAGAACGAGGTTCTCAGGAAGGAGAACCCAGCTTCGAGCTCAGATAGTGGCAGCTCAGCTTTGGTGATTTCTAAAGGAGTAGGAGATGGTAAATAAGCGATAGGAGATCGCGATGAGGGCGGTCCAAGTCTAGGATGAGGGACTTGAGTAAGACAGGTTTTACCGATGTGACGAGTTGGGCATCTAGCTAGAGATTACTCTCAACTAGAGATTGGATGAGGCTACTGCAGCGACGGCCAGTAGCGATTCAGAGGGAGATGTCTTGGAGATATCTGACGAGGTATCTACTTCTTTCCAACAGTAGATTTTAGATTCTGCATGCACCTATCATGTATGTTGTAGAGAGGAGCAGTTTGACTTCTGGAGAACATGAGGATACTGTTTATCTGCCGGATGGATCAAGCTGTGCAATCAGAGGCATCAGCACGCTCAGCTGGAGGACAGATGATGGTGCAGTGAAGAAATTGGAGAAGATCCAATACATACCTAATTTCAGATGAAATCTTATCTCACTGAGCAGACTGGATTCTAGAAGCTACAAGATGATAGTTGGTAGAGGAATCCTGAAGGTGCTATGCAGGGATAGAATTTTTTTGGAGGAGAAGAAGAAGACGAGAGGATATTACTACTGATGGGGAGCCCAGTGCGAGGTAGAGCTTCAGGAGCCAGGAGGGCCCAGAGCAAGGTGAAGATCTAAGTGGAGGTGGATCGGACACGAGATACGAGACTCGAGAGGATAAAAGAGATATCGCAAGGTGAGATTTTATTACCACAGGATGATACTCCGAGCAGATCTCAGATCAGAAGGAGTACAGCATACGATGGAGATGGATCGAGCAGTTTGGCTCGACTCCCATATTTGCCATCCATGATCAGCAACGATTGTCCCAGGGCATGGGGGCAAGGAGATCCAGAAGCTCTCAGAGTTAGGAGGAGATCGAATGTCGAGTCGAGATGGAGTTGTTAAAATTTTACACCTCAAAATTCAGTCCACATTGATCCTATAGCTAGATCCGCATGAAAAATAGAGTCCAACGAGCCCAAGATCATCCCAAACGGAGTCTGAATGAAGGAGATATATCCGATTGAAGTTGGTATGAAATTCGAAGTGGTAGAGGATGGCGGCGGGCCGACGGAGCGATAGTAGAGCCGTACACGGCCTGGCCGAGGGAGCACAGAGCGGTCCCAGGTCGGGCCGAGCGTGCGGCCCAGCACGTGCGGAGCGCAGCCCTGCACACGGAGCACGGCCCAGCCCAAGCGCACAAGCGCGCGGGCGCGGCCCAGGCCCACGCGCACGTGCGCGGGGATCACAGGCCCGGATATCTCGATCCATGGTGGACCAAGCAGTGCATGGTTGGGCCTGTGGACTGAAGGAGTTTTTCCCTCGATTTCTCACGTCCATCATGGACCGCACGGCATTTCACTTGTGTTTCTCATGGTCTATGGCCTATTCTGTGGATCTGTCACCATCTGAGGTCCTGGGCGCTGTTGATCTCGATCCAACAGTTCAAGGGAGTTCCTTGGTGTTGTGAGGAGTTCTTATCCTATTCTAACTTGTTTTTTAAGTCTATAAAAGCCTGATCCGTGAGTAAGAGAGGGAGTGTGGCGTGGCGGTTTCGTTCAGCAGAGAAACCAAAACCCAGAGAGAGAGCAGATACGAGGTGCTGAGAGGAGAGGAGCAGGACTCCTAGACAGCAGACAGCGGTCGCTTCAGGGGTTCAGGGAGATTTTCCTAGAGAGAGAGCTTTTGTGAGGGAGAACTTCTGTGAGAGAGGAGAGATTGGGTGTACGAGGATTGAGGGTGTGATCTCCTCTTGTAATTTTTTCTCTTTTCTCGTAGTGAAGTTTGTATGTCCTGTGGAGATGAGCTTTTTTGACTGATCTACGTATTTGATTATTTTTTTATTTTATTTTTTTTTTTCCTACTATAATATGTGGTATCGAAAAGATTTGAGAGATGGTGTTTTGGTTAGACATCCACCTTCATGAAGCAAGATCAAGTTTTTAATGCCATCACCTATAGATTATGCCACTCAAGAGGGAAGCTCAAGGTAAAGAAAGCTCGAAGTGGCAGGGACACTGTTGAGCAGCCCATTCGGTATAAAAGGAGGCATATAAATTCAAGTAGAATGCGAGTTCACGTGTGTGTTAGATTATAAACGAACAGTGTACAAAACACGATGAAAGGCAGTTCATCTTAATGTAGCATTGATGATGAATAAAGATGCAATGGAAGTACTCAAACAAGTTTATCGAGTTTCCGATGACAGTGTATATTCTTGAGGTTGCAGCTTCCTTTCCTAAAGATTTCTCTTTTTTTTTTTTTCAAATGGTGGATGGCCACCTCAGATTAGGAGTAGAAATAGTTTAGGTAATATTTATCTAGATTCATTTCTGTATCTGAATCTATCTAGATATGAATAAAAATTTGAGCATCAAACTAATATCCATATTTGTATTGTATCTGTTAAAGAAAAATAATATCGATATGGATAGACAACTATCCAATACATATCTAAATATCCTATTTCATTTATAATTCTATTTAATTTTATACAATATTACTAACTTTTAAGGAAGCAAATGACCATATTAACATGTTATTAACTTTTAGTGATCAGTGTGATGGCCATTGCAGCTGGCGCATAAATAACTTTGTAGTGGCTTTTGAAACTTTTAATGGTGGTCTCAGTCGTTACTTAGTCCTTTTTTTTTTTGTAATGGCATGAGATAGTTTCATGAGCTTACGCTTTGAAAAGCCTCCATGAGCTTACATATGAATAGTCTCCACAAGCTTATATATAGGATAGTCTCATGAACTTAGGCATAAATTTGAATAAGTTTTAACTAAAACTTTTTCTTTCTTATGTAAATAAGCAATATTCTTGAAATAACTTTAAACATATCAAATTTGAACAAGTTTTGAACAAAACTCCCCATTTTCTTGTATAGAAAAGCAATATTTTTTGAAAAACTATTGAATTTACTCTTGATGTCTCCCATTTTTGAAATTTCTTTGATTTTCTCCTTTTTTTTTAAATATGTTCTTGTACTCTCCGAAGTTCTCCCTCTTTTTATCATAATCAAAAAGGTTAATATCTGAATCAACTATAAGTCAATCAATCACTCATTCAATCATTTTAATGGTATGTAATCAGTCATTCAATCCAGAATATACTATTCATTTCACAAAAGCAAACATGCTATTGATTAGGGGTATAATCGAGCTGAGTTGAATCAAAAAGCTAGAAGTTCGAACTCGACTTGACTTAAAATACTCGATTCAAAATTCGGCTCGAGATCAACCTAGCCTTAATATTTTAAGCTCGATCTTGGCTTGATAAAATATAGATAAAATTTGAGATTGACTCGACTCGATTTGAAAATCAATCGAGCCATACTCGAACTCAAGTTCAAGCTCGAAATCAAGCTTTAACCTACAATAATATATATATTAATATATTATTATAAATAAAAATAATATTATTAAAAATATATATAAATTTAAGTAATCTCATGAGCTTTTGAGTTGAGTATCCTGCGATTGAGCTCAATTTGAAAAACTATTCGAGCTACTCAACTTGATAATAATCGAGTCGAATCGAGCTCAGGCTCAAGTTGAGCTCGAATAGCTCGCAAACAGCTCGACTTGTTTGCATTCCTATTATTGATATTTTACATAATAATAAAGAACCCATCCTTTACAAAAAAAGGTACATAAAAGGATAAGACAATTATACTAAAATGAGCACAAAAGTGAACAGGAGACATGCAGAATATGAGGTGTCCTAAGGTAGAGGTCAATCAGAAAAGGGTGCAGGGTCAAAGGGTGGTTGCAAGTCTTAGGGTCTAATGGTCCGGAGAAGATCTAGCACTGTTTTGCTCATTCAATATCCATCTGATCAAAATCTTCATTGAGCCCAGAAGCCTATTATATATATATGGAACCAACTCCATCTAATCATCAGCCAATTTGATCCTCTGAGGAGCAATGTCCTCTGACTGTGTGGACTGAGTGATAATGTACAGGGGACTTGCTCTCTTTGTTCTTTTGGTTTAGTTGTGTCAGCTCTTTCTTTACCTCTATCTGCTTCCTCTCTTTCTGCTCCTTTCCAAATTTAATGATCGTTGATTTTGATGTATCTTATTCTTCTCAATGAATGGTCATTGTAGGTATCAATATATTGTAGCTTCTTTGAAGATTCTTCTTTTAGGATGACTTCGAATTTTTTGAATATGAGAGTTAAAAATATCTCAAAATTTTCTGCTTTCTATTTGTTTATCTGTCTAAGACTAGGTTGGCTCAGATATCCTCAGCTGACTTCATGACTTGATTGGCTAACTGATTTTTGGTCGGCTCAGAGAACTTATAAACTTTTGCTGCTTTCCGTCTTTTTCTACCTCTAAAATTGAATATGTCGACTATCCCATTTATGTGAGTCAACTAAGCTTCTGTCTTGATCAAATATGTTGTTTTCAAGGTCGGTTCAAAAGAATATATGAAATTTTCAATCTTCTTATCTTCAACCTGAGTCTGAGGCTAAGTCGACTATGATCCTATCTTGATTGGCTTAGATAAAAACTTAGTCAACTAAGGAAAAAAGTCTAGATTTCATATTTTTCTTTTTTTTCCTTAAATTGAGATAGGATCGGGCTAACTTCTTTCTTGGTCAACTTAAGAGGCGATCAAATGTGCTAAAAATAATTTTTTTATTTTTGAATAGCTTTTTTTGTTAAAAATGTTCTAGGATAGGCTTTTTTTTTTCAAATTTCTTTCATGCCGAACTCAATACTCTTTGCTTCCAAAACTCGAAACTTTGAATTTGGAAATATGAAATTACTTAAATTTTGAGAGGATTCTTCTTGAATGAAATCAATCTTTGAGCACTATAAGAAATCCTACCATCACTTTCACAAGCATCATTAGTAGCCATAATTTGTATCAAGTTCTTTTGATATTATCAAAATCAATTTCAAGATTAACAAAAATCATATCCAAAAATTAACCGTTTAATAATATCCTTGCTAGGTATAGGGCATCAATACTCCAGGGTAGGAGTTGCCCTTCAAGGGACTAGGATCCCTCCTCTAGAACTTTAGCACGAACCTCTTCTGAAGGAAAGTAGAACAATATGAATCGCTTAGACAACAAAAAATATAAAATCACCTTCCAAGTTCCATCGTCTCCTAATCTTTTTGGCCACAAATTCAAGAGGAAATCCTTTATCGAAGAATTTACCTGATAAAGCAGATTTACATCACTAGAAGGTCCTCTGTAACTCAGCTTCCAAGAAAAGACTATATGGGTAAATCTCTTCTACAAGGTTGTAATTTTCTTAATTGTAGACCGCTCCATCTCTCATCCAAAAGATGAGTACTTTAGACAACTTGTGATCAAAGACGATAAGTACCAACAATTCCAACCATAATGATACTAGTCTAATATTATTTTCGATTTAAAAAAATCTCAACTTGGGCACTTTTAGATAAGTACCAATGGTTCCAACCATTATTACGGTGGATAACAAATTCAACTCATGCTAGATGTTTCTAGAGAAAAGCAGTAGTTACAATTTTTATTATTGCCAATAACCGCCTTGATTCAAGCCAAGCACCATAGGACAAATAATATTATTATAATTTTTATTACGATCAAATTGGATGGAACCTTGTACCACAAATATTATTGAAATATTAAATTTTATTCTTATCAAAAAAAAACATTAAATTTTGCAACGCCTCCTTTTCAAACTTAATTCATTGAAATATTAAATTTTGTAACGCTCCCATCCATGGTCCCACTAGAAGTCATAGCCATCTTTTGACAACATTATGATTCAGTTCTACATTTAAAGAAGCCCTTCCACCCAAGCACGGATTTGGTGGGTATAGCAGCTATTGGAGTTGCAAGTAGGCCGAGTTGAATCTTGCACAGTCACAATCTAAATCTATTCCATATTTGAACTAGATCAAGAGAAAAAAATAAACCAATTCCAATCTAATTTCATTCAAGTTGGACCGGGTAGAATATTAATTTTATCAATTCAACATATTTTTCAAAAATAAAAAATAATCTGAAAACAAACAATAATAAACAAGTAGAAATTGAATACTTAATTAGATCATACACGTATTATGTAATAAAATCATAACATGCAATATGAAGAGATTATCAAAAATATATGTATATGATGTATATAAGATTTGATTGATAACTATATATTGTTATAATTTGCAATATACATAATTATTGACTAACTATATTAAAAAAAAAAAACAAAATCTTTATATTCAAGGAGGAATTTGGAGTATATATTATATGATCTTTTCAGTTCATCCAAATCCAAATAACTTTAGTTCGAGGTGGATTAGATTAATTTTAAGTAGATTTCAACTTGGAAGCGGGTCCATCAGATTCACTTAAGGCTGCCTCAGCAGTTTAGTAAATCTGCCCAACATGGACAGACTGAGTACCTAATTTCTATGGATCATAAATTTAAGGAAAACCTTGTTTTGTTTTGAGAAATGACCAGAAAACCTTCTCTATGAAATCCCAAAAAATTTCCCATTGCCATCATCATTTTGGTGGAGCCAATAGGCTTGAACTCTCCTCCATATCTTCTATTAGCAAAAGACTAGAGATCGATGCAACTCAGGCCGGTTGGATTTGGTTGATGGCAAATCCTAATTAACCCAAACACTACACCTCTGAACCCTGACTCAACCTTACTGGATCTCCAATTGGGATTCTTCTAACCCAACCCTACCCTACCCCATCTTAAACTAGACTTGAATTGGATCAAGTCAGCCAAGTAGTAGGGTCGGGTTTTACCACATTAATCGTGTTAGATCAGAATAAATATGAAATTTAAGATAACAATGTTTGGAATATTTTCTTAGCTTAATAGCAGTTGAATCGAGGTTTCCATCATTCATCAATTCCAATGACACTTAGAAATAATCTGATAAATCTAAGGATATAATATGTTAAAATATACGAGTAACTAATATGAAATATAACCATAAACTTAAAACATACACATGTGGACATCTACAGGTGCATAAACACAAAACTGCCCATGATCAATGCTCCAATCACAACTACTCCACCGCTCCTAATCTCATAATAATATAACTATCGCATCAAGGCTTCAAGAGTGCTGATATGGCCAAGGACGGAGGGAGGTTTGAACGCCAGAACGTCAGAATGAACCTGCAAAAGAAATCTACTCGCACTGATAGTAGAGTCTCCGACAGAAGATTCTCCAATGGTTAAGTCAGCCAGAGCTTGAGTACAAATAGAAAGAGAATATGAGAGTTGGGAATGACTTGAGTTGGCTGGCTAGAGCTTCTCGAGAGTCCTCTCATTATCTTCTTATATAGAGAGGAGCTGAAGTTTGTTATTCTTAGACCTATAGCTTGTCAGACCTAGGCCCGTTGGTGGTTAGTCATGGGTGCTTATTATGCTTACGTGGTCACGTTCTGAAAATTTGTTGAAAGATTTCAATTGACTGCCCTCATTGACCGATGAGCCGACAGGTTGGGGTCGGCTTGTGATAGAGGTGATGCCCCGATCAGATCCGCATCATCTCGGATCATGGGGAGTTACTACTGATGGTCGGTGAGTCTCGCCGGAGGTCGGCGAGTTCCCAACCTGCAAGTCGGTGAAAGTTTGTGTTGGTATCGGTGTAGATCGTAGGTCTCCATCACCGATGAGTATGGCCTTGGAGATCGACGGAATCCTGACCTGGTTGTTGGTGTCGGCCGGGGCTTCATCTCCACTGATGAGGAAATATCGATCCAGAGATCGATAGAATCCCAATCAGGGAGTCGGCTGAGGGTTGATCCCGAGGTCAGTGGGTGTTTGAGCACGTATTGTCATTTCGCCTTAACTTTCTTTGGCGGATCTGATGGTGCCCATTGCTGTCCCATCATTCTCATCAATTTGAGATTTTCAAGGATGATTCTCGAGACCCATGGTTGAGATGGTATGATCCAATAACAATCCAAAATTATTTTTCCTCAAAAATTAGCAATGACTGTACTTGGTCCAGCAATCTAATGATATTTGGTTAAGAGTACAAGGCGATTTAATTTTTGCTAAACGCCATTTCAATGCCACTTGATTTCTTCCACTCACTGGTCCCACTGTAAACAGCAGCCGCCCACGGTCAAGCTAATTACATTCTCCTCGTGCCCTTCCTCACTGCCTTACCCTCTCTCCTCTCGGCTACTCTTTTCTTCCTCTTTCCTGGCTCAGATCCTCTAAATTCCCAGTAATTTCCCCATCTCATCTCCATTTTCATGCAATGGATCCGAGGTTCTCGAAACCTCCTCCTTATCCTCCATTAGTAAAGTTTCAGCTTTGTATCCCTCACTTCAGTCTCGTACGTGAAGAAGCGGCTGGTAATCCCCCACTGCATTAGCCTGGCAGGGTATGAAAACCTCGCATTTTTTTTTTCACCTTCCCTTTCTATCCCTCACGTAAAGCATATTTTTCCCCCTTGAAATATCTTTCCATCCATTTGTTTGTTTCAACAGAATATTAATATTCTGCGAACTTTATTTGGAAATCTAAGCATTACATTTTCCTTCTCCATGGAAAGGTTTTTTTTTTTTTTTTCCTTTTTTACGTAATACTCTAATTCATGTGGGGTTTTGAAGAAGAGGTTGCAGGAACGGGACTTCATGATCAGATTCCTCTTATTTTACTTCTTGTTTTGTTCACAATTTTTTATTTTTTGGTGGCAATGGAAATGAATTCTGAATTGTTTTAATGTGAACTAATTACAGATGAGAGTGGGTCCAAAAGCAGGGCAGCCACCTCGCTTGCCATCCATTTCCCCTCGATAAACCTCATTCCGTGCTGCTGGAGAAGAGGAGAGTGAAGGTCATGGTCACCAGCCTGCCGACGGAGAACGCAGGATCGATGAAAGAGTCGTAGGGGTTTTCTATTCTGTTTGGTGTCAACTTCGTGATCGTTACCTTTTTTTCTACCGGGATACGCTCCTTGTTTGTACAAGCTAGGGTACGTGAGAATTCTTGTTGGATATATGTTGGTTTCGTACGTTTAAGTATTCTTCAATAATTTTGTTCTTTTGTCGTTTCTTAAGACTAAATTTATAAGCATGATGACTAGGGAAAGCTTTCATACAGAACAAGCTGTTTTTAGTTTTTTATCAAATATATATAATGTTTGCCCTTTCCTTTACAGATAACATTCCTGGTTCCTTGATTTTTCGTGAAGTCCTTCTCGTGTTCTGTCAACAAGGCTCGGTCCTTCCATCAACCAGTGATCAGCCATTGGACAAGTCCATCCACGTACATCAATTCCACTATTGCAATCTTATTTAGAATCTCTAAGGTAAACGATTTAAATTGTATCATAATTTTCATTAATTCTCCCACTCATGAAGTCAATTATGTTTGCTAACTCCCATCAAAAAAAAAAATTATATTTGCTAACTACGGCATGCTTAACGGTTTTTTGGTGTAGGAAGATAAGTTAGAAGGATCCAAAACATTCGCGGTTTGAAGCTTTAAAGAAGTGAGGTCATCCCTTTCTGGTTCGATCTCGTCCTTGGCTCGCTTCAAATCCTACCTCTCTTCGCTCCAAAGGTGGCCCACGCTCCAATGGTTGCCCCACTTTCTAAACTAAGCAGTGCCTGCAGGAAAGCTGTCACCACCCACGGGTTACTGGTTCCGCTCTGCCTATATAACTTGGATCCTCTCCTGCTTCCTTCCTCAGCCGTTCCCTCTCTCCTCTCTATCCTCATTTTTTTCTCTGTATTGTGGTTCTTCTTCTTGCTACAAAACCCCATTCCACCGACTCCTTATATCTCCTCTTCTTCCTTCTCTTCCCTCCTGTCCTTCTCCACCCACTCCTTATATTTCCTCTTCTTCCTTTTCTTCTTTCCTATCCTTCTCCTCGGAAAAGAAATCCTTCTCTGTCCACTTAATCTTGCTCCATCCTTGATGAGATGAAGAAGCTGAGAACTGGAAAACATCCTTCCATGTCCTCCATCTTAGATTCTGATTCTCCCCGGAAACAGAAGACTAACCGAAAGTTGTTGCCTCACATCAGTTTCATACGTGACAAGGCTGCGTCAGGGCAACGGCAACCAGGTACAGCAAACCAACAACTAAACTATTTGATGTTCTTTATTTAATATATTTTATTGTTCTTTCTTTCTCTCCTCATTTCAATGCTTTGGGACGTAATCCGCTTGATTGTCGGATGATGATCTGCTTTCGTTAGATCTTGATAAACTATCTGATGTTTTGATCACCGATGTGCATGTGATATAATCATCGAAAGGTTTTCCAATATAAAGGCAAGGCTAGCTTGTTCAAAGATCTTGGATTCTCATCTTATACTTTTGAAGAATGCCTGTTACATTTAATCTCTCTCGTTGCTGATTTTGATTTTTATCTGTTGGTATCTGTCCATTTTTTAGCTGGCTTGATGGCTTCTCTGAAGTCGTTTCTATTCATTTCCAATCTCAAGGAAGCAATGAATGGGAAAACTCATTTTCTTCCTGAAAAAAAAGAAAAGAAACGAAAAGAAAAGTCTATAGCTTTCTGAAAGTTCTTTATCTCTCCATTATTTTGCTTGCTCTTCCTGTAATAGAAATACTGAATTACTGATGAAGTTCTTCGCTTGTTGCTATTTTACAGCAAAGCTCTGTTACATTTTCATGGCAGAGCTGCTGGCATTATGGACTGGTGATCGGAAAAAACAGGTAAAACTCCCTTCCAGCATAGGTATTATTGTTGACCCCCACGTTTTAATTAGAGTAGATGGTCCGGATTCTTAAACATTACATTTTCCTGCTTTTTATCATAGAAATTCCTTTTGATCAATCCTTTGTTATGTGTTGTATTGTTTCTTTCATCAAGGTTTGGGACTGCAGACAGTAATTCCAGTGGAGCTTCAAGGAAGTTGACAACACGAGTTCGCATGTATGTTGGATTATAATCGAACAGTGTACAAAACTGTTTGTTACAAAAGAAGAAACGTAGTTCATGTTAACGTAGCATTCATGATGAATTAAGATGTACGGCAGTGCGTACTGATGGAAGCCTATCGACTTGTTCGATGTCACTGCATACTCATGAGGTTGCAGCTTCTTTTCCTAGTTCGCTAAAGAACTTTATTTTTATTTTATTTTATTTATTTATTTATTTATTATTGTGGGGGGGAGGGGTGGGTTTCAAAATGGTGGATGGCTACCTCAAATTAGGGGTAAAAATGGAATAGATAATATCCGTCCAGATTCATTTTCATATCTAAATCTATTCAAACATAGATATAAATTACAGCATCCAATTAATATCCATATCGTTATCCATATTCATCACAGAAAAATAGATATGGATATGGATAGATAATTATCCAATCTATATCCAAATATCTGATTTTATTTATAATCTTATTTAATTTTATATTATACTTATTAATTTTTAAAAAAAATGTCCAAATTAACAAGTTATTTACTTTTAGTGACCATTATGGTGGTCAGTACCGGTTGCCACTAAATAAGTTTAGTGGCGGCTTTTGAAGCTTTTAATGGCAATCTCGGCCGCTACTAAAAGTCAATTTTATTATAATAATATGGGATAGTTTCTATGAGCTTATGCTTTGAACAATCTTTACGAGCTTACGTGGGGAATAACTTCTACGAACTTATGTGTATGATAGTTTCCATAAGCTAACACGCACATAAGACAATCTCCACAGGCTTATACATATATGGGATAGTCACCACGGGCTTATGCATGGAATTATATTTATCAGTCATGGACTAGGGCACAATCTTTGTTAGTCCAAAGCCAGAAAATAAATTATTATCAAATTTGAAATTGTGATAAAGAGAAATAGATGATAAGATGCATGAAATAAGTACCGGATAAAAAAATTTACTTATTGGTATTTCATAATATCTTTATATTGATGTATATTTACGCAGATATTTGTTGGTTTAATTAAGTTATACTAGATGTTTGAAAAAAGATTTCGGAAGTTAATTATATTTTTACTTTGATATTACTTATTGCTATTTTAAAATTATATTATAATATTAGTGTAAATGTATGGAGATTCTTACTAGGTTGCAAAGCTCATATTATGTCTCTTTTTCCTTTCAAAGTTACTGGATGTTTGTTACTTAGCCATGATTGAGATCACAGATGAAAAGATAAATTTTTAAACCTCACATAACTTTTAGAATCTTGCACTAAAGAATATGCAGCCATATCATGTGATCCATCTAGATGATAGGTTTGGGAAGTGATAAGAATTATCTCATTTTGTAGTATCGTGCTTGTCTAAATATAGAAGGGAAAAGGCTAACGGCTTTTTGGAATATATTGACCATACAAATCTCATTTTGTGTGTGTGTGCGTGCGTATGCATGTACACTACAAGAACAATTGGCATTGTCAACACTTTTAAAGTCACCTGCCAGCACTTATAAGCATCACAGAATAACGACTCAATGCTTTAAAAAGCATTGAAAAAGAATCGACAATGCAAGAGTAGAAAACAGTTTCTTGATGCTTTTATTTAGTATCATAATTTTTAATCTAACAATACTTTTAAGCATCCTAAGTGATAATGCTTTTAAAAGCATCACCAAGTGAGGCGCTGGTGAATTGGACGATGTTTTTAAAAAGTGTCGCTATATTACAAAGCAAGTAAGAGTCCTTAATTAATGATGCTAATCAGCATCGTTGAACTATTTTTAAAAAAATAGAAAACTAATAAACAAAAATTTGTACAAAAATTAATCAAATATATAAATCCTGACAAACCTGAACATAAACCAATATATATCAACAAAAAATTGCATAATAACACAATTTATCATATACAAAAATAGGATAACATCGTTAGTTATGTCTATTATATAACTCAGATAAGTCAAAAAGTATAAAAATATATACATATAAAGTTCCAAAAAAAGAAAATTGTCAGGCTATCAATGATCCATAAGAGCATGATCACCATCATCTTTACGACCGCTGGAAGTATCATGAACCTATAAAAAAAGTTTAACAATTTTAGAAGTTGAGAATATGAAAATCACATCCAAGCATTGACCTGTTTAACAGTGTCCTTGCTAGATATAGGGCACCAATACTCTAGGGCTATGAGTTACCCCACAAGGGACTAGGACCCCTCCTCTAGAACCCTAGCACAAACCTCTTCTGAAGGAAAATAGAATAATATGAATCCCTCAGACAACAATAAAACCTAAATGTCACCTTCCAAGTTTCATTGTGTCTTCATCTCTCTAACCACAAATTCAAGAGGAAACCCTTTGCCTAGGAATTTACCTACTAAAGCATATTTACATCATTAGAAGGTCCCCTACAACTCAACTTCAAAGAAAAAGTTAGTGGATAAACCACTCCTCCAAGGCTGCAATTTTCTCTATTGTAGGTCGCTCCATCTTAAATCTAAAAGATGAGCACTTTGGACAACTCGCAACCAAGAATGACTTGACTTTGATATAATCGTAGATAGTTGAGCACTGATCAATCGAGAATGTGGAGAGTCCACCCTCTTCTCCTTCCTATTTACTTCCTCCATCAGTTAATTTGATGAAATACCTGATGAGATACCACTACAAGAAAAGAGTATTTTTGTGACGAAATTATTTGTGATGTAAATATTTTCGTTGTCAATAATAATATTTATGATGAAAAATAAATTTTATCATAAATAATAAAATATTTACGATGAAAGTAATTTTTCATCATAAATAGTTGAATATTAATGATGAAAAAAATATTTTATCATAAATATAAATTATTTATGATGAATATTTTTATCATAAATAATATATTATTTATTTTAATTTTAAATTTTTAAATATTCATAACTAAAATATTTTTATCATTAATAATTTAAGTATTTATAATGAAAAATATTTTTTCATCGATAATAAGGTTATTCCCAACAAAAATATTTTCACTGTCAATATTTTAAAAAAATAAAAAATTTAAAAATTATAGATTATTTGTGATGAAAATTTTACGTCATAAATAATTAAGTATTTATGATAAAAAAATTTTAATCATAAATACTCTTTATTTACAACAAAAATATTTTCATCGCAATAGTTTAAAAAAATTAAAAATTTTAAAAAATTAAAAATTACTCATTATTTGCAACAAAAAATTTTTATCATAAATAATCACTTTTTACGATGATAAAAAAAATTTCATCATAAATACTTGATTATTTACGATGAACGTATTTTCATCATAAATAGTTTAAAAAAATAAAAAAATAAAAATTACTAATTATTTATAATAAAAAATTTCATCAAAAGTAAAAGCTTTTTATGATAAAAAAATTTTCATCAAAATACTTTATTATTTTCAATGAAAATTTCAATCGCCAATAGTTTAAAAAATAAAAAATTGATTATTATTTTTGATAAAAACTTTTATTATAAATAAATTATTTTTATAATAAAAAAATTTTTCATCATAAATACTAGATTATTCATGATGAAATTATTTTTATCATAAATATTTAAAAAAAATCAGCACTTTAAAAAAATCAAAAGTTACTTATTATTTGTGATAAAAAATTTTATCGTAAATAATGATTATTTATGATGAAATTTTTATTTTCATTGTAAATATATTTATTTACGATGAAAATATTTTTATCGTCAATATTTCAAAAAATTAAAATTTTAAAAAATTATAAAATTTAAATTTTTAATTTTGTGTAAAGCAACTGCATCTATTTTTTGTAGCAGCTGTATACATCTTTTGTCTTTTACATCATAAAGAAGCAAATGTGAGTTATGATCTAGTTCAAACTTTTTGTATGAAAAAATCATATGAAAGTGAATGATATTCACGGATTAGAATGAATAGATCTTTTTGAATGAAATAAGCTATACGTTTATTTGTAACGTAAAATTCATCTATTCATCACTGTCACTATTATTAGAGATATCAATAAATCTTTCTGATGGAATGCCTGTCTTAAGTTGCATGAAAGGAGCTTCCTTTCATTCCGCATCGATCAACACTCAAATATATCTCTGTAGGACTTTCAATCGTGAGAAGACAAACAATACGAGCACTCTTTTTTCTAGCAATGCAAAACATAAATATGAGCTTGTACTTTATAACACAACTTGCACTACCCATAAGTCTACTTTAATTTAGTTAATTGTTAGATCTTTGATGCTTACACAATTCTTGATGAATTTTCAAGTTCAATCCTTACATGCATGTAATATGTAAGCTTCTGGATCTCTAACTTTTCGTTCTTACTCTATCCTTCAAATCTCAATCTTGATGGATTTCTCTTATGATTTTAGAATCGTCGTGATATTCTCGTACTCTGACTTTCGGAATAAAAATTCAAGAAAAAGATGAGCTCCTTAGAGATAGAAGATCTCAAAGCTATCGATCTTCCGTAGTGCTCATTCCATTGCGGAAGTCGAAGAGCTATTCTTATAACAATTATTAACGACGTAAATTAAACTTTTCGTCGAAATTATATTTTTTATGTACATAATTTTATTGGAGAGAAAAGCTTTTTTTGAAAAAAAAATCATAAATTAACTATTTATATAAATTTTTTAATTAATAAAAAATTAATTTTTTTGATGAAATTATTTTGAAAAAATTTTTTAGACCAAAAATTTTTTAGATTAAAAAAATTATTTTATTTTTACGTCGCTAATATTTTTTTGATTTTCATAAAAATTTTTAATTAAATTAATAGCAATGAATATGATTCATCATAAATAATTATTTTTTTATTAGTGACGTAATATTTCATCGTAAATTATCTTTTTTTACGACTAAAATTTTTTATCATAAATAGTTTTTTAAAAAAAAAATTAACAATAAAAATTTTTGATCGATAATATCAATTATTAGTGACAAAAAATATTTTTCATCATAAAAAATTATCAACGACGTCATTATTTGCGACTAAATATTAGTGACAATAATTTCGTCGCTAATAACTATTAGTGATGAAAATCAATTATTAGCAATGAAATTTTTTCATCATTAATATCCTATTATGTTGTAGTATACTCGAATTTAGGTCCATTATAACCCATCCTGACACCTATATAAGCCATTAGAGGAGGGCTTAAACAAAACCCTAACTTTTCCCTTTTTGGTCTTTGCTACAAAATTTTTGTTCTTCACTAAATTCATAATGCTAATCTATTTTTCTAGAGCACTAAAAGTTTGAAATAATTTTGAATCTTAAAAAGTCAAGCATAAAAAAAGTTTTAGCCCTATGTGGTCCCTAGCATAGAAAAATGCCTCGCACCATCACACACATTAGGTTCGTGTTGTATCTTCTGTGCAAAAAAATGATTGATCTTTTTCTACAATATCAATCATTGGATCACAGTATGCATAAATCTTAAAGCATTTTGAACTCCTAATATATCATCTGCATCAATTTTAAAGTGGCAATTGTGTGATTTAATGATGAATTTACATGAAGGAAGGTGAATGATTCTTTCTCGTGAAAGATAATCCTTCTACTCTATAAATCCCAGCCCATTAAAATATGTTGCCGCACACAGGTTCTCAATTTTTTTACGCTCTATAAAACTACTACTCCATTCCTTCCTCGCACACCTCTTCCTCTCTCTCCCTGCCCCACTTCCTCTTTCTTCAAACCTCCTTTTACAAGAATCCTTCTCATCCTCTTACCTTGCTTCATCTCGGATGAGATGGAGGAGACAAGACCCTTAAAACATCCACCATTTTTGGTAGAGCTTATTATCCTTTCATCCCTCCGCGATCCCGACTGTCCTCAGAAATGGAAGACTAACAAAATGCCTATACCTTCCCCTTTGTCCACTTCCCCTCATCTCTTTCTCCTCCGCTCCTCGTTACTCTTTATGCCCCCATACCAATTTGCAGCGGCTCCCCACATCCCATAGCATCTGCCAACCTTTGCTACATTCTTGGGAATGTTCATATCCTCGTAGTATCTAGTGAATGAAAGTTACTTCACATGTAGGAAGCTACCCATCCTATCTATGTGACTCCATTGCAGTAATCAAGGTATAAAAATCTGCCAACTTTTTTTTTGCATCCAGCCTTTTCTTGTTTCATCACCATTGTTTCTAGAGAATTTAGGTTGCTTTGGTGATAGTTTTCTTATATTTATTTGCTTTATAGGAAGAAAGATGCATGAAACCAAGTCTTTAACACACAATTTAACTTAATTTCTTGCCCATGTTAGCAAAACCATATAGATTAAACTAATGTCTTAGTTTTTAGGGCTTGTTGACATGGGAGAATATTAGAATAACAAGTCATTGGAAGGTATGTCCACAGCAACCTGGAAGATTTAGTTCTTTTTCTGGTGCATTTGGAAGATTTTTTTTTTTTTAAATTGCACTTTCATATCCTAGGGAGTACATGAGAGATGAACGAGGGGGCAATACAAGGGCTACGCATTGTATGAGCTTGGGAAGGAATAAGTGGGCACTGAATCATGCCTTTGGAAAGATGTTTTCAAGTGGAAAATGCTGACATTTTTTTTGAGTAAAAGATGGAAAATGCTGACATAGGAAGCCCCTTTTGAACAAAAGAAAAGGACAACACTGATATGCTGAGGAGGTTGGATTAGATGACTACTCTTGTGCTTTCTAATCTGAGCGTAGAAAATTCACTTACTGTAAAAGAAGATAAATTTATGTATGGACTGCTTATTTATATAAAAGATCGACAAAGAATTCAAAAAAATGTTGATATTTTTCTATTCTTTGATGTTATATAATTAAAACGATGTAATTTCTTGAAGTTATGGCTTCTTCTATTAGGACGGGTTCAAAGAAGGTTGATATACAGTAGATTTTGAAAGTTTTCTTTATTACTCAGGATAAATTTTTCCTATGGTTCCCATCATAACACTTAGTTATAAGCATGTTTATTGCCCTTTTAGAGTTGGAATTCCACCTCAAGTCACGTGTTTTAACACTTTCTTTGTTCTCTTGCTGAAGTCAGTATCTGTACTCAATTACATGCTTTCTTTCTATTGGAAGACCTAGTTGTTGTTATCCTATTGAGGCTAGGATGAGAATGGACTTAATTAATAAATTGAGAAGTTCCTTAGATATCCCTAGTGTAGTTTGCAATCTGCACCCTGTGTTGATTGTGTTTGAATTCGCAGCTTATTTATTTCCATATTGCTACATAAATATAATATGCGTTCAACTTGCATGGCTATGAATCATGTGGAAAAGAAAAAAAATTGAGTAGCTACAATATATAATTTTTGCAAGGGGGACACTAGATCTTTAGCATAATCAATATGTGACCAGAGACCATAATAGACAACCACTGCACCACTAATTCACAATTATGATGTTAAGTGGTATCCTTTTTTTCGAACTGATTATCAACCCAAACCTATATAGCAAAGTTAACAATGTAAAATATATAGCTTGTTGATGGATAATCATTCTAAATGAGATTAAAATTATTATGTTTCATGGTGCGGAGATCAGTAAAGATCTGCACCACTAAACTACCCTGTAAGAGATTGGGCTAGCCTAATGTGGCCCAAAATCATAGGAGAGCATGTGTAATGTGCTTGTAATAGAGGAAGAGGACTTCTGATTAGAATCGATCTTCTTTCTAGTTGATTTTGGCTGGAATCCAGTCACCTAGGGCTGCCAAAATGAGGTGGAGCCCTAGGACTTTCCTATAAATCAAGATCACTTCTCCTCCTCTGGGTATCCACCACCATATTTCAGCCCTAATTGCCATCGGTTTCCATTGAAACTTCCTTATTTTTCATCGAAGTTTCCCACCATGCTGGCTTCCATACCTCACTAGAATTGAGGTAAAGGCTCAAGCTCCTTCTTCTTTATCTATTCTAGTCCCAAAGCCTCCATTGATGGGCTATTAAGGCTGCAGGATGTCAGATTTGGTTGAACAAGACTTCTCTATTCGATTTTACTCTATTTTCAAGTTTTGATCTCTTCCTCCTCATCAGTCATTCGCTTGCACCATCATCATGCCTCCAGCCCTAGCCAAGTTCTCCTCAATCATGGACAACCATATAGTAAAGCTCGATTAGTGATCAACATCTGACACTTGATCTAACAAACAACCACCATAGTTCTCTATTTTTCCTTGCCTTATTCTTTTGATTGGGATTTTCTTTCCAACTGCTGATCGCTGGCCATTGCTACTACCATTGATGCCATCTCTATCATCAAAGGCTAGACCTTTGGTTCATGTCTGTTGCCATCATCACCTTCTTCTACCTCCAGTTTAGGTATCCATAGCATTCCTTCACTTGTTACTTTATTTTTTTTCCCTCTCCTTTCTTTTCCTTGCTCTCTTTCTCTCTCTTCTCTTCTCTCTATTTGTCTCTCTCTATATGAAACCATGAAGCCTTGAGAACGGTCCTAACCTTCTCTCTAAACCCCTAGTCAACCCTCAGTAAAGGGGTCCTGAACTATATTTGTTGCCATGCAATGTGTCGGCCCTCATCCAGATTCTTACTGAGCACCATTGGACTTCATCATCACTAGTTCTTATTGTGTTACTTATTCTATATTCTGATTTTTATTTCATAAGTTGATTAGTTGGATTAACTAAACTGCTTCAGACCATCAAACGCTACGACTTAGTCAACCATATCCTTCCTTCACCCCGACCTTTGTTAGCCATTATTGAACCTATAATTGATAATCCCTGACCTATTTCTCTTATCTTGGTTGGATACTTGTTTTCTGATTTGATGAATCAGATTGCATTATTATGATCGATTCGAACAATTGCATGTGGTCATCTGATCGGCCTCATACTTCTTCCTATATGAATCTCTTCTTGTAGTCAGCTTTGATTTCATGTGGACGTGCAATTACCCAAGCAAAAAGAAGCCAGCAAGGTAATTTATGCTTTAGTCACCAATTGAGGTAAGATCCTATCCTTTATTTATTTTAATTTAAAGTTAAGGATATAGAAATTATGGGTTATTTGAATTTTAGAACTCTAAAAATTAGGAAATTAGTAAGAATTATTTTATTAATATTGCCAGTGGTTGATAAAGGATAATTTGGTTTTGTAATTGTGTTGTACTAATTGAACTAATTGTTAGGTATGCATGTGGACTGGTAAATACTATATCTGAGATTGACATCGATAGATGAAAAAAAATTTATACATGATCATCAGTATATATTTATTTATCAATTTGTACTATTGGATTTGTATCACTAGATTTGTATCATTGAATTTATATCAATGAATTTGGTTTTGTATGGGATGATACCATTTATTATGAATTTCAATATGATTATATTTATGTAGTATCATACATGTGTACCAGTTATTGAGGATATGGTTATATGAATTATGATATCAATATTCTTGAAATTAAAAGCATAACAGCAATGTTAAATTGAAATTAATTTGACAAAAATAATATGTAATAATCAGATGATAATCAGTGATTTAGATTAATCTTATCATATGGATAGCTTTCATGAGTTTATATATGGGATAGTCTTTATGAGCTTATATATATATAGAATTCTCTCTACGAGATTACATATGGGATGGCCTCTATGGGTTTATGCATAGGATAGCTTCGACATGCTCATGTATGATATTGCCTCCATGGGATTATATGTGAAAATTATATTTATTAATCATGGACTAAGGTATGTCTTTGTTAGTCCAAAGTAGCAAAATAAATTGTTCTCAAATTTAGAATTGTGATCAAGAGAAATAGATGATAAAATATATGAATCAATGCTGAATAAAAAGATTTTACTTGTTGGTATGTTGTGATATAATTGTAAAGATAAAATGAATATTTGATGTATGTTTATGCATATATCAATCAGTTTAATTGAGTTATACTACATATTTTGAAAAGAGATTTCATAAGCTATGTTTTCACTCTGATATTACTTATTACTATTTTAAAATTATTATAATATTAGTGTTGATGTATGAAAATTTTACTAGATTGAAATCTCATACTATCTCTTTCTTTCTCCTTACAGAATTGTAAGATACTCAGTACTTGCTATGGTTGGATCATGGGTGAAAGGATAAATTTTTAAGTCTTGCATATTTTTTAGGACTTTGCACTAAGGAATACGTGGTCATGTCATGTGGTCTAGCTGAATGATGGATTTGAAGCATGATGATCTATCTCGTTTTGCAATCATGCTTGTTTGAATACAGAAGGGAAAAGATTAGTACGTGTGTGTACACAAACATATGCGTATCACTACAATAATAATTGATATTTTTGGCATGTTTGAAGTTACCCGCCGACATTTACAAGCATCACAAGATGTTGACTCAATGCTTTAAAAAGTATCGAAAAAGAGTCAACAATACTAGAGTGAAAAGTAGTTTACAATATTTTTATTTTTAACATCATAATTTTTAATCAAATGATGCCTTTAAAAGTCGCTAAGTGATGATACATTTTAATATCACCAAGTGATGCATTGGCAAGCCAGATTATGCTTTTAAAAAGTTTCGCTATATTACAATGCAAATAAGCATCACTAATAAATGATGCTAATTAGCATCGGTAGTTTATATTTTAATGATGCTTTAAAGCATTGCATATTGAACTTTTTAAAAAAATAAAAAATAAATTAATAAAAATTTGTAGAAAAATTAACCAAATACATAAACCTATACAAAACAGAAAGATAAACGATAAATATATCAACAGAAAGTCACATAATAACACAAAATATCATATAGTAAAACAAATAAATATTGTCAATCATGTCTATTACAACTCAAATAAGTCAAAAAAAATAAAAATATATGTGTATAAAACTCAAAAAAGAAAATCAATAGGCCATGTCCATGGTCTATAAAGCATGATCATCATTATCATCTTTACAACTGCTAGAAGTATCAGGAACCTACAGTATCAATATAGAAGCTATAGAAGTTGAGAATATGAAAATCATATCCAAACATTAGCTTTTTTAATAGTGTCCTTGCTAAGTATAGGGCATAAACACTTTAGGGCTAAGAGTTGCCGTACAAGGAACTGAGACCCCATCTTTAAAGCCCTAGCAGGAATCTTGTCCGAAGTAAAATAGAATAATATGAAATCCTCAAACAATGACAACACCTGCAAAAGTTATCTTCTAGGTTCCACCATGTACTCATCTCCATGGCCACAAATTCAAAAAGGAATCCTTTTGCCTAAAAATTTACCTACTAAAACAAACTTATCGTAACTCGACTTCGAAGAAGATGCCATGTGGATAAACCGCACTTTGAAGAATGTGATGTGGCCTGCTCCATCTCCCATCTAACATGATGAGCACCTTGGACAACTTGTGACCAAGAACAACCTGGCTCCGATGTAGTTGCAAATGATTGAGCATCCATTGATTGAGAATGTGGAGAGTTTGCCCTCTTCTTCTTCTTATTTACTTCCTCCATTGGTTATTTGATGAAATACCTAACGAGATGTTTGGATCTAGATCCATCGCAACCTATCCCGACACCTGCAAGCCCTCAAAGGCGGGTTCAGATGAAACCCTAGCTTTTCATTTTCTATCTTTGCTACAAATGTTTTTTTTTCATTCAATAAATTCAGAATGCTAATATATTTTCTTAGAGCACTAAAAGTTCAAAATAATTTTTAATTTGATTCTCAAAAAGCCAAGCATATAAGTTCAAAATAATTTTTAATTTGATTCTTAACAAGCCAAGCATATCAAATGTTTTAGTCCCATGTGGTCCCTAGCAAAGAAAAATATCTCACATCGTCACACGCATGAAGTTCAGGTTGTATCTTTCACATGAAAAATAATTATTGGTTTATTTTCACAACATCAACCATTGGATTGCACTATACACTATTCTTAAAGCATTTTGAACATCTTAATTAATCATCTACATAGATTTTATAGCAACCATTGCATGATTCACATGAAAGAAGGTGAATGCTTCTTTCTTGCGAAAGACACAACCTCGTCCCACACACATTACCTTTCCACTCTACCACACATGGCCCATTGAAATCTGTTGTCGTACATAGGTTCTGGGCTTTCTTTACTCTCTATAAAACCACTACTCCATTCCCTTCCTCTCTCTCTCTCTCTCTCATCCTCTTCCTTCCTACCTCCTCTTATAAGAATCCTTCTCTGCCCCTTACCTCGCCTTCATCTCAGATGAGATGGAGGAGACAAGACCTTTGAAACACTTGCCAATTTTAGCAGAGCTTTAGACCCTGTCATTCCTCCACGATCCAGACTATCCTCAGTTATAGAAGACTAACCTAATGCCCATACTTTTTCCTCCGTCCACCTCTCTACCTCTCTTTTCCCTCCTCTCATTACTCTGTTTGCTCCCATACTAGCTTGTAGTTTTTTAACAGCTCACCAAATTGTTAGGAATTATGTTCTAAAATCAATCGTTTGATGATTGGGCTAATTATAAATGTATATGAATTGATCAATAATAAAAGTTATTTGATCTTTTTTATTATAAGGTTATATCTTCTAACGAACTCCTGTGTTGTGATGAAGTCCTTAGGAATACTTTGAATATCGATAAAGAAAGATTTATCGCGTAGTCCTTAAACTGGTTCACTACCAAACAATATGCTATTACTAGGATGATAGCGATATCAAATACAAGTCGTTGTGTGCCATATACATTGGTTATCCTCATAATCAAATAGTGTAGAGACACAGATATGGTATACAGGTGAGATGTAGGGGAACATCGTCACTGAATGTAACTAACTATGGAGTACTGTACTATCAAGAGTAGCTCACGAAGTGTATGGATATAAGTATTCCTTCGATTTGAGATCACCCCGGTGACTTGTAAGCAACTCACTATACTTTGATGCCGAACTATCTGAATTTTTAATTTAGTGACAAAAAGTTTTTAGGTGCAGTCAAGTACATGTCAAGTCAGTGCGTGAGTCAAGATGGGATTGATCTCTTCGAATAAGTAGGAGTTAATGTATCAATATATTTCAATTTAGTAAAACTTGATCCCAAATAATCTATGTGATGGATTTAAAAGATTGAAATACAATGTGGATGATTTATCTAGGATTGATAGTTAAATCCTAGATCTTCTTGAGCATTTGGGTCAAAGAGATAAATTATACGATAACTATACGTCAGTAAGTTTTTGAAGTTGCTTCACTATCATTCGACCTATCCAGACGTCGGATCTCATTGCTAAATGGTTACATCGATTAGTTCAATATTTATTTCTGTGCTATCGATTTAGGTTCGAACCTATGAAATTACATTCAAAAAAAATTTTGACTGATCATAAAGCTGATCAATGATTGAGAATCATTCAAGATTTAATCATCAATTCGATTGATGGCTAACATTATGCAAAATTATAATAAATTTATTCACTGAGTGTTTATAAATTAATAAAAAAAATAATTAATAATTAAATTATTGATTAGCTTAATTTGATGGAGCAAAGAGGATTAGATAAGATCTAATTGAATTTGATTAAATTATGTTTGACCCGATTAGGTTATGAGATGACCTAATTGCTAAAGGAGAATTATCTCTGATTTGATCAGAATTTTGCTTCAATCAATTTTTAATTGGATTAAAATTTGATAAAAAATTTATGAACCTAATTAAAGTAGATTTTATCTATATATTTGGACTTAACCAAATGTGATTTGGTTTGGAGTCATATAAGGAAACCAAGAGTCCATGAAAGATTGGACTCTTCTTCCCTTGCGCCATAAAATTTTGGATGCCACTTCTCATCACGCTAAAAGGTTTTTGTGTGAGGTTTCTCTATGCTAATTACATCTAATGTCGCCCCTTTCTCCATGCCAAAGTTGGTTGGATTTTGATAAAAGAAAAGATTTAAATTTGATTTCAAAATATTCCTTATCAAGAGGTGTTTGTTCTCATCTAAACCACACTTCATACCATATTTTTTATTTCCTTTCTTTTGTGTGACAAAAAGAGGAATTTTGTGGCATGGGAAATCAGATGGAGATCTGATTTAACATGAAAACTATCTGGTTGGGGCATCCAACATTTTTTTGGGCGTTGGTTTTGTGAGAGGAGGCGACAAAACAAGAGTCCAAAATTATTGGACTCTTCACCCTAACCACCTTTTGACACCAAATAAAAAAGGATTTTATTTTTCTTTTGTACGTGTAAAAGAAACCAGAAAGTTCCTTTCACGGTGAAAGGGTTTTGGGTGTGGTTTCATTGCATGAAAAATAGAGGAGAGTCCTCTCCTCATTGGGTGAGCACAAAACCTAAATTTCTAGGGTTTGATCTTAAGGGTTTGGGAAGAAAAAAAAAAGAAGAGAGAAGAGTATCTCCTCTCTATGTTTCTTTTACATCTTCATCTCCATTAGATGTTCTTCTTCAATCTCTGAAAAGATTTGAGAGATTTGAAGAAACGATCCAGATCAGCCAACAAAATGGTCTTCACGCGAGCTAATACTTCTGAGGAGATCAATCAGATCGGGGTTTCGAATGGATCAACCGTAGAGGTCGGACATGTGTGTTGTTGTGAGTAACTAGTGAAGATTCTCGTTATCACATTTATCAGTAGCGACGATCATCGATCTGCACTCAAGTATCGAGTTCTGAACTCAGATAGATATAGATTTGATCCACTGCTCACATGTATGCATGCAGATTTTATCTTTTGATTTTTTCAGATTTTATATATAACATATTATGTTATAGATCCTAGAGTAGGTTAATTTGTTGATCTAATCATATGCATGTTAGATTAGTAAGATTAATCTAGTTTCTTTTCGCTGTGATTTATATTAAAAATTTTTGAAACACATACATGAAATCACCTACATTTTTTAACAGTGGTATCAGAACCTAGGTTCATTATGACATGTTATATGTATATATTAGTTTTAAAATTTAATTTTATTTAGATTTGATATGTGATATCTTAAATCTGAATTTAATTAATAGTTGATCGCACAAACTGAAATAAGATTGTCCTGCTGTAGGATTTACCCCTTACAGTGAATAAGTTGTCCTAGTTTGTACTGATCATTGATAAAATCTAATTTTATATATTGCATGTGATATTTATGATCTGATTTAGATATGATCTAAAGTTATGATCAGATCTGATATAATTGAGATTAGATCTAAATTCATGTATATATAATATGTGATTAGATTAGATGATCCGATTAGCAAGTACTTGGATTGGATTGATCATCAAGCCGTCCGATCATAGGAGCAAGAAGGGTTTAAAGTCCCTCTCTTCTCGTTCGGTGAGGTGCTCTTATAGCGTGTAGGGGTGTCATGTGATTAAATTTCATAAAAAAAATAAAAAAAAGAATATATTTTTTTGTAAAATTCTAGATCTTGAAATCTTAAATTTATTGTATGTGATATAAAGTTATATGAAAAGTAAAATATTTAATCTATATGATTAAAATTATTTAATTATGAAAAAATAAAATTTGAAATCATAAAAAGATTTAGAATATGATCTAAAAGGGTGTTTATGATTGATTTTATTTTAGAATTATGCAAGATTTTTCAGATCTGAAACTCTTTAAAATGTGCTCGCATAATTACTGAGTTGATCGAATTTTGAACTGAGTTGACCCAGTCCCCTTGTGTAGTCGGCTCCGTGTTGATTGAGCTGACCCAATTTAGAACAGAAAATTTTTGCATAAAATTTGTTGTAAATTATTTATAAAATAAAAAGTTGAAATTGTTCAAATCTTAACCTAAACCCATGTTGATGCTGAAACTTAATTAAGAATTAAGTGTAGAATCGATTAGATCTAGAATTATAATTTAAGATCTAATGACATTGCATAAAATATGGGAGCATGAGTTAGTTCAAATCATGTCCTCTTAACTGAGTTAGACCTAAAGTTAGAATCAAAGAGTTAATATATCATGTAGAAAAATTGATTAAATCTAATCAAATATTGAATTAGATTAAATCAGAATTTTTCTAGAACCAATACAATAGTTGTAGATGGTCAAGTCTATGTCTTTGATTAGACCAAATGGATCTTGATTGTGGATCAATGGTTGAATCTAAATCATTAAGCTGGTCAAAATAAAACTAATTAACCAATTAGTGTCTAAGATAAATTTGACATTTTGATCGATGGTTTTAATTGGAAGCGGCTTATCTGACCATTTTGATGGTGTCTAAGGCAAGCTTAGCATACCCTCCCATCGATCTCACTTATCTGACCAATTTAGTGGATTACGTTTTGATTAGATCGCTAAGTGATTCGAGTTAAGCCTTGCTACTAAGGTTGATCAGTGTGATTAATCTAGTGCCATTTCAACCAGCATGATCCTAATCCAATTCAATGTCTTAGTGAAGTCAGTGAGAAGATTATGGTTTACTGATTGATCTTTACTCTTTTCTTAATTTATAAATTAAATTTTTTAAATTATTAGATCTCTAAAATGAGATAGTTTGGTAATAATTAAATCATAGTCTCCCATTAAGTTGGATAATAATGGATCTAATAGTATGACGATCATTGGAGGCCCAAAGGTCTTGTGCTCATCCACTATTGAAATTATCATCATAATATGATGACTCAGTCGAGTCTCTCTAACAAGCAGTCAGATTGGCTGGTCAAAGTCAGACCTGATCATTTGGTAGTTAGATTCTTGAGTACGATCATGTTAATGGTTGGACCTAATCAAGACTTACAGAGAGATTAAAATCAATTGAAAAGTTATCTGGGGCTAAATCAATTATTAAAAATTATTTATTAAAATAATTAGTTAAGAACCTACCCATAGATATACATGGGTGAGCCGGCCAAAGTCGGACTCATGTGCAACTGTGTAGATTCCAGTACCCACTAAGAAATTAGGGTAATTCCTTAGATTAGAGGTAGAGGCTACCAATTCGATAAAAATAGTGAAAGAACCTTTAGACTAAAGTCCAAGTCTTTAAGCTTAATCAATTCATAACCATAGAAGTCTTATGTTTTTCTTTCAGTTGTGGCTTGATGTCCATTGCTCTATTCACTGTTTGACAATGACTTATTCATAGGACCCAACTTTGATAGATGGTATCAAAAGTTGTAAATAGTTCTAGAGCATGAATAGATCAATATATGATTACGGATTCAGCACCTGATGTTTTTGCATCCAACACACATGATACAATTAAAAGTACTTATCAAAAGTGGCCAAATGATCGTATCACTATGTGATATTTTTTTAGAGCAGTGAAAAATATGAATTTAGTTGTAAATTTGATGATGCTCAGTGAAAAAAATTTTCAAATATTGAAGGAGTTCTTTTACATCTTTGAAGATGTGTCTTCAATAGGACAACAATCCTTTGAGAAAAAAAAAAGAAAAGAAGGTATAAAAGAGTCGTACTTGGATTGAGAAGCTCGAACTGATAAAAGAGTCTAAGATTAACCTAGTCTAGTAGAGTCTCTTGATCTGAATACAACAAGAAAGAAAAATCAGCAAAGGATTGCTGGATAAGGTATTTATATGATAACACCTTATGATTTCTCTATCTGTGATACTACTACTTGGGTATTGAATATCGAAAGCCCATGCAAATTGTTGCAATGACTTCAGGTTAGTAGAAAGATTAAAAACAATAAAATATTCTTGAATGTTGGAACTGAAAGTCATATTTCAGTTCGGGCTTTAAGAATTTTCAAACAAGTTTTTGATTCTAATAATATCATTTTCGATGATTGTCACCATTGTCCATTTTGACGAATATAATTTTTGTAGAATTTCTAGCCTAAGATAGATTTACATTATTAACATAGAATGATTTTTGTGATATCATTATAGATGATGTCAAAATCATGTGTGGACAACAGAGAAATGGCATTTACGAATACTCACAGTCTGTAAGTGTAATGTACATACTAAATAAACTCCTTAGAATAAACAATATCATAAATACTTACATTTGGCAATTTAGGCTTGGTCATATAAACAAAAATAGGATCAACAGGAGATAACTCTCAAAGTCAATGATTGCGAATCATTATCAACCTATCAATCCTATCTTCTTAGTAAAATGACTTAGTCACCTTTTGCTGAAAAAGGTGAATGAGCGAATGATGTTCTAAATATGATACATACTGATGTATTAAATATATGAATATATTTATCATAAATTTATATTATTTAAAATATTTAAATAATTTAATAATAAGATAGAGAAACAAACTGAAAACAGCATTGAAACTCTTCAGTCAGACCAAGGAGGAGAATGCCTTTCTGATGAGTTTTTGACATATTGGTGTGTCTTAAATTTACCACAAGCACATGGTGTGCAATATAGCACATCCGATAAGTACGGGTCGATCCCATGAAGAATTGAGTTTTAAACTGTATTTAAATGCTTACTCAGGCAAGCTTTAAAGAAAAAGAAGAGAGATTGATTGTTGAATTACGAACGATCAAAACAGTAAACTAATCAATTATAAATATAAATTATCTTAAAGATCTAGGGATTTTGAATCTACTAGACCAATAAATTAAAGAGCCTTCGTATGATTTCTCTTATAATGTCCCTTGATTAAGGTGTAAAATATGAACAAGCATGGATCATGAAAAGATTTAACTCAACTATGATCCATTAAGCATTTTATTTTTACCTTAATTAAAAGACTCTTCCTTTCTTCTTTTCTCTTGTGTTGTCCAAGTATAGGCTATAAAGGGATTCTGACCCAACTATAACCTATCAAGATTTTCATAAGAAAAGAGAAGAAATGGTTTAAAAAATTGTGAGCTTTCTACCAATCATCCACTCTTGCACCGATCCAAGTATGGACTATAAAGGGATTCTGACTCAATGATAGCCCATCAAGTCTCTTGATGAGAGAGATGAAGGGAGAAGGACTCTAAAAATTAAAAGTTCGAAAAGAGAGATTCAATGGAGCAGGCTTCTATTCATGATCTAGCTTCATTGTAAATCTTAGAAGGATTGCTTCGTCCGACATAGTTGATTTGAAGCCAAAAAAATAAAATAAAGATTAATTCTACTTGCTGGAATTGAACTTGCAAAAATTAAAAATTACAGAATTAAAAGATGTAGAAATTTAAACTACCCTATTACAGAAATTAAATAGAAAGAGAATAAATAATTTATTGCTGAATAAAAATTTTGATACAAAAATTTTAAGCTCCTAAGCCATTAATAAGGCTTGGAGTTTGAACAGAAAATAAAATAAAATTTTTTATAGAACCAGACTTCTCTCCCTCTCTAGTTTTGGGACCAACCTCTCCCAGGCTGACTCTTCTTCTCGTGTGTTGGAAGGATGGAAGAAAGTGAGAACAAGGTGGCTAAAAAATTTAAAAATGGGTATGTCTGCCTGTTATACAGATCCTCTACAAGAATTATGGAGTGGAGAAAGATCCCTTCAAAAGGAGGTATGTAGGCCTTTTTGTAGGTGATTGGAGAAGAGAGATTTTGTATTTTTTTAGATGTCGGACTAATGAAGATTAAGAAATGGACAGATGAGATTTGAGAACAAGGAGGATAAGGCAAGCCATTCAATTTAAATCTCTCTTTAAAAAAAAATCTCGATCACGATGTCTCTGATTTTATTTCCATGTGAAGGATGCATGAAGCTGCACGTCTATTCTCTGGCTCGACGCCCGTGCATGGAGCCCATGGTCCCGCATGGCATCCATCGTATTGTTTACTCATTTGAATTTAATGTGTGCCAGCAACGCCCAAGTCCAAAGAACATCGTTGGTCCCATTTGAAGCCCAAGTCCACATGCTTGATTGAACTCCATTTGTTTAAAACAAGCCGCCAAGAACATGCAAAAACTATTACTATATCCTTCACGGCTCATCACTTTCCTATGGACCAAGTGGTCTATGGTGGACCACCAACTTGCACATTAGATTGGATTGACTTTTAATTTTGAATTTAATTCCATTTTAACTCTATTATTTGTCTCATTTGATTCCTCTAAGCCTGCAGATCGGGCTCTTCATATTGGTGCAGCTCTTTTCTGTAAAATATACGAGAAAGTATTAATTTTAAAAGAATAAAGATAATTTGATTCATAAATTAATACTTATATGAGCAAATTTATACACCTATCACACCTTCCAACTTATTTATTGCTAGTCCCTTAGCAATACAATTTTTTTTAATATAATATTTAAATAATATTTATTAAGATTTTTTTCATAAAAATAGACCTAAGATTGAAAGTCAAAGAGTTTAGCAAGTATCACTAACTAAATATTGAGTTTTAAAAGTAAATTTCATAGTTAGCACAATTAGAAACTTTTTTAGAATACATCGAATGATCTACAGCACTTGTGTTTGTGATAACCAACTCAGCATTTGAGTACTAACTTGTAAATAATGTATCTTCCCTTATCACTTTATTTTGGTTAATTTTCTATACACCCCTAAATAAAGTTCATAAACTAAGATAGCTTTCACACTGCCTTCTTTTTCTCCTCTCTTTTTTTTTTAGTGCTGAGCATCCTGACTTCCCTTCATCGTTTGACACGAACTTCTATACTCAACTTAGGTGCAGAAATCCTGTTACTAAGCTTAGAAAAATCCACATATACTCTGTGTTTTGCACTTTTATTTTAGGCAGGTAGCTCTTTTCTTAAATTCAAATTTTTGATTGGAGTGTATGTCAATCATCAATTTTAAGTGATAATTAAGTCCTCAGTTGGCCTCCAAATCAGCACCTATTTTGCCTTGTCAGTGTGCATATGCAATTAGAAATACTAATAGCCTTTAGGTGATCTAAGTAAACTACTAAAAGTCTGTCCAACTAATCTACTCCTTAACTCACTACAGTCATTAGTAAATACTCTCTAACTTTATTTTTTTCTAGTCTATTTTGCTCAAGGCACAATTAATTCAAAAAAAATTTTTACCCTCCAACTTAAATATCATTATTTCTAATTAAGGAGGAAAGACAATGCAATGCAAGAAAAAGAAAGATGTCACCTGATGAATATGTGTTCTTTGTTGAAGGTGATCTGGTGCGATGTTAGCTTGAAAGTCCGAAGTCCGAAAATGAGTATTTCTATTAATTTAATAGAAAAGATATTAGTTTAAAGAAATTAGGTTGCCTCCCAGTAGCGCTAAGTTTAATATCTTCAGTCAGATAAAATAAGCAAATTAATCGACATAAGTTGGTTTATAGAGAACTATGGCATCATCAACAGATTCTTTGGGCAGTTTTAAGAATGATTTTAATCTTTGACCATTGACTTTAAACACAGCACCATTATTTAGATTTTAATTTCTATAGCTCCATGTGGGAAGACTTTTTTAACTAAGAATGGTCCTGTCCATCTAAACCTATGCTTTCCAAAAATAGGTATAATCTAGAATTGTATAAAAGAACTCTTTGCCCAGGAGTAAAAGATTTCTCATAATTATCTGATCATGGAATACTTTGGTTCGTTCTTTGTACACCCTAGAATTCTCATAAGCCTCATTTCTTAGTTCTTCTAATTCATTAATTTGAAGCTTCTTGTAGTTTTAGGCTACATCTAAATCTATATTTAAATTTTTAATGACCCACATGGCTTTGTACTCTAGCATAATAGGCAAGTGATAAGGTTTTCCAAATACAATCCTATAGAGAGATATTCCTAGGTTGATCTTAAAGGGGGTTCGATATGCCCATAGTGCATCAACTAGTTTCAAAGATCAATCTTTTCTATTGGCATTAACAATTTTCTTCAGGATTTGTTTGATCTGTCTGTTGGATACTTCTACCTGTCCACTAGTCTGAGGGTGATAAGGTGTGGCCAACTTGTGGGTGACATTATATTTTTTCATTAATGTGGCAAAGGATCGGTTGCAAAAATATATTTTTCGATCACTAATGATTGCTCTAGGAGTGACAAAATGGAAGAAAATATTTTTAAAAAAAAAATTATGACCACTTTACTATCAATAGATCTACAGGGAATAGCTTATACCCACTTTGAGATATAATCGACAGCTACTAAAATATATTTATTTCCAAATGAGTTTGAAAATAGACCCATAAAATTGATCCTCCGTACATCAAAAATTTCAACCACCAAGATTGGGTTAAGAGACAACATATTTCTCTTGATGATTCATCCCATTTGTTGGCATCGAGCACAACTTCTACAGTACTTGTATGCATCCTTAAATAGATTGGGCCAATAAAATCCACATTGAAAGACTTTGGCCACTATTTTCTTAGATGCAAAGTGACCATCACATGCTTGATCATGACAGAAAGATAAGATGCTTCTAACTTTATTGTCCGGGACACACCTTCTAATGATTTGATCAGGACACTACTTAAAGAGGTACGGGTCATCCCAAATGAAATATTTCACTTGGATAAAGAATTTGTGTCTATCTTGAGTAGTCCAGTGAGAAGAAACTTTATCAATAGCTAAATAGTTGACAATATCGGTATACCATAGTTCAGTGGACACAAACATGAGCTACTTATCAGAAAAAAATTTATTGATGGGTGGTTCACCAGATGGTGCGACTATGATTTGAGACAAGCGATCCACTACTGCATTCTTTGTTCTTTTTTTGTCTCTAATTTTTAGGTCAAATTCTTGAAGGAGTAAGATCCATCGTATCAAGCGCGCCTTGGCATCTTTCTTTGCTAAAAGATGTCTAATGGCTAAGTGATCAGCATAGACAATGGTGTGTGACCCAACCAAATAGGATCTAAATTCTTTTAGGACAAAGACAACGGTCAGAAACTCCTTTTCAGTGGTAGTGTAATTAAGCTGCGCATCATTTAAATATGGACTTAGCCACTGTTACCTCAGACTTTTTAGGTACCACTTGTACAGGGCTTACCTACGAGCTATCAGAGATGGGGTAGATGATTTCATTATCAAGTAACTTTAAGATTTCCTTTTTGACTATATCTTTCATGACTGGATTAAGTCTTCTCTGAGCATCTCTAATTGATTTGACCTCTTTTTTTAGGTGTATCTTATGTTGAACTATGGAAGGGTTTATTCCTTTAATATCAGCCATGGTCCAGCCTATTGCTTCACGATTTTTTTTCAGAATTGCTAACAACTCCTCTTCTTGTTTAGGATTTAGGTCAGATGCGATAATTACAAGCAAGATTTTCTCTGGACCTAAATATGCATACTTAAGGTGCTTGGAGAGAGGTTTCAATTCTAATTTGGGTGTCTCCTCTATTGATGGTTTGGATGATAGTTTAATCATTTTCATGATTGGTTCAGTAGGAGGCTCTTGTCTCTGGCTATTCCTATTATCTATAAGAATTTTTTTGATTTCTTCAGATTCATTGATTGGCCAAAAATTAGACTCAAAATCGACTTCTTCATCGCTAATGTCAATGGGTTCATAAATTTTCTCTTGAATTATATTTACATCAGCATGCTGGGTGGATTCCTATTCAAGATTGAATATATTCAGTTCAATAGTTATGTTCCCAAAAGATAGCTTCATAAGTCTATTTCAATAGTTGATTTCAACATTTGCAGTAGCTAAGAATGGTCTTCCTTAAATGACAGAGATATGACCTTCGGGATTCGCAACTGGTTCGGTCTCTAAAATGATAAAATCTACAGAGAAGATAAAATTATCAATCTTGATTAAAATATCCTCTACCATTCCCTTAGAGATCCTCAGAGATCTATTTGCTAATTGTAATGTGATCTTTGTCGGTAGAAGTTCTCCTAATCTTAGTTGCTTATAAATTGAAAATGGAAGAATATTTATATTAGCTCCTAAATCTAGCAAGGCCTTCTCAATATGGGTCTCTCCAATATCACATAAAATTATCAAAGATCCTGGATCCTTATATTTTATTGGCACATAATTAGATGAGCATGAGCTCCCACTTGCTGCTAAAAATACTCTCTTGGATACATCGGTGGTTTTTTTCTTGATACAAAGGTCTTTTAAAAATTTAACATAGGTCGAAATTTATTTAATCATGTCTAGAAGAGGAATATTCACTTGGACTTGCTTAAACACCTCTAAAATTTTATCCAAATATTTTGATTTTTTATTGGACCTTAGTCGATTTGGAAAAGGAGCTCTCGGGATTGTGGATTTTGGACTTGATGTACTATCAATTTCAGGACTATCAATTTTAGAAGCTTGAGTTTGTAAGGTAGGTTGTTCATAAGGTGACTCAACAAATAAGTTCTCTTTATTATCAGAGGTACCTACCTTATTGTCCACTTGTTTCTCAGATCTTAAGATGTGAATAGTATTCACATGATTAACTTGATTTCCTTGTTGGGGTCGTGGACCATTTTGATTTCTTGGGTTAGGTTCAAGTTGGCTAGGTAGCTTACCTCATTCTCGCTCACTCATAGCAGAGGCTAGCTGACCCACTTGCATTTTCAAACGGACAATGACTTGGGTATTAGTGTTTATGAGTTGATCTGTGGTTTGCATGAAATTGCTCAGTGTGGCATTGGTGTCAACACTGGATTTGGTCAGGACTTCTAGGCTTTTCTCTAGAGAACTAAGTTTCTTTTCATTATTATTAAAGCCTTGTGGGTTGTTCATCGCAGGGTTAGGCCTTGGATTTTGTTGATTGAAGCTAGGACCACCTATATTTTGGTTTTGTGACTATGAAAAGTTTGGATGATTCCTCCATCTTGGGTTATATGTGGGTGCATAGGGATTATTCACTAGTCTCTGGTATGTGGCGTTTACCTGAGCATATCCATTCTCTATTGGGTTCATCAAGAAGGGGCATTCCTCAAGGACATGGTCGGTTGCACTACATGCGTTGTACATAGATGCAGAAACTTAGTTCACACTGGCGGATCTCTGTAGTTCTAAGGCCTCTAACCTACATGTTAATATTGCAATTTTAGCCTCTGCAGCTAGGAAAGTTTGAATTTGGTGCATTCCTCCTCTTGAAGGTGTTGGTTTCTCAGGTTCTCTAGTTATTTTTATTATAAATTTTTTTCAGCTAGGTCTTCTAGAAATTATCAGACTTCAGTGGGTTCCTTGTACATGAATTGATCCTGGTACATGGACTCTAGCATGGTTCTAAAATTTGAATCTAGCCCTTCATAAATTATCTAGCATAGCCTCTAGATTTTTATTCATGGTGTGGGTATTGGGTCAAGAGGTTCTTAAAGTGATCGAAGTATTTTCAGAATGATTTCCTAGCTAGTTGGTAAAATTGGTTTATCTCATTCTAATTCTGGCTGTTTTGTGATGGAGAAAGAACTTCTTTAGGAACACTCTTACAAATTCTCCCAGGTTGTGACAGATTAGTTTAAAAGACTATAGAGACATTTTTTAGTATTGTTCTTAAGGATAAAATTGATCATCGTAGCTTAACCTCGTCCTCTGATAGTTGTTGCAATCTCATGGTTGCACAAACCTCTTCAAACTCTCTAATGAATATGTATGCATCCTCTATTCTCATAAATTTTGGAAGCATGTTGATAATTTAAGGTTTAATTTCAAAGTTGTTTGCAGTGGGTTGGGGCAACCTAATGCAAGAAGATTGGACGGAACTGACCAGATAACATAAATCCTTAAGGGTTGGGGTTAATTGGGTTCTCCCATTGTAGAAGTTGTTGGATTTGAAACAGGAATCCAATTAATTCTTACTAGTTGATCCAACACCCTTTTCCACGAAGGAAGTGAAGAAAGTATTTTTTCTTCTATTTTTTATTTTGATTTTTTTCAATCAAGTTTTCAATCAAAAGAAGAGAAAAGAAAAGAAGAGGAGTCCTGACTAAGATTTTTCTAATTCTAGACAGCTCCTAACTATCAAGATCACCTTCGAGCACTCTAAATTCAAATTGACTAAACGAATCAGCCAGATAAATGTAAGATTAGTGAGAGGTTCTCCGTACTTTCACAACAGACCTAATTAGATAACCACCTTTCTTCGGAACATAATTTCTGAACCACTTTCCTAGATACCGATAGGCTAACCCACTTGAACCCGATCCAACTCTTGGGTTTTCTTATTCTAAGAGCTCAGATGTCTCTAAAACTGGCGTCTAATTAATTTTATTTAAGAATTAGGTTATGTAGATGCAAGGAGGTGATTTGTGGGCTAAGAAAGGATGATCAAATCTTCACCTTATCTAATTAATGGGTGATGCCCTTAAGATATATTATGAAAATGCAATGTAAAGAAAGCAAGGTGACCAAATAAAATGAAAGATTTTTAAAGTTTAGTTATTTCTTTATATTAATTAAATCTTATGCGATTAATATTTTTTTAATGTTAATCTAATTACAAAAACTAAAGTAAATATTGAGTTTTGGATTAGTGAGTTATGAAAAAAAATAAAAAAAATTAACTAAAAAAAATTAAATCAGCTAATAATAATAAAAAAATTATAATCTAAATAAAATATGAGAATTCTAATCTATATTAAAAATAAAAAATTAACTAAGCAAATAAAGTAGCAATTAAAAGAGAAATCTAAGAATTAAAGGTAATATTTTTTTTATGCAAATCAAAATCTATCCTAGGACAACCATACAACGTAACTTCCTGTTACGCTAGGACAACCTTATGTCAGGGCAGATTTTGATTTGATTAAAATAACTAAAAGAAGACTGGAAAAAATTACTAGAATTAAAACTAAAAGTATGAAAAATAAGAATCTGAAATACAATTTAAACATGTCAAATTCTTTGACTGACTGCACTAAAAATTTGATGTATCTTAAATTTACTGCAAGCACACGGTGTGCAATGTAGCACGTTCGATGAATACGGATCGATCCCATGAGGAATTGAGTTTTAAACTATATTTAAATACTTACTCAAATGAGCTTTAAACAAAAAGAAGAGAGATTGATTGTTGAATTACGAACGATCAAAACAGTAAACTAATCAATTATAAATATAAATTATCTCAAAGATCTAGGGCTTTTGAATCCACTAGATCAATGAATTAGAGAGCCTTCGTATGATTTCTCTTATAATGTCCCTTGATTAAGGTGTAAAACATGAACAAACATAAATCATTAAGAATTTAACTCAACTATGATCCATCAAGCATTTTATTTTTATCTTAATTAAGAGATTCTTCCTTTCTTCTCTTCTCTTGTGTTATCCAAATATAGACTATGAAGGATTCTGATCCAATTATAACCAATCAAGATTTTCATAAGAAAAGAGAAGAAATGGTTTAAAAAATTATGAGTCTTACTACCAATCATCCACTCTTGCACTGAATCAAGTATGGACTATGAAGGGATTCTAATCCAACGATAGTCCATCAAGTCTCTTGACGAAAGAGATGAAGAGAGAAGGACTCTAAAAATTAAAAGCTCGAAAAGAGATATTCAATGAAGCAGGCTTCTATTCATGATCTAATTTCATCGCAAATCTCAGAGGAATTGCTTAGCCAGACATAGTTGATTTGAAGTCAAAAAAATAAAATAAAGACTAATTCTACTTGCTGGAATTGAACTTATGAAAATTAAAAATTATAGAATTAAAAGATGTAGAAATTTAAACTATCCTATTGCAGAAATTAAAATTACAGAAATTAAATAAAAGAGAATAACTAATTTATTATTGAATAAAAATTTTGATACAAAAATTTTCAACTCCTAAGCCATTAATAAGGCTTGGAGTTTGAACAGAAAATAAAATAAAATTTCTTACAGAACCAGACTTCTCTCCCTCTCTTGGCTTGAGACCAACCTTCCCCTGGCTGACTCTCCTTCTCATGTATTGGAAGGGTGGAAGAAAGTGAAAACAAGGTGGCTAAAAAGTTTTAAAGGTGGGTATGTCTGCCTGTCACACAGACCCCCTATAAAATTATGGAGTGGAGAGAGATCCTTTTAAAAGGAGGTATGTAGGTCTTTTTGTAGGTGATTGGAGGGGAGAGGTTTTGTATTTTTTTAGATCAGGGACTAATGAAGATTAGAAAATAGACAGATGAGATTTTAGAACAAGGAGGATAAGGCAAGCCATTCAATTTTAAATCTCTTTTTTAAAAAAATCTCGATCGTGATGTCTCTGATTTTATTTCCGCATAAAGGATGTATGAAGCTGCACGTCTATTCTCTAGCCTAATGCCCGCTCGCATGGAGCCCATGGTCCTGCATGGCATCCATCGTATTGTTTACTCATTTGAATTTAATGTGTGCTAGCAACGCCCAAGTCCAAAGAACATGGTTGGTCCCGTTTGAAGCCCAAATCCACATGCTTGATTGAACTCCATTTGTTTAAAACAAGCCGCCAAGAACATGTGAAAACTATTACTTTATCCTTCATGGCTCATCACTTTCCTATGGACCAAGTGGTCTATGGTGGACCATCAATTTGCATATTGGATTGGATTGACTTTTGGCTTTAAATTTAATTCCATTTTAACTCCATTTTTTATCTCGTTTGATTCATATAAACCTGCAGATCGGGCTCTTCATGTTGGTGCAGCTCTTTTCTGTAAAATATATAAAGAAGTATCAATTTTAAAAGAATAAAAATAATTTGATTCATAAATTAATACTTCTATGAGAAAATTTATACACCTATCACATATCTAAAAGAGAATAGGATTCTCTCTTATTGGAATCGACTTTGTTAGACATAGTTCGATCCATGATGGGGTTCATAAGTTTGTCAGTCTCCTTTTAAAGTTATGCTCTGTAGTCTACTTATTATGTTTTCAACTGAATTCTGAATTAATCAATCACAAAGACTCCATATGAGATATAGACTAGGCATAAGCCGATAGTTTCTTACCTTAGAATTTGGGAGTGTTTGTTTTATATCAAGTATTTGCAGATCGATTAGCTTGGATTCCAATCCTATATGTATTATTTAGTAGGATAACCTCAAACAATCTAGAGAATATAACTTCTACCTTGCTAAAGAATAAAAATTATTCGACAATCCTTTTAGAAAAGGAGTACCTTGGTGAAGGAACTGATGCCTTTCATGTGAAATTTATAAAGTTTGACGGATAGAAGAACCGACACAATCTAGTGAATCCATAGAATCAAATTTGATTAGATCAAATTCAAAATCTATTGTAGAGGCACCATTAAGGAGATCCGATATAGTACCATGTCCGTTAGATAGATACTTCGATTTCTAGTTCTGAGATGTGATCCTATTGAACTCGATGAAAACAACAAGAATTTGATCACCTACATAGATGTCATGCAGAGGTCCGACTCTGATTAGTGGCTTAGAGCCATAAAATCCGTAATGGAGTCCATAATGATCAACGGTGTATGGACACTCGTTGATCCACTTGAAAGGGTAAAGCCCATAGGGTGTAAGTGGATCGTCAATAGGATCAGAGAGCACAGATGAGAAGGTGGAGACCTACAAAATCTTTCTGATTGCCTAAGAATATCATCAATAATATGGTATTGACCATAATGAGATAATTTTTTCTATGACAATGCTAAATATTTCGAAGTTGGAACATGCATTTTGATAAATGATCAAAATGCATGGCTTCGTTGAGAACAAAGAAGAATCCTGCAAATACAAATAGGTTAATAGTTCTGTAAGTATATTTCTTATTTTGTATGTAAATAAAATTCTCTTAATAAAAAATGACATTCCTTATATTATAAGGAATAAAAGTTTCATTGTTATCATTGTTCTCCATAAAGGACATAAGAAAGCATCCCTCATCCTAGGGATGAAGATCTATAGAGATAGATCTAAAAGGCTACTTAGGTTATTGCAGTCTACGTCCTAGAGTGTTTATGAGTAGAATTTATTCTATCATGTATACCATATATGAGATAGAATATGGTATACTCACTAGGGTAGTGAGTAGATACCTAAAGATCCAGATGAGAATCACTAATAGGTCATCCATAAGTATTTGAGGAATACTAAGGACTGACAATTCGATTATGGAGAATATGACTTAAAACTTGTAGAGTATGACTCCAATTTTTAGTTAGATATAATAATAGTAAGAACGTGTCGGAACACATCTTTACCCTAAATAATAAAGTAATCTGATGGAAAAGTTTCAAGCAGAAAGATATAGCCAATTCAATTTGCTAGGCAAAATGCATTACATCATTCGATGCTCGTAAGGAAGCTATATGATTGTAGAGATTTATTGGCAAGGTAAGAGTGGCATCCTCCAATGATGGTCTTACTGTATTGTACAGCACCAGAGCCATAGCTCATGCCAAAGAGCCAAAGTCCCATAAGCTTACCAAATATTTTGCATCGTTACCACCTTATTCGAAAAATATGTTGAGGTGACGTCGAACTTTAGAAGATCGATGGAAAGAAGAACCTGACCAACCCATTTACTAAAGCCTCGATATTTAGGAGTTCTGAGATAATAAATCGAAGATGGGTATATGATACTAGCTACACTGATTGACTTTAGTCCAAGTGAAAGTTGTTGGGAATTATGTCCTAAAGTCAATTGTTTGACGATTGTACTTATTATAAATGTATATGAATTGATTAATAATAAAAATTATTTGATCTTTTTCATCACAAGGTTACATCTTCTAATAAACTCCTGTATTGTGATGAAGTCCTTAGAAATACTTTGATCGATAAAGAAGAATTTATCGTGTAGTCCTTAAATTGGTTCGCGACCAAACGATATGCTATTACTAGGACGATAGCGATATCAAGTGTAGGTCGTTGTATGCCATATATGTTGGTTATCCTCATAATCAAATGGTGTGAAGATATTAGTATGGCATGCAGGTGAGATGTAAGAGTACATCATCACTGAACGTGACCAACTGCGGAGTACTCTACTGTCAAGAATAGCTCATGAGGGGAATGATTATAAGCATCCCTCTGACCTGAGATCATCACGGTGACTTGTAAGCAACTTACTGTATTTTGATACCAGACTATCTAAATTTTTAATTCAGTGATGAAAGATTTTTGAGTGCAGTCAAGTACTTATCAAATCAGTGCATGAGTCAAGATGGGATTGACCCATCCGAATAAGTAGGAGTTAATGTACCAATGTATTTTAATTTAGTAAAATCAGGGTCCGAATAATCCATGTGATGGATTTGAAAGATTAAAATACAATGTGGATGACTTATCTAGGATTGACAGTTAAATCCTAGTTCTCCTTGAGTATTAGGGTCAAAGAAATGAATTATACGGTAACCATACGTTAGTAGGTTCTTGAATGTTGCTTCGCTATCATTCGACCTATCCAGACATCGGGTCCTATTGCTAGATGGTTACATCATTTAGTTTAAAAAATTATTTCTATGCTATCGATTTAGGTTCGAACTTATGAAGTCATACTCAAAAAAAATTTCTGATTGATCATAAGGCTGATCAACGATTAAAAATCATTCAAGAATTTAATCATCAATTCGATTGATGGTTAACCTTATGCAAAAGTTACAATAAATTTATTTATCGAGTGTTAGTGAATTAATAGAGAATTAATTAGTAATTAAATTATTGATTAGTTTAATTTAATTGAGCAAAGAGGATTAGATAAAATCTAATTGAATTTGATTCGATTAGGTTTGACCCGATTAAAGAATTATCTTTGATTTGATCAAAATTTTGGTTCAATAAATTTCTAATTGGATTAAGATTTAATAAAAAATTTATGAACCTAATTAGAATGGATTTCATCTATTTATTTGGGCTTAAGCAAATGTAATTTGGTTTGGAGTCAAATAAGGAAACCAAGAGTCCACGAAAGATTGGACTCTTTTTCTCTTGCGCCATAAAATTTTGGATGCCACTTCTCATCATGCTAAAAGGTTTTGGTATGGGGTTTCTCCACACCAATTACATTTGATGTCGCCCCTTTCTCCATGCTAAAGTTGGTTGGGTTTTGATAAAAGAAAATGTTTGAAATTTGATTTCAAAATATTTCTTATCAAGATGTGTTTGTTCTCATCTAAACCATCCTTCACCCCATGCCTTTTATTCCCTTTCTTTTGTGTGACAAAAGGAGGAATTTTGTGGCATGAAAAATTAGATGGAGATCTGATTTAATGTGAAAACTATATGGTTGGGGCATCCAACATTTTTTGGGCATTGGTTTTGTGAGAGGAGGCGACAAAACAAGAGTCCAAATATTGTTAGACTCTTCATCCTAACCACCTTTTGACACCAAATAAAAGGGGGTTTTATTTTTCTTTTGTGCATGTAAAAGAAACTAGAAAGTTGCTTTCATGGTGAAGGGGTTTTTGGCATGAAAAATAGAGAAGAGTCCTCTCCTCTTTGGATGAGCGCAAAACTTAGATTGCTAGGATTTGATCATAAGGATTTGGGAAGAGAAAAAAAAAAGAAGAGAGAAGAGTGTCTCCTCTCTATGTTTCTTTTACATCTTTATCTCCTCCAGATATCTTTCTTCAACTTCTAAAAAGATTCGAGAGATTTGAAAAAAGAATCCAGATCAGCTAACAAGATGGTCTTCACTCAAGCTAGCACTCCCGAGGAGACCGATCAGATCGGAATTTCGAGTGGACTAACCATAAAGGTTGGACATGAGTGCGGTTGTGAGCAACCAGTGAGGACCCTCGTCACCATATTCATCAGCAGTGGTGATCATCGATCCATGCTCAGGTATCAAGTTCTGAACTCAGATAGATGTAGATTTGATCTACTGCTCACATGTATGCATACAAATTTTATCTTCTGATTTTTTTAGATTTTATATGCAACATATCATATCATAGATCCTAGACTTTGATTTATTAATCTGATCATATGCATGTTAGATTAATAAGATTAATCTAGTTGCTTTTCGCTGTGATTTATTTTAAAAATTTTTGAAATACATGTATGAAATCATCGATGTTTTCCATGATCCAGACTATCCTCAATTACAGAAGACTAACTGAATGCCCATTTCCCCTCTGTCCACCTCCCCTCCTCTCTTTCCCCTCTGCTCGTTACTCTGTTTGCTCCCATACTAGGTTGCAGTTTTTTAACAGCTCTCCACATCCCATGGCGTCCACCAACCTTTGCTATATCCTTTGGTATGCTTATGTCCTCATCATGAATGACACTTCACATGCACAAAGCTGCCCATCTTGTCTGAGCACCTACACTACATTAATCAAAGTATAAAAATCTATCGACTCTTTTTTTGAATCCAGCTTTTTCTAGCTTCATCACCATAGTTTCTTGGGAATTTAGGTTGCTGTGGTGATAGACTTCACATGTCTATTTGCTTTATACGAAAAAAGATAGAATCAAGTCTTTGACGCACATTTTAACTTTCTTGTTCATGTTAGCAAAACTATATGGTCTGAATTAATATATTATATTTCAAGGCTTGTTGGCATGGGAGGCTGTTGGAGTAAAAGGTTATGTTGAAGGTATATCCACAGAAATGTTTAAGATTTATTGCTTAGGGAGTAGGGCTTGGCATTGCTTGAGCTTGAGCCACTCTATCCCTGAGAGTAGAGGCTAGAAAAAGTAGGCACTGAATCATGCCCTTGGAAAGGATGTTTTCAAGTGAAAAATATCATCATGGAAAACCCATTTAGTATTGTCATGCTCCGAACCAAGATCGCGATCCAGTGATCATGGCAACCGTCATATACTAATAAAGAACTCTCCCTACAAACATGCAAGGTATCTCATCACGATATCATAAGACAACAATGGAATAAAATTTAAATAATTAATGTTCAATTCTAATTCAAATAACTAAATCAAATATTTTATAAAATAATATTTCATAGTCTTACATCAAATTTTAATAAATCATAATCTAATAAAGATATCAAATTTTGCTTTTAATTTACTCTCCTATGTGAAATCTTCGAGTCAAGCTAGTCCTCTGAATCTGTAAAAATAATAAAATATAAAATAATGAGCTAGACAGTCCAGCAAGTAATATACACTTTAGCTAGATAAATATAACAATAATAATATACTAAAAATAAGCTTATAAGGTGCATTAATTCAAAATATACAACACTAATCAAATAAGATTCATACGAATTTGATCTTTTCAAAATTTATTTTTTAAATTTAATTTTATTTATAAATTAATTTCTTTCAAAATATCTGGCTCACCTTGATAGCCATGAACTAATCAAAGTACCAGCATACAACCTCTGCTGATAGGGTATTGATATACTAGCACACAATCTTCACAAATAAGATATCAATGTACCAGCATATAACCTCTACTGATAAGATATAGATGTACCAACGTATAATCTTTACTGATAGAATATCGATATACCAATGCACAACCTTCACTAGTAAAGTGTCAATATACCAGCACACAACCTCTACTGATAGGGTATTTATGTACCAATATATAATTTTTACTGGTAGGATATCGATATACCAGCATATAACCCCCACTGACAGGGTATTAATATGCAGCACATAAATCTTACTAGCAGGACATCAATATACCAGTACATAACCTCCACTGACAAGCTATCGATATGCCAATATATAACCCCCATTGGCAAGATTTCAATACATAGTTTGGCTGTGACTAAAAATCCATCTCAATTCAAATCTTTCTTTTTGATAAAATTAGTATTATATTTCAATCAAACAATATACAAACCATCCAAAATCAAAATCAATCAATCATGACTCCATAATAAAATCAATACTTTTGATAATGTATCAATAGTATTCTATAATAGATTTCACCAATAAATATCATACTTTATATTTATAAATCATAAATAATATGATTCAAAATTTAATGATATAAATATTATATAATTTACTGATAAATTTAAAAAAAGAGTCATATTACTTATCTTATGAATGAACCCAATTAACAAGTAAAATTAATTCTGAGAATCTTTCTCGGAGACTATTATCCTTATACCAGAAATGTATGCATCTTGTTGTTGGCATTCTGATGCACAACAGAATATGGATTTTAAAAATTTTTAGGCATGCATCAACTATTGATTACATATAGATCCGAAGCCCAATCTACTTTGGCATACATCAGCTCAGTGTAGTATCAGATGGTTTTTTGAGATGCATGCAGTTGTCTTTGATTTCCTCTTATGTGAAGGTATGATTAGGCGACTGTCAAGAAAGAGTGAATTGTGTCGATGGCGTAAAGATAGCCGAGTTTGTTGGATCTGAGGAATTACATCACCATGCCCTTTTTTCGAGGCAGAGAAAGGGTGATAGCTCTGATTCTCCTCCTGTTATAGTATGGAACCTACATTATTTATACTAAATAGCATAAATAATGTCAATTCATAAGTGGTCGGGGAGGGATTCGAGGGAGGTGCTCCTTTCCTTACATCGAGGGTGGAAAGGGAAGGGACTACCCCCATACCGGGGGTTGGGAGAGGATCTCCCCTCCTAAAAATAAATCTCCAAGTTTCTCCTCTAAATCCTACTTCTATTGAACCTAACTACCGAAAAGTTATCGAAGGTAATTTTTTCGAACTAGAAAGCTGCGAAGCAGACAAATGAATTGAACCTTTTTTTTTTTTTGCTTCTTTTTCTTTTTGGACAAAAAAAATTTGTTTCGCTATTCTTAATTCTTGGATTCAAAAATTTCTCTATAACTTAAGTGACACAATAAAAACTTTTTTGATTCTTTTAGTTACTGATTTATGGATCGGATTCCTCCTTTCTTTCTCGAAGAAAGTCATCTAGTCATTTTTTCCGAAGCAAATCATTTAGTCATTTTTCCCAAAGCAAGTCATTCAAATATTAATGATCGCTCAGTTCGTTAGCTAGTGTCATTGGTCTTCCTCCTTTCTCGAAGCAAGTAATTAATCTATAGTAGCTCTCTCTTAGTAAAAAAATGAAAGGAGGCCTTCTATCTAAGGGGGCTCTTTACGTGCGCATGTATGCGTGTACGCACGTGTCTGCCATATGACCACATATTCCTGCTAGAACAGCTTCTATAACCACTTTTAGTGTATACCATTAGGGCTTACCTAAACTATGATATAGCTCATTTTTCTTTATAAAGGAGAATCTTTCTCTAACTTGTCCTTCGGGGAAGGGAGCTAGATTCGTAGAAATCGAGAAGAATGGCAGTTTTGACTAACAGGATAGGATGCCAAGGAGAGGGTTTCATTGAAGAAGTCATAGTGCGGAGAGGAGCTCACCTTCATCTAAAGAGAGAGTCTTGAAGCCAAAGCCATCTTGGATCAATTGGGAAGCCGAATTCCGATGCGCAAATGGCTTGCCACTCCCCTAAATGGGCAATAAAAGGTGTAAAATCAATGGGTGCGGGAGCTGCTGCAATTACAAAAAGAGTACTTTATTATTATATACGAGGTCCACCATTTTGAAATGCTATTGATTTTAGGAGGACTAGTAGCATCAAAGCACTCAAACTTGATCGATGGGATTGGATTCATAGCCTCATACACAAAAGGGAATCCACTTTCTTCTCTGACAAGGTAGAAAGAAACCTAGGCTCGATGTGCTTCCTTCATTTGGAGTACTTGACAGGGAATAGCAATCAAACGTACAATGGACAATCAATAAAATATCAAAGGGAACAGGAATACCTTCAAGAAGATCTTCATTGTTTGTTGATCATCAGGTTTCTTGATTCGCATCCACAAGGCACCCAGGCATATGCCCACTAATGTTGATCCACATAGAAACCAATCAAGAACTTTTTCCAATCAATTTCTTAAATCCCTTCTCAGAGAATCCGGTCCTTTCTTTCTTGATTCCCTTCTTAAAGAAATCAATACCTTTTTTTTTAAGAATATTTCTTAGATTCTCTCTCCTTTAACTAAGAACCTTTCTTGATTTCTTTCTTGATTTTCTTCTCAAAGAAATCAGCCCTGTTGCTAAATTCTTCTCAAGAAATCAGCACACCCTTTCTAGGAACCTCTCTTGAATTTTTTTCTTCCTTAACCAAGAACCTTTCTTGATTTCTTTCCTCCCTTTGTCAAGAACCTTTCTTGACATTTTTCTACTGCCAACAACTCTCCTTGGCTCGCTGAATTAATCTCCCTCCTTTAACCAAGAATCTTTTTTGATTTTTTTCTTGATTTTCTTCTCAAGAAAATCTACCTTGTTGCTGAATTCTTCTCAAGAAATCAGCACACCCTTTCCAAGAACTTTTCTTGGATTTTTTTCTTTCTTAACCAAGAACCTTTCTTGATTTCTTTCCTTCCTTTATCAAGAACCTTTCTTGACATTTTTATACTACCAAGAACTCTTCTTGGCTTACTGAATTTCTTCACAAGAAATCAGCGCCTGTGGCATTAGAGTTGGGGTGTGAGAGAAGGGGCTTTTTTCCCATGTGAAGGCGTAAAGCCTCTTTTCTTTTTCATGCACACACAAGGGAGGAGGTGAGAGGGGTGCTAGAGAGGGGGTGCTAACCACCAAGGAGCATAGAGTTTTCTTTCACGTAAAGATGTTATGAGGCATGGAGTTAGTTAGGGCTTGAGGGAGGAGTTCTTCTGCTTTAAGGATCAATTCTCTATCACATAAAGAACCATTTATTAGACTCCAATGGCTTGACTCAATCAAGACCAAATTCAATTAGGAGTCCAACTTGATGGGGATTTTTGGGTTTAATCATGTGCTAGCTTGCATGTTCAAAATTTTTTAGGATTTCAACCAAATCCTTATTGAATTAGGAGTACTTCTCAAGCCTTATCAAAAGTCCTTGACCTTTTTTTTTGTGTGACCCATTGAGTTTCATATCTAGTCAGCAGTAAATCCAGACTTATGTCAATCCAATCTAATTAGATCCAAGACATATTCAGCCCGTGCATTACAATTAATTAGAACTCTTCTAATTTAATTGCTGAATTAAACTCTTTAATTCAATAAAACCTACAAGTCAAAATTGACATCTAGCAACATGTCATGACTATTCAGAAGATATAAAATTTTGATAAAATTACTAAAACATCCTTTTATGACGAGTTACTATACAATTCAATCCTTCGATCTCAGATAAGCCATGGGTATAGAATCATATCAAGCTCAAATATCCATCTATATGTATCTTGATCTAATGATGATGACTTGATTGATGAAGTATTAAAATTTTTTCAATATTCAACCTACTTTGGCTAAAGGCTTTCTGAATCATCATCTTATTAGACCACATAAGATATTCTCTTCTCTTACAAGAAGTAACTGATTCTTTGTTGACCACTCACAATCTCTATACATACTTTACCATACCTAGAACACCTCACACAAGTCTCAGAGAGTCAAGCTAAGGTATGATCAAAATATAAATCTATATACACAAGATACCATGATGATCTCAGATCTAAAAATTACTTACACTACTCCCACTGAAAAATTATTTTTTGACATGCTAGTAAGGCTCTATCAAATGTTCTCCCTATAGATCAGTTTCATGAACTCATTCTCTAATGAACACCTACATCCTTGTATTAGTGTCTCCATACAAGTGATTGTGAAATCAATCACCATTTTCATCGAGTATACATAGGATGTGCCAGTCTTACCGATATCATTGATCTCTAATTCAAGAATCCTATGACTGAAAATATCTTAGATCAAGGCTATCAAGCTTTAGGTCTCACGGATATAATCTCATCATGGTCCTAAAAATATTATCCTAATCTATAGGATTCGTCATAATTATAATCAAATCACAAATGAAATAATGAGATGCGACATATAACGAAACACAATGCCTCATATTATCTAATGAATAATCAATACCATGTACATGAGCAAGAAGATAACTAAGAAAAGTTTCATTGCATCATCCATGCAATTAGTTTGCAGAGTACTATTCTTTCAATCTTTCACTTACATTAAAGCCAATCACCTTCATGGCTGATGCCCACGCAATTAAGATGATGATTAAATTGTTGCTGTGATAAGATCTTAGTGAACGGATTTGCTATATAGTTCTTTGCATCTACTTGCCCTATGATCACATCACGAATGAGGTGGAAGCGCCTTAGGATGTGCTTGGGTTACTAATGAGATCTTGATTCCTTTACCTGAGTAATATCTCTGATGCCTTTACAATAAAATGCACAGGATGTTCAATCTCTGAAACCACATCCAACTCTGTGATGAACTCCTTCATCAGGCGGCTGCCTTAGCAACTTCACTTGTAGCAATATACTGAGTCAACTACAGTCTGCTATTTGAAACTCTTCCAACTCACTACTCCATCACATGGAGTAAACATCTTTAGTACTTTTCAAGTACTTAAAAATATTTTTCATGGCTTTCTAATGATCCTCATGGATAAGTAAACTCTTTTACACCCATCTATGTTGAACTCTTCAACATGAGATCTATATATCAAGACTGGAACAAGCCTAACATCTTCTTAAATCTATCGATATAAATCTTTATATCTGGTATATAGGATGCTTCACCTAAGTCTTTCATAGAAAATACCTATGATAGCCAAGTCTTGATCGATTACAACATCGGGACACCATTTTCAATTAGTATGTCATCTATATATAGAACCAAAAAGACAACGGTGCTTCCACTTGTCTTCTTGTACACACATGATTCATCCATATTTTTGATAAAATCAAATGATTTGACTCTCATCAAAATGAATATTTCAACTCTTCGATGCTTACCTTAATCCATAAATAAATTACTTTAGCTAGCATACATGATCTGTCCTCCTACTAGAGATAAATATCTCTGACTCATAGTTATGATATGCAGCTACAACAAGCAAATCTGAGTGAATTTGAGCCCATTTGCAGCCTATTGGGTGACACCCTAAGGCGTATCAATCAAAGATCATACTTGGTTAGTATGGAGTCCATCTTAGATTTTATGGCTTCAAGCCACCTATCAGGGTTACTACTCTTGACTGCTACCGAATAGGTCACGGGATCATTATTCTCAATAATGTGTAGCTCGTTGTCATTCTCAATAATAAATCCATATCTGAGTAATACATTACATACTCTGATTGATCTTCGGAGAGGAGGTGTGTGTCATAGTTATGCCTCATCAAAGGGCATATTTGGTCGAGGATTAACTTGTGGACTCTCCATAGGTTGTTGTGGGATAGCTTGTATGTCTTGAATTTCTCCAAGTTCAACAATCCTCCCACTGTCCCTTCTTGGATAAACTCTTTTTTAAGAAAGTAGCATATCTACTAACAAACACTTTTGTCCAGTAGAATGGTAGAAGTAGTATTACATATTCTTTCTTAGGATAACTTACAAATCTGTACTTATCTGATCTAATACTTAGCTTATGTCCTTCAACTCTTGCGACATATGCAGAGCAGCCCCATATCATCATACGTTTGAGACAACCTCTTTCTTTCTATATCTCATATGGAGAGCTAGAAATAGATTTAAATGGTATCTTGTTTAATATATATGCTAATTTCTAGGGCATATCCTCAGAATGAGATCGAAAAGTATGTGAAGTACATCATAGATCGCACCATATCTATTAGAGTGTGATTTCTCCTTTCCAAAATATCATACATTTATGGTGTATAAAGAGGTATCCATTCAGAAAGAATTTTCTAGCCTGAGTTGTTATTGGGCATGCGAACATCCGTATATGCAAGGCCTAATAACTCACTCATCCTTTTCCATTTCAGTAAATGGAGTTTTGGTCATCTTTTTTATAAGACAAGATTCATAAGTTCCATATATTTCAAATCATATCGTTTAAAGAACTTTTCTTTGCTTAACTTGTTAATTCTTGACTCACATGACCAACTTATCAATGCTAGAGATATATGATATTTATATCTTCTCTCTTTTTATTTTTTATCAATATAAAAAATATTATTATTGAGTGTTATGAATATAAGACTATATATATATTCATCACCATAAAATTCACTAAAATGATAGACCAACCTTTGCTTTTCCATTTATTTCATAATCATATTAAAATAACAATGGTATATAAATAATATTTCTAATGATTTTAGGCATGCAATAATAGTCTACTTAGCCTTGGCCTAAATAGACTTTCCACTAGTGCTGATCAGCTCAAAGTCATCTCTTTTCAACTTTCTAATTCAATGCAATCCCTGCAATGACTTGCATAAGTGAAAATCTCATGCGATATCTAGTATCTAAGAATTTGAAGCCGAAGCACTCAATGATAAATTGATTTATATCATATACAAACCTTTAGTAGATCAACTCTTGCACATTTTTACTTCACGCTTGCAAGATAACTTTTGCAATCTCCTTTCCAATATTCTTTGCTATGAAAATAGGTACCTTTGATAGAGACAGACATTCTCCACCTTCTTCTCCTTAGAGATGCTACCTTTAGGGAGTGATTACAAGATCAAATCCTGACTAAGCTTGCAATCCAGAACAAAAACTCCAGTGACCTAATCGAGTGATCAAGTACATGGGTTTATATGAATGTATCCTCACTCATCCTAATATGAAACAACTGTTTGGATATCTCATATCTAACAGTCCTATCCTTCTCTGTAGCATCATTCCCAATCGAACCGATATTAGGAGTATCAAGAATGTAGGAGACTTTCTCCTAAATGAGAACTATTTTCAGATTTCTCAACCAGTCCACGTCGTTTGGTTCGGTCAACTTGTTGGCATCAAGTATGCCGCACAGTGTAAGTGAAAATACTATAATATCGATAAGTCTATAGTAATAAGAACAATATGTAGTAGACTACTCATGATGATAAGCATGATTAGATGAGGTCTTTTGTCTAACCATATCTTTCACTTATTTGGTGAACTCCATAACCCTCAAGTATGAAAAATAAAAAATCTTATCATCAGATTTTTTAGTAAGATTGAGATCCCAATTTCTCATAAATGCCTTGTGGATAGAACAACAAATGATTATAAATTCAAGGGTAGGTAACTCTTTCCAATTGTATCTCATACAACTCCCAACATATTTTTTGCTTCTAAAATATTTATAACCTTGTAGATAGCACAACAAACTATAATATTTTAGTTAAATCGTATCCTTTATTCATATATGATCATACCTGAACAAATGTCATCCTTATGGATAGCACAACAAGGCACCACCATCCAAATATGACATAAGCATCATTATGCCCTAAGTCAATATCATATCAAGCTTCATAGCAAGCCTTATGGATAGAACAATAAACTCACTACAATTCTTAATATACTCTATTGGCTTAGTATGAAGAAAGGTATGGATAGTATTCTTAACACTTTTGCCATTATGACTTAATATAATTTTTATGAGGGACTTAGGTTTGTCTAATCTCATGCACATTTATAACATGTATATATCTATCACAGGCAATATATACATCTAACTATTGGTATAAAAGAGCAAATAAATAAATTGGATGGTTATGGACTTTTCTAATGTAATCCACCAAAGCCATTTGGATAGATTACAGGTCTCATCTTAGGTGCATCACAGATTGAGCCATCTTATGGTCGATCTTTATATACCTTCGCTCTTGATCTACCTAATAGTCTTGTCTTTATCTCTATAGAGGCTTTGATGAATACTTCTTCTTTCTTTATTCGTAAATACAAAGAAACTTTTTCTATCTATTTACAAATAAAATTTTTTATCCTTACTTTTGCATCAACATGTAAACATCCCAATCAGCAGTCAGAAAAATGTATAGAAAGGAACAAAAAGATACAGTTAAATACATGAATTTACCAAGAACACCCAGTCCCTATTTTAAAAATTACAACCATTACAGACACATTCACACAATTAGCCATCACTGATACATTTATCAATACATCCATCTCATGGGTGCTTTTAGTCTATAACCATACGTCATGTAATTTATAATAATTATATAAAATATGAAACTAAATTTTTTATGTTATTCTAATTATGATATCATTCATGCATATGTCATATAGAACTTATAATGTTTATCCTCATGGTGCAAGACCCATCTAGGGTTTTTATGTGCTACTGATCCAATTCTTAGGCCACTAATCATTGGATCTTGATTCAGATTCAACTCTTGATCTAATCATAATTTTTAATTATCATATAGATTCAACTCTTGACCCAATATCAATTATAAGTCAACCGTATGTCACCTTTTGAGTTGGGTTAACCAATTCTTAAATAAAGGCTAATCCAATTAGGTTTGTAGAGATTTAGTTAACTATGACTCAAATCTTAATCAAATTAGGACAATAATAATTAGATCAACTTTAATTGAATAAAATTTTTTAATCTAATTAGGACCATGAATCTGATTAATTTGATGCACAATCATAAGTCCTAATCTAATTATGACTATGAATTGTAGTTAACATCAAACTCATCCAAAATTCTAGTTTGTGTTTGAAGCACCTATTCAATGAATCAATTGATGCCACCATGAATCTAGGTTAGGAACCATGATGGGATGCCCCACCATGACCCACACCCAGTTGTAGGTGGCCGTCCAAGGCTGCCTTAGGTCTTGGGCATGCACATCACATGCAACAGCCCTAAATCTGGTGCATTGCATGCACAAGGCTGCAATTTCATAAAAAATTCAGATCATAAGATGTTGCCTTAACTTGTAATACAAGTCTTAAATCTATGGAATTATATCCCAATGTTTACTCATGGATAAAATAATTTTTTTCATCTCAATAGATGCAACAAACCAGCATTTAAACAACATGTAAAAAATTAGATTTTGACATATCATGAATTAGATGTAATCTATATCACAACAATAACATGATGTTTGATTAAGCCAATCAAATATAGCTCTGATACCACTATTGGCATTCTGATGCACAGCAGAATATGAATTTTAAAAATTTTTAGGCATACATCAACTATAGATTACAGATAGATCCGAATCCCAATCCCAAAATCACCTCGATGATAGCAATCAAACATACAATGGATAATTAATAAAATATCAAAGGAAATAAGGATACCTCAAGAAGATCTTCATTATTCGTTGATCATCAAGTTTCTTGATTCGCATCCATGAGGCACTCAGGCGTGTGCCCTCCAATAGTGATCCACACTAGAACCGATCAAGAACTTTTCCAATCAATTTCTTGAATCCCTTCTCAAGGAATCCAGCCCTTTCTTTCTTGATTCTCTTCTCAAGAAAATCAATACCTTTCTTTTTCAAGAAACTTTCTTGGATTCTCTCTCCTTTAATCAAGAACCTTTCTTGATTTCTTTCTTGATTTTTTTTTCAAGAAAATCAGCCTTATTGCTGAATTTTTCTCAAGAAATTAGTACATCTTTTTCAAGAACCTTTCTTGGATTTTATCTTCCTTAACCAAGAATCTTTCTTAGTTTCTTTCCTCCTTTTGTCAAGAACCTTTCTTGACGTTTTTCTACTACCAAGAACTCTTCATGGCTCACTGAATTTCTTCACAAGAAATCAGCACCTCTGGCGTGAGAGTTGGGGTGTAAGAGAAGGGGCCCTTTTCTCATGTGGAGGCATTAGGCCTCTTTTCTTTTACATGCACACACAAGAGAGGATGTGAGAGGGGCGCTAACCACCAAGGAGCATGAAGTTTTCTTTCACATAAAGATGTTACGAGGCATGTGAAGCGAAAATTTAGTGCAGGGGCAAAATGGTAATTTTAAAATTTTTTCAAAATTACTATTTTATAGCGGAATTATTAATTAATCTCATTAATTAATACTAATTAACCCTACACTAGGATCCAAATATGATACAACAGCATGCATTTAAATTTGAAATTCAAATTTGAATCAGTAAACGTTTTACAGTACTGTGTTCAGAACACATCACCTTTTGCGGGTAGTTGATCACCGCAATCTGATCACCGTCGGAGGGCTCTGATCGTCACGTCGCAGCCACCCAACTGTCTGACCTCTGCGGATCATCCACACGAAGCTCCCGTCTGATCAGCTCCTCACGAATGCTAGTTCGTGATTTCACCCTTTTGATGGCAGATGTTGATCGAACTCCTTCGATCGATGTGTGCTGACTTCTCGGATGCTCTGGATCATCTGCACAGTTACTTGAGAGGCTGATGGATCTCTCTCTGAAATTTGGTGGACTCACGACACTCGTGGCACACCAATCTCACTTCCCGAACCCTAGGTAGAAACCCTAGGGTACACACCAAAAACCCTGCGCCCAATTTTCTCTCTTTTCTTTCTTTTTCTCTCGGAAGGTTTTGGACCTTCACCTTGCGTAGAAGCCTTCCTCACGCCCCAAAGTTTTTCTCCTAATTTTTCTACGCACGTCCCACCTTTCTCCTCTTTTTAAAACAACGTCGAACGTGTCTTATCCGCGTGAGAGGATAAAGACAAGAGCTTACACATTTGAATTCAAATCAAATTTGAATTCAAACGAAAACCAACTTATCCCTATCCTTTTGGGCGTGAGAAGAGAAGGGGTGTGGCTCTTTGTGCGTGAAAAAAGTTTCACGAGAAACTTTTTCTCGTGTAAGTAATGTGGCGCACAAAATGGATAAGGATGAAAGGGCAAGTGATAAGTTATCCATTCAAATTCAAACATGCTTTGAATTTGAATGGCTAACTAATTATTTTATCCATCCATATGGCGCACAAATGAGGACGTGGGGAAGGGTTTTGCGTGAGAAAAATTTTACGAGAAGTTTCATCTCGTGAATTCAAATGGGTGCAAGGAAGTTGGGTGACGCAGGGAATTTAAAACAAGGTGGTTTGATTCAAATTGAGCCAACCTAGTTTAAAATAGGTTGAGCACAATTAGACCAAGTTAAACCCAACATAATTAGGCTTAATTAGGCTTAATAAAATTCTAATCAAATTAGAAATTAACTAAACCTAACCCCTGATCAAATCAGGGACTAAACCACCTTAGCGATTAGGTCAACATTTAACCTAATCGGGTCAATCCAAACTGAATCCAATTCAATTGGACTTGATCCAAAAATAATTACTCAATCAAATTGAGTTAATTAGTGATTAAATCACTAATTAAACCTCTCATAAATATTGAGTCCAAATTTGATGGGCAATCAGGCATCAGAGACCATCGATATGAAACCCTGATCAAAGAGTTTAAATTTCAAATTCAAAATTCGAAATTCAAAATTTTGACCCCGATACCCAAAATGTGTGGAACTCATGATTAGAGAATCCTAATTCTCAATCATAGAGTTCCAGATAGATAAGACTCATAATCAGCCATCAGATCAGAAAGGAACCTCTAATGTGTGTGACCCCGCAGGTTCGAACCTAAGCCGGTAGCACAGGAACCAATTTCTGTACTAATCGAAGTGACCATCTAGCAATGGTACCCGACGACCGGATAGGTCGAATAATCGCAATCGCAACATTCAGAACCTACGTGAATATGGTTACCGTATAATTCATCCCTTTTGACCCCTGTGTTTAGGATGACTCAGGGTTAAACTGTCAACCCTGATGATATCATCCGAATCGTGCTCAACTCAATTAGTCCTGTGACTCCTCACTAGGACTACCCTGGCCAAGGTTTTGCTAAATTGAAACACGACTGTACATAGCTCCTAAACTGGAGTGGTCAATCCCATCTTGACACACGCACCGACAAGTCAAGTACTTGACTACACCCAGCAACCTTCCGTCACTGAATTAGAAACTCAGGTAGTCCAGTGCCTAAGTGCAGTGAGTTGCTTGCAAGTCACCGTGGCGGTCTCAGGTCGGAGGGACATTTATACCCATATCCCATCGGAGCAAATCTTGACAGCAGAAATAGCTCCGGAGTTGGTCACGTTTAGTGCAGATGTACCATTACATCTCACCTGTATGCCATACCAGTGTCTCCACACTCTTTGGTTATGAGGACAACCAACCCATATGGCACACAACGACCTATGCTCGATAAATATTGTCGTCCTTGGTAACAACGTATCATTTGGTCGCGAACATGTTTAAGGACTAAACGACAAATCCTCCTTTATCGAGTCTAAATAGTCCTAAGAACTTCACCACAACACAGGAGTTCATTAGAAGATGAAACATTTGTGATGAAAAAATACCAAAATAACTTTTATTTATTTATAATTCATGTACTAATACAAAAGGAGCACAACCGTCAACAGGCTGACGATTGGCTTTGGGACACTATTCCCAACAGCATGGAGTTAGTTAGGGCTTGAGGGAGGAGTCCTTCTACTTTAAGAAACTCTCTTTTATGTCAACTATTGACTTGATCAATTCTCTATCACATAAGAAATCATTTATTAGGCTCCAAAAGCTTGACTCAATCAAGACCAAATTTAATTAGGAGTCCTACTTGATAGAGATTCATAGGTTTAATCATATGCTAACATGCATGTCCAAAATCCATTAGGATTTCAACCAAATCCTCATTGAGTTAGGACTTCTCAAGCCTAATCAAAAGTTTTTGATCAATTTTTTTTTGTATGTGATCAATTGGATTCTACATCGAGCCAGCAATAAGTCCAAATTTGTATCAATCCAATCAAATTAGGTCCCAGATATATTCAATCCATGTGTTATAATTAATTAAAACTCTTCTAATTTAATTGTTGAATTAAACTCTTTAATTCAATAGAATCTACAAGTCAAGATTGACATCTAACAATATGTTATGACTATCCAGAAGATGTAAAATTTTAATAGAATTACCAAAACATCCTTTTGTGGTGAGTTATTGTATAATTCAATCCTTCAATCACACGACATTTCAGATAAGTCATGGGCATAGAATCATGTCAAGCTCAAATACCTATCCATATGTATCTTGATCTGATAATGATTACTCAATTAATGAAATATTAAAAACTTTTTATAATATTAATTCTGCTTTGGCCAAAGACTTCTTGAGTTATCATCCTATGAGACCACATATAAGATGTTCTCTCCTCTTACAAGGAGTAATCGATTCTTTGTTGTCCACTCACAACCTCCATACATATTTCATCATATTCAAAACACCCCATATAAGTCTCAGAGAGTCAAACTAAGGTATGAATCAAAATAAGATCCATATGCATAAGGTACTATAGTGATCTCAGGTCTAAGAATCACTTGCACCATTCTCACTGAAGAACCATCTTTTATCTACTAGTAAGGCTCCATCAGATGTTCTCCCTATAGATCAATTTAATAAATTGATTCTCCAATGAGCATCCACATCTTGTGAGATCAATCACCCTCTCCGTTGAGCATATGTAGGATGTGCCAATCTCATCGGTATCATTGATCCCTGACTCAATAATCCTATGATTGAGAATGTCTTAGATCAGAACTATCAAGATTTTATATCTCACGGACATGATCTCATCATAGCCCTAAAAATATTATCTTAATCTTTGAAATTCATCATAATCATAATCAAATCATAAATAAAATAATGAGATGCAACATATGACGAAACACAATACCTCATATTATCTAATAAATAATCAATATAATGTACATAAGCACGAAGATCACTAAGATAAGTTTCATTATATCATTCATGTGATTGGCTTGCAGGGCACTTTTCTTTCATTTGTTGCATAAGAGTATAGACCCTTCCTTGGATCCAAGGTTGCAAGCTTGCATCCTTGACTTGTTTAGCTATCTGGATAGGCCGACTCTCCATTCTTTATGGGTAATTAGCTATTTTGTAATCTTTTTGACCACAACCAAAGCATGCAACAATGTTCTAATGACAAACACTTACCGTATGATTTCCACCACATCATGAACACAATATTATCAGCCAATCCATAGTTATCACTCACTGATCTCTTATTTGAACCTTTAGTATGTTTACTATTTTGTTCTTAAGATTTGTCTGACCTATTTTTTTTTCTTTTGATTCATTTTTCTTTCTGTATGTTCCTTATTAACTTCTCTTTCAATTGTCATTGCTTTATTCACCACATCTGTATAAATAGTTAATTTATATAGCACCATTTGCTTTCTAACTTTTATCCTCAGCCCCATCTCAAATTTATGCACTCAATCACACTCATCCTCGATAAACCTTGGAACAAACTTGACAAGCTCCGTAAACTTAGCTTCATATTCTGCAACTATCATATTTCTTTATTTTCATTAAATAAATTTATATTCTTTCTAAATCTTTACACTTTGAGGAAAATACTGATTATAAAATATCTTTTGAAATTTTTTTCAGATGAGTTGTTCCTATCTTATTCATATTTGTGTTGCAGTCTCTGCCACCAATTAAACGCTTATTTTGCAACATATATGATACATACAAAATTCTTTCGTCATCATGGCATCTCATAATGGTAAATACTTTCTCCATCTCTATAAGTCAGCTCTCAGCTTCTAAAGATTCTGTAGTCCCCGTGAAAGTCGATAGAGATAACTTTTTAAATTCTATAATATTACTCCATTGCTCTGGCTACTTTCCACATCCCTGTGGTAGCGGTATTTGTTGTTGCACTGGCTCTTGTTGCAATAACTATTGTTGCAACTGTTATTACGATTGTACCAAGCCAACTAAAGTCTGCATTATTTGAGCCATGTTTGATTTTTGCTGCTCCATCTGAGTGTTCCTGATAGAATCAATAACTCCTTGCGGAAGGGTGCTACCAATATGTTGAGGAGTACTGCTATCATATTGGTTTAATATCTCTCTAACAGCACCTTAAGCAATCTTTTTAATTTGATGTGAAGCCATCTCGTATCAACAATGGTTGACAAATTCAACAAGCCTCAAAAATTTTCTTTCAAAACCTAATATACAGAAATTATATTTTTATCAAACTTTAATTATAATTATTTTCAAAATAAAAATCCTAAATCCTTACAAGACTAGTTATGCAGGAGCATCTGACATCCAGTCGGTTTAATTTAAGAAATCAAATCGATCAATTACAAATAAAAAATCATGCTAGAATGCAATTGATGATGAAATCTCATGATGCTTGATTCGATCAAGATGGGACCGACAAATTGTTTGATGGTCAACGATCTTCACTAAGATTCATCAAAGCTATTAGAGAGTCTTTTTAAGATTCAAAAAACCTATAAGAGAGACCATATCTAGAGAGAGCTACTTCTACAGAGAGAAAGCAATTTTTCTAGTGAAAAAAATTAGAGAGAGAATATGGAGAGAGAAAGTAGGGCGCACATTCCCTTTCACCTCTTGCGGTATTATCCTTTCAAAGGGTCAAAGGCAATCCTCTAAATTTAGATGAGCAGACATAATCAAACCCTTTGTTATAGATTATACCAAAAAAACAAAAACCCTTTGTTAAAGCGAGAATCATATCCATGATAAGGATTTAATCATTTAAATTTAAAACTGGTGTCGGACCCAGAGGACTACCGGCCGGGCCCGTGACCAACACTTTTCTCTGCAAAACTGACTTGCCAAACGGCACCATGGACGGGTCCGAATAGAAATGCTATGTAACACGGAAATCTCATAGGAAACGTGACACAGCTGATGGCGTAATTTGCTCCATCTCTCTCTAGGATCAATATCGTCCACATACAACTACCAACAGTAGCTGCAAATAGCTAGACTCCTTACAGACGAGTTGTGTAATTTTTTACGGGTAAGATTTTAAGTTATAGTAGCAATGCAGCATTGCTCTTGATATAATTTACAGGACTGGTGGTGTGATACACAAGACATGCTATAAAACCCAAGCCAGCTGTTTAGAGAAATTTTTGTGAAGTAACGTTGAAGTAATCCACAAGGTTCGGGCAAAAAAATTAAAGTAGCTGAAGTCCAATTCCCATTACCTTTCTCACGGCCAGCACCTACACTACCTGTCGATTATCTAACACTTCTGTTGTGCTAAACTTTTACGTTAGAGTAATATAGTGGTGGTTGCACCATGGTCGGGAGCGAGTTGCCAAAAGTATGGCCTGTGGATGGGGTCCACCTCGGGGCCATGCCCATTAATCAACTTTGAGCCACCAAAAGCTCCTGCTGTCACAAGTTTACATACAGCTCTGGAGTGTTCCACCAGCTGGATGATGGAGCGAGACCGGGGTGTTCCTCCCACGACACCCAATTTTGTAGTGTATCTGCCCTGGGACCCACGCGGATTGGAGGCATTGTTCGTCTTTTGTACGCCCACGACCACAACCTTTTGTCGGTGACCGGTTGGATACGTTGTCGTCGCGTTTGCTCGTCGCTCTCCTCGCTCGGCGTATCTGTCGCTGTTTTTTTCCGTTTTCATTGGTTATCGCTTTGAAGACTGGTATCCTCCCGGACGCCAAAACCGACCTGGAACTCTCGATCTCGACCCATGGCAAGATTTTCGGTTAAATTTAGTATGGTGTTTGCGTTTTAAGAAAATAAATTATGATAATGAGCTACAAAATCGAAGAAAAAGTTCTTGCAGTCTCCTTATACGTATATTAAACGAAGCATTTTTTTTATCTAAAATTATAATAGATAAAAAATTTGGTCAGAATTGAAACGGGGGCAAGATGGTACCGGATCATCAGTATCCAATATTCTATTAATCAACCGACGAACACCCTCTTAAATGGAGGATTTGAACATGAATTACTGTTACAACTGCCAAAAAGAACAAAACAAACTTAACCAATAAAACAAGCTAACACATTTGCTCTGCTAAAATTACGAGCTCTTTTCCCGAATAATACAAAAAAAAAACTTTTTTACCAAAATATATTCAAACCAAATTTATTTACCAAAGTGATGTAAGAGGGAAAAACGCCATTTTGAATGGCGTTTTTCTCCCTGCCACGTCACTCCCCATTTCCACGGTGGCATCGTCCAAAAAAAAAAAAAAAAAAGGAAGAAACGCCATTTGGAATGGCGCTTTTAAAAACGCCATTCCAAATGGCGATTTTGAATGGCGTTTACCAATTTTCCCACCCAAAAATAAAGGAAAAAATCATGGGAAAATCGAAAATTTTGTTTTTTAAAATTTGAAATTAGTAAATAAATTAAAAATTTTAATTTTGATTGAATTTTAAAATATAAAGATTTGAATTTGTAATTCATTAAAAAAATTAATTTAGATTTTTTATTTCAAATTTTTTTTAAAAGATGTCCAAAAAAATCTTAAGAAATTAAAAAAAAATTATCATAGAAAATAAGAAAAGAGAAAAAAATATGAAAGAAATAAAAATTTGAAATTAAATTGAAAAACATCATTCGAAATACTTGTCTTCAAAATTTTTAAGAAAATTAAAAATTATAAAATTTTTAAAAAATAAAAAAAAGAATTATAATGTAAAAATAGAAAAGAATAAAATTTTAAAGATAAATTGAAATTAAAATATTATTTCAAATTACTTTCTCAAATAAAAAATAATAAATTTTTATCTTTTATTTACTTTTTTTATGATATATTTTTTAATTTAATTTGTTTGAAATACTTTTGTAATTTAATAAAAGTGGAAAAAATTTAAATTTAAAATTTAAAAATATAGAAATTATAAAGTAGATTAGAAAAAATATATCATAAAATAATAAAATTAAATTGAATTAATTACAATTTTTTTGTTAGGGTATTTTATAAATGTGACTTAAAAAAAGTAAATTTGAAATAAATTTTGATAAAAAAATACATTAAAAAGTTAAAAAATTATGAAAAGTAAAAAAAGTTGAAAAGTGAAAATTTTTAAAAAGTCACCAAAAATAACAAATATAAATTTATAACCAAAAAATGTAATGTTTAATTGAAATAAAAATATTTTTTAAATATATTTTATAAGAATAAAATTAATTTAATTTAAAAAATTTTCAAATAAAATTTCAAAATGACCTAAAAAAATTTCATAAAAAGATAAAGAATTGAAAAAAATAAAAATTTATAAATAATCAAAGAACAAGCATTATAATTCAAAATTTAAAAGAAATAAAATTTTAAATATTAATTGAAATAAATATATTATTTAAAATTACTTTCGAAAATTAAAAAGTAAATTTATTAAAAAGATTCAAAAATTTTTAAAAGTAGGGTTAAAAAATATTATAAAAATATAAAGAATTGAAAAAAAATAGAAATTATAATTGTAATTGAAGAACAAAATTTATAATTTTTAATTTTAAGAAATAAGAATTATAATTGTAAATGAAATTAAAAATTATATTTTAAATAACAAAATTAATTTAAATATAAATTTTTAAAAATTATTTTAAATAAAAGAAAAAAAAATACTAGTAGAATATAAAAAATATAAAAATAAAAAAATTAAAATTAAAATTTAAAAATATAGAAATTATAAATTAGATTAGAAAAAATATATATAAAAGAATAAAATAAAATTATATTAATTACAATTTCTTTGTTAGGGTATTTTATCAATGTGACTTAAAAAATAAGAAATAAGAATTAAAATTGTAATTGAAATTAAAAATAATATTTTAATTAATAAAATAAATTAAATATTATAATTTAAAAAAATAATTTAAATGAAGGAAAAAAAATGGGTGGAAAAATTAAAATTTAATTTGAATTAAAAATTGATAAAAAAAATACAGTGTAAAGTTAAAAATTGAGAAAAAATATGGAATAAGATATTCATAAGAAAATATTTTTTTAATTAAAAGTAATTTAAAAAAAAAAGGGGGAAAACGCCATAGAGAATGGCGTTTTCCCCTCCCAGATCCCTTTTCCCCTCTCCTTCTTCCTTCTCCCTTCTCCTTCTCCTCTTCTCCCTTCTCCCTTCTCCCTTCTTGATCTTCTCCGGCGTCTCTCCGACGGCACGGCGGCGAGGTCTCGGCGGCGGTGAGTTCTTCCCGCTCTCTCTCCATCTTCCTCTTTCTCTCTCCCTCTTCCCCTCTCTCTCTTTCTCTCATCCTGGCGGCGGGCCGCGCGTCCCGGCGGCGGGCCGCGCGTCCCGGCGGCGGGCCGCACGTCCCGGCGGTGGCTCCCGGCCCCCTCTCCTCTCTCTCTTCCTCTCTCTCTCTCTCTCTTCCTCTCTCTCTCCCTTCTCCGTGGCCGCCGGCCACAGACTGGCGGCGGCGGGCCGCGCGTCCCGGCGGCGGGCCGCGCGTCCCGGCGGCGGGCCGCGCGCCCCGGCTGTGGGTCCCGCGTCCCGGCGGTGGCCCCGGCCCCTCCTCTCTCTCTTCCTCTCTCTCTCTTCCTTCTCCTTGGCCGCCGGCCACAGACGGCCGGCGGTGGGCCGCGCGTCCCGGCGGCGGGTCCCGCGTCCCGACGGCGGGTCCCGCGTCCCGGCGGTGGCCCCCGGCCCCCTCCTCTGTCTCTTCTTCTCTCTCTCTCCCTCTCTCTCTCCCTTCTCCGTGGCCGCCGGCCACAGAGTGGCGGCGCCGGGCCGCGCGTCCCGGCGGCGGGCCGCGCGTCCCGGCGGCGGGCCGCGCGCCCCGGCTGTGGGTCCCGCGTCCCGGCGGTGGCCCCGGCCCCCTCCTCTCTCTCTTCCTCTCTCTCTCTTCCTCTCTCTCTTTCCCTTCTCCTTGGCCGCCGGCCACAGACGGCCGGCGGTGGGCCGCGAGTCCCGGCGGCGGGTCCCGCGTCCCGGCGGTGGCCCCCGGCCCCTCCTCTCTCTCTTCTTCTCTCTCTCTTCCTCTCTCTCTCCCTTCTCCGTGGCCGCCGGCCACAGACTGCCGGCGGCGGGCCGCGCGCCCCGGCTGTGGGTCCCGCGCCCCGGCTGTGGGTCCCGCGTCCCGGCGGTGGCCCCGGCCCCTCCTCTCTCTCTTCCTCTCTCTCTCTTCCTCTCTCTCTCTCCCTTCTCCTTGGCCGCCGGCCACAGACGGCCGGCGGTGGGCCGCGCGTCCCGGCGGCCGGTCCCGCGTCCCGGCGGCGGGTCCCGCATCCCGACGGTAGCTCCCGGCCCTCTCCTCTCTCTCTTCCTCTCTCTCTCCCCTCTCCTTGGCCGCCGGCCACAGACGGCCGGCGGCGGGGCGCCCCTCCCGAAGGCGGGTCCCACATCCTGGCGGCGGGCCCGCGTCCCGACGGTGGGCCGCGCCCTCTTCTCTCTCTTCTTCTCTCTCTCCCTTCTCTTCGGTTGCTGGCCACAGACGGTCGACGGTGGGCCCGCGCCCCGGTGGCCAAGGCGGGCCCGCACCCCGACGGCGGTCCTCGACCTCGTCTCTTCCGGCGGGGCCGCTTGCCCTGACGGCGGGCCCCGCGTCTCGACGGTGGGCTCAAACGGTCGGTGGGCTGCGTGCGCTGAAGGCGGGCCCCACGTGGTGATGGCTCCGATGCGATCGGTTGCGATGACGGTGGGGTCCATGGATTCCGACGTTCATTTTTTTTATCTCATTAATTTAATTTTATTTTTATCTTTATTTAATTAAATTTAATTGTATTTTAAATTTTTAAATATATTGCATTTCATGAAAACGTAGACCCGTCAATTGATCAATGTATAATATTCTACGTTATCCGTATAAAATATATATGAAATATATATTTTTATATGGATATCGTAAAATACATACATTGGTCAATTGATTGTCCAGTTTGGACAGTTTGAGAATTGCATTTAATTCTATAGATAATTACATTATTCGAATGATATGCGGAGGGTTCGAGAGATATTTCGGACAGTATTTTTCTTTAGTTCTCCTCACACATTTTGAGTCGTGTGGGGAGAACTAAGGGGAAATGCTGCCGAAATTTCTTTCGGTCCTTTTTGCGTATCGTTTGATTAATGTAATTAATCTATAGAATTAATGCAATTCCCGAATGGGATAGGATCTATCGGTACCTATTTGTTGATGATATGATGCATGTATCATGTAAATTTTTTCAATTGTATTTTAAATTTTTAAATATATTGCATTTCATGAAAACGTAGACCCGTCAATTGATCAATGTATAATATTCTACGTTATCCGTATAAAATATATATTTCATATATATTTTGATATGGATATCGTAAAATACATACATTGATCAATTGATTGTCCAGTTTGGACAGTTTGGGAATTGCATTTAATTCTATAGATAATTACATTATTCGAATGATATGCGGAGGGTTCGAGAGATATTTCGGACAGTATTTTTCTTTAGTTCTCCTCACACATTTTGAGTCGTGTGGGGAGAACTAAGGGGAAATGCTGCCGAAATTTCTTTCGGTCCTTTTTGCGTATCGTTTGATTAATGTAATTAATCTATAGAATTAATGCAATTCCCGAATGGGATAGGATCTATCTGTACCTATTTGTTGATGATATGATGCATGTATCATGTAAATTTTTTCAATTGTATTTTAAATTTTTAAATATATTGCATTTCATGAAAACGTAGACCCGTCAATTGATCAATGTATAATATTCTACGTTATCCGTATAAAATATATATTTCATATATATTTTTATATGGATATCGTAAAATACATACATTGATCAATTGATTGTCCAGTTTGGACAGTTTGGGAATTGCATTTAATTCTATATATAATTACATTATTCGAATGATATGCGGAGGGTTCGAGAGATATTTCGGACAGTATTTTTCTTTAGTTCTCCTCACACATTTTGAGTCGTGTGGGGAGAACTAAGGGGAAATGCTGCCGAAATTTCTTTCGGTCCTTTTTGCGTATCGTTTGATTAATGTAATTAATCTATAGAATTAATGCAATTTCCGAATGGGATAGGATCTATCTGTACCTATTTGTTGATGATATGATGCATGTATCATGTAAAATTTTGGTAATAATAAAATAATTAATAATATTAAATATTTTAATTTTGATTTTATTGTAGGTTGTTTTGAGAAAATGGCCAGTACTCGAGTTCGTATTTTATTGTATTATGATGGCATGATACAGAATAATGATCAAACTGGTGTGCAGTATAGTCACCCTGCAAATCGGATGATTAGAATATCTTCATCATTATCACGTCAAGAATTATTGGATCATTTATACAGCAGTATTCCTATAGACAAAGAAAAATATGAAATAAAATTGAAATGGAGATCTCCTAATCTGTCGGGACAGTTAATGCAGAGTAAATATATCTTGGTTCCAATTGATGACGATGATGATGTCGAAGAAATGCTGACATTTCCTTTGAAATATTCAGATTGTCGATTTTTAGAATTATATATTGAAAAAGCAGATGTACCAAGCTTTGGATATCATAGTCGGTTTTTAACTCAAGCTGTTCAAACCGATAGTGTTGAGGCCGGTTTTGCAGAACAATATTTCATTACTGCCGGTCCTAGCTGTCCAATTATTCCAAGTGCTGTGATGACTTCTCCTGTGTCTTCTGCTATGGTGACTTCTCCTTTGGTACAAGTAGTGGTAAGTGCGGGAGACGACACTCATATAGAAAATGATGATTGTGTAGTCGGAGGAATAAATTCTGATAGTCTGGATTTTGAGTCAGATGAAAATGAAGATGAAGACAGTTGGATGGATGAGGACAGTAGCAGTAATGACGATGATGATGAAGATGAGAATGATGATGAAGATGTTCAAGCTAATATTAATGTGGAAGAATCTCAATCTCATTTGCACCAACCTCCACAATATTTTAATGATATAAATTTAGATGATGGTGGTTGTGTTAGTGCTGGTCGAAGATTGAATTCTGACAATCAATTTTGGGACTCTTCGATGACTGAATTTTCTAAAGGTTTAATGTTTGAGAGTAAAGATGATGTAAGGAGAGCTGTTGATCTTTATCACATTATGAAGCATCGGACATACAATGTAGTTCAGTCGCATTCGAAATTATGGTCTGTACGATGCGCATCATCAGATAATGTTCAGCATTGTAAATGGAGGCTTCGTGCTGCATTGTTGAAAAAGCATGGATATTTTCAAATCACAAAATATGAGGGTCCTCACACTTGTTTGTTTACGGGATTGAGTCGAGACCACAAACATGTCAGTGGAAAAATGATTAGCACATTAGTCCGACATATTGTTGAGAAAGATCCCAGTGTTAAAGTTGAAGCTATTGTGGCAGCCGTTAATGATCAATTTCAATATACAGTATCATACAGGAAAGCATGGTGTGGAAAGCATAAGGCATTGGTTGATATTTATGGAGAATGGGAGCCATCTTATGCTAAATTACCTTATTATATGGCTGCACTTCAAAATGCAAATCCTGGTACAGTTGTTTCATGGAATTTTTTCAATCTGTGAATTCCAATGTTCGTGTTTTAAATTATATTTTTTGGGCTTTCGAACCATCTATTCAGGGTTTTATGCACTGCCGTCCTGTAATTAGCATTGATGGCACGCACTTGTATGGTAAATTTAAAGGTAAGATGTTAATTGCAACAGGCATTGATGCAGAGAATGGGATATTTCCATTAGCATATGCAATTGTCGATGAGGAAACGACTGCAAGTTGGAGTTGGTTTCTTTTCCAGCTCAGAACACATATCGTTAAAGATAGAAATGGAATATGCTTAATTTCTGACAGGCATCCAGGTATATTAAATGCCATCGCAGATGAGTCTATTGGATGGAATCCACCACGTGCCTATCATCGATACTGTTTTAAGACATATCTGCAGTAATTTCAATACACATTTTAAAAATGTGCAGCTGAAAGAGCAGTATGGCAAGCCGGAAGTGCTCATCAAGTTCGTAAATTCAATTTTATCATGGGCAGAATTAGAACAGTGAATGAAGAAGCTTGGAGCTGGTTGTCCGAGATAGAAAAGGAGAAGTGGACATTGGCACATGATGATGGTCTACGCTATGGTGTTTTAACTACAAATTTGTCGGAGGTTTTTAACAGTGTTCTACGAGGAGCTAGAAATGTGCCAATTACAGCTTGTGTTCAACTGACATTTTATCGTCTTGTCAAATATTTCAATACGAGGCATGCTCAAGCCTTGAGATATGTAGAGGAGAATCAAAATAATCTTTTTACTCCTCATGTTGCAATTAAAATTGCTGAAGATCAGTTAAGGCTAACCAGCACCGAGTAACAGCATTCAACCTTCAAAGAGGTATATATGAAGTGCTTACGAGAAGAGCAGGCGAGGACTACGAGGTGGAGGAAATTCTCATACTGTTACATTAGCTGAAAGAAATTGTTCATGTGGAAAGTGGAGCACGTATAAATATCCATGTTCACATATTTTAGCTGTGTGTCAAGAAATTGCTGTACATTTTAGTGGTTTTGTGGATGATGCATATACAATTACAGCATATATGAATGCTTGGACCGGTAATTTCAATCCACTACCACATGAAGATTATTGGATGCATACACGTATGTTCAAATGCATGCCTGATCATCATCGTTTGAGACCGAAGCAGAAAGGTAGACCAAAGTCAACGAGACTACGAAATGAGATGGATGATAGGCAAATAAGAAATAAGAATCACTGTGGTATTTGTAGGGAACAGGGTCATGATCGTCGTCGCTGTCCTAGGATAGTTCAACATACTTCAACTTCAAGCAGCGGAAGAATTTGAAAGCTTTGAAAATTTATTTTTGTCAGTGTTTTATGAATTACTGCGAGATTGTATTTGAATTTACGTGTGTAATATGTTGGGATGAACTGAATTTTGTGTTTAAGTTGTATTGTGTGATAATATTATATTTAAAAAAAAATTTTAAAATATTGTCTTACTTTTTTTAATATATCTGTGATAATTTTGCTTGAGGCAGCGTATTATGGCTTACGATCCACGATATTGGCCGACTATCAGTCCATTACGACGACAGTTGCTCGAGATGCCATCAGAGCAGCAGGATCCTGATGTTCCATTCAGACTAGACGGTCCATTAGGATACAGGTATCGAAATATTATTATTTTTATTTAATTTTTTTTTTTTAATTTATTTAATATTAGTACATTGTGAAACAGATGGAACGTTGCATTCAACGTTCATCAGTATCGACAAGAGTGGCACGGGTTTATAGTGCCAGTTGGATACATTAGTTGATACATCTAGACGGGTAAATTTTAAATTTTTACAAATATCAATTTACAGTATTCATAATCTAAATTTTTATTAATTTTTTTTT